>NC_139981.1:14842903-15377903 GCF_963993115.1 Abramis brama
TGCTCCAGCAGGAGATGCAGACAGGACATTGATGCTCACTTTTAACTGGCTGTACATGTGCCCAGTTACACGTGTGTGCATCTACAATATGTACAGTACTTGCATGTTAAATTGAGGCTGATTCAGTGACGTGTATTGTCATCTTAAGCAATCAATTATTGATTCAGTTTCTTTCTAGATTTCTTTCTTTCCTCTTTTTGTTTTTCTCCTCATTTCTGCTGTAATCAGTCAGAACAAGGCTTCCCTGCTGCCCTTCACAAGGTCAGCTGCTGGGCCTCTCATTAAACAATCCCATCAGCCATCTCTCTAACTCTCTTATCATCAGCGCTAGTCCACTGCTGTCTGGCCTTTGAGTTTAAAATGAGAACAGAATGAATATTCCCATGAGAGGCAGTGTAGCAAACACAAATCAATATCTCCCAGTCTCTTAGAAAGAAGTATGGGACGTATAGTTTGCTCATATTTTAGACCGACGTGTATATATTTTCTCGCATTTCTTGACAGCTAGACGCTTCGAGTTTAAGATGAGATTGTCTAGTGGCATACCATATAATTTTATTATCTCTCCAGAGTCATATTGGTTGGACTCAAGGCTTATGCTCTCTGCTGACAAAGAAAAGCCTAAACCTTTCAGACCAGTGAACGGAGGCAGAGCGGAGAGTGTCAGAAAGGATAAAGTAGCCTTTTGACAATAAGCATACAGGAACAATATGCTTCACATCAGTCCACTGGACCTTTGGCCTGTTTGTTACTGGTTGAATGGAGAAATGATGAAACGGAAGCAAAAAGAGAAGTGACTGTCTTTGATGTCCTCAGAGCAGACACGCTATTCTGTTGTTCAAAGAACTCTCTCTCTCACACACACACACACACACACCATAGTCATCATTCATTACCAATCATGGAAGCAATTTTTTTTGTAGAGACCATACAGCAATTTCAAGGAGACAGCAGACAATACGACTACATCTGAATTGATCAACACAAACACTCAGTACTCTGCATAGGCTATTATGTGCAGTATCATTATCGAGCCGAGAAACTGTATTCCAAATAAATAGCCCAAGGTGACTTTCAGGATACATTTATCAATATAGTTAAGCTTATAAAAGGGGTTCTCAGTAAACCATAGCCTATACTGTACCATAGTAGGTAATACTTTGTGAACAAGAGTAATTTTTATGTTACATGCAATGGAAACAGTCATGAGTTCAGAATCAGGTTTGAGGAGCACATAAATATTAATGCATTAAACGCTCTTAAAAAAAAACATAATAGGAGTGGATTGACTTCAAAGTGAAAAGCTAATGAGAGGAGGAGGAATAGCCTGTTGGCCTACTTTACAGGATGTTCTGCGAGAAAAACCTGATCGCTATCTTAAACGCACTGTGCTCCCTACTGCCCTTACGAGGAATGAATGACAATGAGCCACAACTTCCCACCTCTGCCGGGGTCGTCCGGTCATCCTATACTCCCCACTGGACAAGGTCAACCTTTAATGAGCTTTTTTGCAAATAAATCTGAAATCCGGACCTCGATGACCTCACCAATTTCCTACAGGCAAAAGAGGACAATTTTTATAAGCGCATCTGCGTGACTGTTTTTTAATATTGTGATGCCCTCCGCACAGTGTTTGTGCCTGAATATGAGACAATGGGAAGCCATCAAGGAAATCAGGTCAGTTAAGAGATTAAATCACAATTTGGAGAGGGAGGGGGGAGTACTTTCCCTAGATGTACTTTCCCTAATAATAACAATTTAGAGTGAAGACAGTCGGTGTCTGCACGACACAGGAACACACTCTCCTAAAGAGAGCATCTTCCCTGAGGAGAACCTTTTCTCATAGTTGTTCAAAATCCCTTTTAAGGTCTAAAATTGCCCTACAAATGGCAAACAGAGGTTTGAAATACAACACATTTTCTGACACATACATGCTCACACACTGGTGGTGGTGGGGTGGGGTTTGATCTACTGACCCAGCTTCTAGAAGCAATTTCCCTGAAGCACCAGTGTTCATCACAAAACATAGCAGCAATTCAAATTTTCCATAAATACTGTGTGTGTCCCCAATAGAGCTTAAGCACATACTGTACTTTAAAAAATGACACCTCAGATAACCAAAAACCTGTTACTCTTCATCCCCTAAAGACCATCTGCACAGTCTAAAATCACACAAAATGACATCTTTCTCTGTACATTTTCAAGTGCTTCATTTTCACAAGGACTTTTATGGTTATTTTGAGACACTCTGAAATCAAGTGGAAGCCATTTTAAACTAGCCATTTTAGCTTCTCTGGGCTCTTGTGGGGAGAATGTTGAAAGTGTATTAGTTAATCTGATCTGTCGAGCAAAGACGGATAACAGTAATATTAAATTAATTGATTGTTCTCCCAAAATTCTGTCATTATTAACTCATCAGTCAAAAATGTTCACTTCAAGACCATTTTGGTAACTGCATCAAGCAATTCACTAAAAAATCTAACTCGAAAATGATTCAAAAGACAAGTCATATTATGGACCTTTTTTTATTTTGAATGCTCAAGTCATTATTCATATAAATTGCATGAAATGTTTGTATTCCACAAAAAAGGAAAGTAATGTCTGAAACAAGTGAGTAAGTGATGACAGAATTTTAATTTTTCTTTAAGGATGTAACACATTTTGCCTGTGCGTATGGATTATGCTGAGAGTTAGAAAGGTAGGTAGATGAGTGTGAAGAAGCTTGTGTTGTCACCATGGGTGTTTATTGTAACGATCTCAAGGTTGTGTGATTGACGTGTGCTGTTGGCTGGAGCAGTACGGATGACATCATGTCCTCCCTGTGACGACTCAGTGAGAATCTTCCACACACAATCCTGTCAACACTATAAATAACCACTAAAGGTGATGATACACAGGGCAACTTTTTGAGCAATGTTGCTGGGCAATGTTGCCATCAACGAGCAACCAGATGAGACACAGGGCCCATGACCGATCTTAATTATCCAGATATAAATGTATTGCCCATTTTCAATGGGAAAGTGCCCAAGCAACAATCGCTCGGCAAGATTGCCCAGCAACATTGTTCAAAAAGTTGCCCTGTGTATCATCACCTTAAGGCTCTTGCCTTTTGCCTTGTCCAAATTCTTAGTAGTCATGATACAGTAAGAAAACTATTCAGGACCTACTACATGCGCCGAGAGTGTTCAAATAGTGGTTTGCTGGTCTCCCAGCCTGGTCAGGCTTGTCTGAACTGATTTTAGAGGGGTTTTGCACGTTTCAGCATGGCTAGGCTGAAAGACCATCTACAGTAAGACCCGTTGCATAAACTTAGCCATTATATTAAGACAGTGTCTTAAGATCTAGTATGACCCACTAGAAGTTAGTCAAGGGATGGTTAGTATATCTTTCAGTATCAAATTAAGCCTATGTACATTTTAATGTAACTGACTTAAAGTTATGAACAGTTTTAAAGAAAAAAATGTATGACTAACTTCCTTATAAGACTAGCGATTTATGCAACCGGCCCCAGGAAACCAGCTTGATTTAAGCAGGGGGTTTTTTTTGTGTTTTTTTAGCACGGACAGGGAGTGAAGAGCCATTAGATTTGAAAAGTTAAATTCATTGTGGTTCCATTGTACTTGTTTATTATTATTGTGGTTATTAGTTTGTCATAAGTCAAAGGACAATACTAATATGGCGATCAATGTAGTATGTAATGGAATGTCTTTATACTACACACCTGTAAGCATTAGGAACATAATTCATCAAGCAGTCAAGAAATAAGTTCTTAGTTGTTTTTTGTTTTTGTTTTTTTAATTCAGTTTGTTGCCTAGGACTGCCTCTTAACCATTAATAAACCTAATATGTGACTGATTTGAAAAACACCAGCAGCAACATTGACATTAGCTTGTTGCTAAAATAATGACATAATACTCTAAAAAGCATTATAATACATAGCAATATTGGGTAAAATAATTAAACAAAACTATTTGAATCTACATTTCTAAGAATTGAATGAAATATTCAATTTCTCTTGAATTGTCAGCCATCTTTTTTCCTCACTGACTTGTCGCAGTGCATTCTGGGATTCCACTAATGATGATGCCTTATAATGCTGCACATGTCGTCACCTCACAAGGTTTTGAAATAGAGTCCAAATAACCCTTCAACACTTCTCACACAGGGCTGTTTTGTATGTACTGTATATCTCCATCCATCCATCTCTTCCTCTGGTTCTGAAGATTGTAATTCCCTGATATGATGAAATATTTATGAGCATAAATTGAAAAAGGGGTCATTTAGTGTGGCTGTATTTTCCAAACTCCGTCAGCACATTATGAATTTCAAAAAGCATGTCAGGTCATGCATTCAGATGATTTATAAAGAGCGCAATAGCACACTGTTTACGCTGAAGGGAGTCCATAAATACCCAGAGTTAGCTGCCTGCACACACTGCCCTCCTCCCACAGAGAGCACTGCATGGTTTGAGGTTCCTCCCTGAGTATTACCTCTCTCATCTGCATATAAATTTCATTAATTTTAATGGCCTTACCAATTACCTGGCTCTGTTGGCCAATTTCATTTTGTCTAAAGGCTCTTTTATTGTCTGTGTGTGGATGGAGAGATGGAAAGCAATGGCCTGTCGCCTTACTGTGCCTCTGAGCTGTGTGTTTCTGTGAAAGCCAGTTTCTGCAGCTTCCATTGCTTCTGTTAAAGTTACCTGCATGTGTGTGCACTGTTGAATCACAGTGATTGATTTAATCTGAGTGGATTTTCTAAAGATTGGAAACAAAGTGTAGCCTTGCCACACTGCAGTATCAGTAGGAGAAGAAAAAAGAAAATACAGTATACTAATTTATTTGCACACATAACTCAGGATGGTTGCGTAATATGACTCACAAGCTGAAATGAACTGCTGCCTTGCGTCACATTGAGTACAGAGACCTTAAATAAGGCTGAAAGACCTTTAGTCTTTTATTACATTGAAACCACACATTAGCGTCATTGCTGCAAAGTTGTCATCATTTCCTCACAAACAACATTGGACCCCATTGACTTTCATTGTATGTAGGCTACAACAAAAAAATCACAGAGACATTTTTTCTTTTTCTTTCTTTTTTTTTAAATATAGGTTGTGTTCCACAGAAGAAAGAAAGTCATACAGGTTTGGAATGATATGAGGGTGAGTAAATTAAGACAATTTTTTATTTTTTTTTGGATGAACTATCACTTTATGTCTTGTACTGTATAGCCCTATTTGCACAGGATAAGTATTACCTGGTGACCTCTAGTCATTTGTAATAATTTCGGAGGTTGTCTGTGATCTTAATCCTGTGCGAATCGGCCATGTCTGTAATTTGAAAAGTAAAAATTCCCCCGCAAATGATCTACCATATTTCGCCGAACACCGAGGTCCTGTGATAATATTAGTCCCGTGCGAATCGGCATCTCTGTGATTTGGCGGGGTCGTTTATAATTTTTTCAAGGTTTTTGTTTCCTGTGCGGTTTTTTATCCATCTTTCGCGAAGAATGGAGGCTGCTTGTTGAAGTTGGAGTGGTTTGATAGTATTTTGGGTGCTGGGTCATATCGCTTACACCATACAACTATACAATTTGCAGAAAGAGAAAGCTGAAAACCATCAGAAGAGCAAAAACAAAAAGAATGATTAGATGGAGATGAATGACTAGCAGCATGCGGTAAGGAACATTCTTCTGTTTATGATATATCATACAGCTAGACCTATAATAACGACAAGACATTTCCAAGCAATAGCCTATTGATATCATATCCGGGAGATAAGTCAGTAAATTCAAGTAAAATCACAGGCTTCGCTTATCCCGTGCGAATGCGGCACACGAAATTCAGATGTGGGGGGGTAATTTCTAAATCACACGAGGTCCCCAGATAATACTAATCCAGTGCGAATTGGGCTTAAGTTAAAGTTGTTCTTGTCATTGTGTCGATCTATTCTGTGATTCAGTTGTTGAACATCAGGTTGCACATGTCCTGTATTTACAGTCAGCCCAAAGGAAAAAAATATGTAATAGCTTCAAGAGGTTAAAGTTGGTGTTCTTTCACCATTGAAAGCATAAGCAGCATGCTGCTTTCTGAAGCTGATACATGAGTGTCCTACAGTCTTTTTCTGCCTATGCTTAGAAATGTGACACGGCTGTATGAGCCAAGAGCAAAAGTGCAGCGCTTTCACCATGAAAAAGAGTTTCACCTCTCTCCCTGATTCTCCGTCTCAATCCATCTCTCACTTTTCACTTATATAGCACAGCAGTCTGTTCTTGCCCATAACACAGTACACAAAACCTCCAGTCAGCAATAAAACATAAACGTGCATACTAAAACTCATGCTAGATATCCGTGATAAAGTCCATATTTCCCACATTGACAGTGGTTGACTTGTTTTACTAACAAACCTAGCAGCTACAAATGCTAATGTTAGCATACCTGCTAAAAAGTTTGTATTATTACTTCAGGCAGGTTAATGCTGGTCAACTGAATTTCATCAACCAGAATGGTTAAACTAATTAGCTTGGTTCCAGTTTTTGGACTCCACAAAGCATCTTTCTTTAGTGACAGATATTCTAAAGAATTCTTACAGAATATTTTTTTTAATATAAATCACAAATATTACATATTAGAGTCGACGTTTTCTTGAAAGGGCTTACATTTTGCCATGTCTGCTATAATTCATGTCACAGTTCTGGATAGTTGCTATCAGCACCGCATTAATGCACAGGCGTACCTGGGCTTAAGCCCAGAGCCAGGCTGAGGAATGACCTATAGTGCTGTTGGAAATATGTGTGACATATTAAAATTGAATGTGTTGCTGTGCTTCGCTTAGAGTGTGTGACTGTGAGAAGGTGGAGATTTGTAAAGCTGAGCATTTTCCTCTTGCCTGACCGAGCTATTGTGCTCATGCTGAGCAGTGTGAGACGAGAGACATGAGATATAACGAGAGTAAAGTGGAACGGAGTTAATACAGTGACACACAAAGTAGATATTCAGCATGTAGCTGGTCACTGACATAAATGGGAATGTTAACAAATAGCTTTCTCCATGGTATTTTAGACTTCATTGTCTTGTACCTTGAGTATTCAAATTTAAAAGGTTTTATCCATTAGCAGGTCATCATATATCATGCAGTTTCAAGTTGACAGTTAGTCTGTCCCAGCTTGCTAATACATTACTACTAATGTTTATTTTATATCATACTGTCCTTCCCTTCCAGAGCATTTCTTTTATATAGCTACAGCAAAATCATGGGTTTAGTTCCCAAAGACTGCCTGGACTAATAAAAATGTATGTACATTACCGTTCAAAACAGTGACAGTTTGGGGTCGATACGATTTTTTATATATTTTTGAAATTTCTTATGTTCACCATTATTTATTTGATCAAAATGCAGTAAAAACACTAATATTGTAAAATATTCTTACAATTTAAAATAACTATTTCTATTTATAGAGCTATTTCTATCTCTATTTTCAGTATCCATTACGCCAGTCTTCAGAGTCAACTGATCCTTCAGAAATCACTCTAATATGCTGATTTGGTGCTCCAGAAACATCTCTTATTATCATCAATGTTTATAACAGTTGTGCTGTATTATTGTGGAAACTATGATGTTTTTTTTTTCTTGATTTTTTGATAAATATAAAGTTCAAAAGAACATCATATTCATTTTTAATTTTATGTTTTTATTCAAAAACATAAAAAAAACTTTTACTGACCCAAACTTTTGAACTGCTTAAATGCATTAAATGTGTAAATATGCTCACCACCATTACAAAAACAATTCCAGTAAAACTATCAAAGCATTCTAAAAACAAGATGAGTTAACCAAGTAAATTATATTGCATAAATTGAAGGACAAAATGAATAAATCTTTTTTTATTTTATAATTTATATATACTTTTTTCAGTACAATAATAATATGAATTCATTCATTCATTCCCCATATTGAAAGTCAATGGGGTCCATTGTTGCAGTGACTTGAACTACTAATTCACACTTACACACAAACACCAGCCACTAGTACACTCTTATGTCACTCCCAAAGGTCAACAGACTATCATAAAGACGTGTGTGAACACCTTCCCATTAACCTGATATTGATTTCTCCTAGAATGATATCCCATTTCCGCAGCATTTCCAATGAAAGTAAACCTCTCCCTGTCTGCATGTATTTTTCTTCTACTTCTTTAGAGCACATAATGCTAGGTTAAATGTGGCTATGAGCCCATGAAAGAGATCTGTAGATTGGGTAAATGCTCTGCAGGGACCCTGACCACTGCAAGCCCTCATGTTCCCTCTTTCTGAGGTAGCAATCAATGGTTTCTCACTTACGCCTTGAGCCAGCAGGAAAATAAACAGGGGTTCTAGGTAGAAAGCAGGCTGACTGTGGCCCTCTCAGCATGAATTCCTAATATCTTACATAATCCGTCCATGTTACCGGGCAGCACAGAGGCTAGTATTGGTAGAGATGGCACTGGGATCATTTAGGAACACAAGGCTTTTGTAGGAAAACTTGAATATCTTCCAGAGAATGAGAAAGATCAAGAGCTATAATTTGAGTAATGAATAATGTATATAATTTTCACAGAGATTAATTAAACTATTGTTGTAAGATATGGGCAGCAATAGCCAAGAATTGAAGCTGACAAAGTGTCCTGAACAAAGACACTCACTGTCTCATACAGTCTTAGTTTTTTTTTTTACAGAGGCCTCTGTTAGGATAGCACAACAGATGTAAATGGTAACTACACATGCTATGTAAGGTGGCATTGAGTTTAATACTAATTTTTAAAAAAAAATCAGATCTCAAGATTAATGCATAAGTAAGATAAATCTCAGGGAAATGGACAAAAAAGTTGCTTTAGCAGCCTGTCTGAAGGACATTGTGGAAGTAAACAATACTCTACTGATGCAAAAAAAAGGAATATTGTCAAAATGATTAATCTAGCAGCAAATACCAAACTATTAGAAACCGAGAAGGTATTTTAAACTGTAGGAGGTAACAAATGCAGTATGTATTGTTCTGTGCATTGTGTTTTTTTTTAAAAAGGACAAGTTCAGCGCTCATTTCAGTTTCAATTATACATTTGGCAGACACTTTTATCCAAAGCGAGTTACTTTCATTCAAGGTAAGGTATTTTAACAGTTTATACAGTACATTTCTAATTTAGCATTGTTAGCGTCAAGCTCGACTGTTTGAGTTTGCATGTGGATTACATATGATACTGTGAATATAAGGGTCAGACAATGTCATATCAGATCAGCAGCTGCTAAAGCTGATTTTGACCCAATTTTGATCATAGCTTGCTTATTTGCTGTTGATACCCTAAAAATAAGGTCTGTAAAATGTTTCTTGCAGATTGTAAAATGTTCATATTTTTAGCCCCCTAGAAGTATTCATTATTTCCAGGACAAAATACAGCGGGTTCCCTTAAAGTCCAAATGGTTCAGAGACTCCTTGGGGTAAAAATATAAAAACATTACCACTTATTTTAGAAAAGAGTTTAAAAATACTAGACATGGGGTATTATATTGGGGCACTAAAAAAAGACCCAAGATACTAATAAATTATCTTAAACCATTAACTTTGATTGACTTTTTGGAAAAAATGGCCCCCCTATCCTGAACAAAAAAAAAAAAAGTCACTGGCATGATCAAAATATCAGCTTTTACAATTTTTTGTCTGGTATGGTACAATATTTTGCTCATTTTAAAATGACTCATTCAGTGTTGACTTGACATGGAGGTATGTCTAAATGTGACCTGATTTGACATGGACTGACCTATACCATGTTTAATATATCAAGTTAATGACTATATAGTATTATAGAGTCTAGTGTTTAAATGCAATGTTTTCCCCCCACGTTGCAGTAGCAGAAAGCCTGAATCAATTGCTCACTCGTGCACTAATGAGGGATCGATAAACACTGTAGCTCTCCACTTCTACAAGTGTGTTCACCTATTTACCCCAAGAACTCGTCTCATCAGCTTAATTTTCTACACAGCGTACAGTACATAGGAATTACTGCGTGCCGAAGTCTGCATGACAACGAATAGATTATGGAATTAGCAACCGCACACGGTGATCACAGGGGGTCTAAACTGCTGTCTGTTTAGAACGCAGCTTAGCGGGATTAGAATTTTTCATTAAACTATAAAACAAGCAGACAGTCATTAATTATGGCTGAGCATTCAAGATCAGTCATTGGCCAGGTCACAAAGAGCTGAGTAGATTTAATTTAGTACCAGGCTTCTGAGAACTGTTTCCTAACTGTTATACAACCTCTGGCTCCCCAGCAAGAGAGCAAAAAACAGCCGTCTGATGCCAGCCGCAATCGCCAGGGCCTTTATCTCTTGAGAAATGAAAGTCAAATAAATTAAATTCAACTTAAATGTCAAGGCAAGCAATTAGAAATGTATTCCTCAGATTACAAATTAAATTACTGCAAAGAGCCAAAGCCTTGTACCACCACATCAGCCTGGAACTACAACGAAAGCCTGCAAAGCGTGAAGCGTGAACGGCCAGCAGTGCTTGTTCTGTGTCACATTACAAATGCAAATGCAGCTGAGCTACAGCATTATTCATTATTTACACATAGCATCAACGGACGGTCTGATTGATGGACAGTATGATTTCTCAACATCGGGCCCTGAGGAACACTTGGGCGGAAACCCCAAATGAAGCAGATTTATAGGATAACTACAGGTTGTAGAGCTCCGGAGAGGTCAATCAAGGTCAAATGCAGTGTCCTATGTTGGAGATATCAACGGGTCGGGCCGTTTTAAAATGTACTTCACTGTGGTGGCTCAACAAATTATGTAGAAATTAAGCAAGCGGAGTAGAAAGTGCTCAGAAAACAAACTTAAAAGATAATTCTGTCATTATTTATTCATGTCATTCCAAACCTTTATGACTTTCTTCACTGAAAAAAAATTGGAGTAGGATTTACTTGAAAAAAGCTAGGCAACTTTTTTCACTCAGAAAATGCTAGTAAATTTACAAAGATTTGCCAAGTAAAAACCTAAACATATTTATCAGTAGCTTTAATTAGAAATCTTTAAGTTAAATTTACTTGGAATATGGAATTAAGTAAACTTTACTTAACCTAGTTAAGTGAAAGTAACAAAGGAAATAAGTAATTTTAACTTGGCTAGTAAAAGGTTGATTAATATCGATTTAGTTGAAATTTCCTTTGCATTACATTTCACTCAAACAATAATATTGAATTATACCAGTCATTTATAGTATGTGCTTTACTTAGATTATCTAAGTAATTTATACTACATCATGTCAGATGTTAAGCATCATGTGAATGCAAAGACCTCAATACTTGGTAGACAATACACAATGACGGTAACATTTGATGGATCATTTTTGTGTTTGAATGTGTAATTTTGAGCAGAAAATTTACTCGAAATGTCACAAAATGGCAAGTTACTAATCCTGACAACAAAAGCAATGATAAAACAGTATAAATACAGCTGGAAACCAGTGAAAAATGAACCTCATTAATTATTCAAGGTCCAGTGCATGATGGGAACCCCAGTATCAGAAAAGTTGAGTAATTTTTACTTAATTTTATTGAGTTGATATTAACGCTTTCATTTCTACTCGCTTGAATTAAGTACTGATATGAAATTTACTTAGTTTTTTTAATTCTTGCCTGAACTAACTTTTTCATGTAAATTACATTGTTTTTTTTCAGTAGTATTTACGTCACCAAAAAATCATTTTTTACAGTGTTTCTTCAGTGGAAAACAAAGAAAAAAATCTAGCCTACATTCAATAAAACTTACAAGGGTCCAATGTGCATTTTGGACCCTGTTGTCTAAATTACATTCTTTTAAAATATATTTCTTTTTGTGTTTTGCAAAATAATTAAATGTTCGGAACGTCATGACGGTGAGTACAGTAAATTATGACAGACTTTCATTTATGGATGAACTGTGCCTTTAAACCTTGTTTGTAACTTTCTCTGAAATTAATGTAACTTCTGTAATCCAAGTTTATAAATAAAAAGGCAATTATGGTTCTTATGAGATTCAATTTGATTATTATTTGTATTATTTGCCAAGCAACTGTCAAAGTGCTGCTGCTGCACAGCCTTTACATGTAAGTGTTAAAACCTGAATACTTTGCTTGAAGTTCTAAGTTTTCAATTTTTAGGCATTTAAAAGCAAATAAGTCCTTCACAGAACACCTAAAGTTTCTCTTTAAACTCTTAAATCAGACTGCTTGCAGCTGTCATGTTACTGATACAAGTTTAATATGTCTAGTAATCAAAAAATCATTAGAAATTAACCTAAGGGACATAACATTGTTTAATTTCTGCTTTTATTCCAACTCTTGACAGAATGTCAAACCAGACTTTGCATTTACATGAAAAGAGTTTCCTTCATAAATCTGAAAACAGAATGGCAGCGTTTTATGTTGCACTGGGTTTGAACTGCACCAGGAGAAATAAAATATGCTTTTTAAACATTCACAAACCTATTTTAAAGTAATTCACTGAATATCATGATCATGATCATGATGCCAACAAGTGGCCTACACCAGAACCTCTCTGAATGTATAGATACGGACCACCTCATGTCAACTAGAGAGGCTGGTTCAGTCAAAGCCAAAAACATCAGAGTTACTGTTGACTGCAGGACGCACCCCAGAAAGGGAGGAGAAAAAGAGAAATCTGACCGTCAAAACCTTCTTAAGGGATAATCCAGGCTGACTGGCCACGGCCAACAGGGATAAACTGTAATTCCCTGCTCAGAATGTGAGCATGTGGTTTTGGTAAAGAACACAGCTCCATGAAGAGTGTAAATTATTTTATTTTTTTATTCATTAACCAAATATTTTTTTTTAAATGTGTATTTATGACTAATTAGACACACTGGGGATTGTGAATCTCTACTGAAATGCAAGTTCTAAAGGATCTGGACCAGTAAGCAAAACTGAGGGTATGCACCAACCAATCAGTGGAAAAATTTAATTGGATCTGCATTATTAGGAAAAGAGAGTTTTGTTCTGGAGAAATAACGAAAGAGCACAACAGTGAATAATTGAAAGGAAGGAAAGAGAAAGAGAGATAATACAATAGCTTATTCTCTCTCTGTTAGCTGGTGGTGTCAAAAGAGGTAAATCAGCAGCAGGATGGATCTCAGTACAGGCTGTCTGGTACCAAGCTTGTATACAAGGCCTTTGTGCGCTCAGAGTGGAAACAAACCACAGGAAATAAGGTAAATGTAGCTTCTAAAATAAATCAACCATCCATCTGCCAGGCAGGATACTTAAATAATTCTATTGCCAAGCTTTTGTACAATCTATAAATCAAAATGTCACATTCCGAACCATCCTTCATGAGTATAGCAGTGCTGTTTCTAGTTTGAGATCCTCAGAGCATCCATTTAGGTCAGTGAACTCAGGTGTTAATTAGCAGCTGTTATTTTCCTATTAAATGCAGTGTAAGGTAAACAGCAAACAGCTTCAGGTAGTGTCCCATGGCCTTGGCAAGCTGCACAGCTCAGCACTTCTCCTCCAAGAAATCATTAGCAGAATATAGTTGGAGAGAATGCTACACATCAGGAGGAGAGTCTGATATTCCCCTCTTTTATTCTGCACACATTCACATGGTTTGTCCTCCAATAATGTACACTGCAGCTTTTGTGATATGTCAGCATCTGTCCACAAAGCAATCAACTATCTATTTAATGCAAATTCGTATTAAATTTATAATTCACACCATGAGGATTCACAACATTTTTTCTTTGTATCTCAGTAATGTAGTAAAGTGTCATTCTAATAGGATGCAATAACTTCAATTAGCATAAGGTAGCTCAAACAGAAAAGCAAGACACTAGCTATGTTTCTATCCAAAGTTACGAATTTAACTTGTGCGCATATTTGGAATATCGCATAAAACAATTGCGAATAAAGCACTGTTTCCATCCAGCGAGTCGAAGAGAACAAAATAGTCAATTTCTGATAAACTGGCGCTAAATATCACCAAGAAAAATGGAAGTTGCTGCAGTAGAAGCCACTGTATATAATCATTTTATTATTACTTATGGCTCAGAGTGCGCAAATGAAACACAATAAACGCTGTCATGTTAACTTGCATTCAGATGCCTGGTGTTTGTGAATGTAATCGTGTGAGGCGTTTCTGGGAGGGAATTATACAGAACCACTTTAACAACAGACTTTGCTCAAGCATTACAGAATGATCAAAGCAGCATTTTAGATGCTGTGCAACGAGATCGATCTGCTGGTTGGTCCAGTTATGCCGTCTCATCGCAAAGTCACATGTCTTTTTTGATGCGCATCAAGGAATTTATTCTATAAAAGTGTTGCCATCGTGGGTTATGCTCATGTTTTCGAATCGCATAAAAACATTATTGAGTGCATACGTTTTTTATTTGTAATTTTAGAATTTATGCGCATCTTGGCATTTCCCTCCAGTGTTTTTTATGCGATATGCCAAAATGCGCTTAGAAATAGTTGGATGGATTTCTACTAACGGCACCAACACCATGGGTTGAATTATCAAGGACTGCATGAAATGATCAAATTTATGTTTTGGTATATAAAAATACCTGCCAAGTGCATATTTTTTTCTGTAAAACAAACTTCACTGTTCACATACTGCATGCAAATTTTGAATTTTCAGAACACAAAAATAAATCCAACAGAAACTACGAGCAACATCACCAAGTTGATGCTACAACAATTAACAAGAGTGACAAGAGCCAGCTGAGATCTGTACCAGCAGCATGTGGTGTGTGTGTGTGTGTGTGTGTGTGTGTGTGTGTGTGTGTGTGTGTGTGTGTAAGAATATGTGGTGTTTATGAGCCTTCCGCTGGGTGCATGTAGCTGTATAAAACTTACTGTCGGAGATGAAAAACTGTATTCTGGGTGAGTAAGATGTAAGTGTGTGTGTGTGTGTGTGTGTGTGTGTGTGTGTGTAATTCTGTAATTCAAGAGCATTTGTGGGTTGCAGCATTCAGCTTAAGCACCAGGGTGGGCACCATTCAGAATTTAATTGAAATCCTGAATTTGAATTAAGACTGCAAACAGGATGCAGAATTGCAATTCAAATCTGGATGCAAGAAAGTAGAATTAAAACAAATTGAAACTAAAATAATTTCTAGTTAATAAAAGAAGAATTTAAAAAGATAGATGTACTCATGGTAACATAAAAACAATGGGCCTTTCCTCAACACTCCTCCTCCTCAAGTGCTGCTGACTCATACACTATGCCACTCCACTCACCTGCGTGCATATGGCAAGTACAATGGTGTCCACTCCTGGTCCTGCTGGGCAGCAGTGTCTTCTGGCTTTTGTTGGGCCTCTGAGTATTTTGGTCTTTGATTGATTGATTACAGTGTTCCCTCAGCTGGATTCCAGAGCATAAAAAAATGGCTTCGGAGGCACAGGTACAGAGGCTGATTGACAGGAGGTAGCTAAAGCCTGTTAAAATCATGGCCCAAGAGGACCAAGACTGGACACCACCGACCTTTACCAGAGATGAGATGTTCTGCTCTAGCCAGACACTAAAGCCCCCGTTCTATCTGGCCATTGCCTTTCCTGAACTGAGCAAAGTAAAACTAGACTAAATGCAGATCATGGCTGGCTGAATGGGATGGTTTAGTGCCTGGCTGGGAATTGGGGCTTTGTGTGCTCCAGAATGAAGGATGACTGCATTCAATTGGCACTCCATATCTCTCTGTGGGTGCTAGAGCAGGCTCCAGTCGGACCCACCGTTCATACCGCTATAGATGCTCCGGTGATGAGGGGACATCTCTTCTACGCCCGGCCTCTTCTGTGCCACCTCTCGGCCTGGGCTGCCAAACTTGCTGTGCTGATGCCTCGACAACTCTGGGCTCCCAGATATGACACGTCCCTTCTGTAGGTGTTCCGGTGTCCCTGATAGAATCTGTTTGGGCTCTGGACTCCCACACATACTTCCCATGCTAGCCCTGTGCTTCTGGAAAAGGTCCGGGCTGCCAGGCGGCTGAGAGGACACCAGCAAGTGTTTCGAGAACTGCTCTGGACTGCCTCTCGACAGGCTCTTTCCAAGTTTCTCGGGACTGAAACCCCGTAGGCCCTTATGATCCGGACTGGAGAAGGACCCACAGCGAGACCGGCACACTTGGGGATAGGTGTGTGCAGCATACTCCTGGCTGGTGCTATGTCTGCGGCTTGCATGCTCAGGACCCGGTGCCTCCTCCCCTGAGCCTGGCTTATGTAGGTGATCAGGACTGCCTCCAACCGGGCCGCCCAACAGCTGCTGCTTATGTGTGAGATGGTCAGGGCTGTCGGTGCTGCCCGCGCTGGAGGTACTGCTCCCGTCACCCACATCTCTTAATAGGCCAGGCCCAGGACCGCTGGCGTGAGACAGGCTGCTCTGGCTATCGATTGAATTCCTGCAGCCGGCTGGTCCCCCAGTACCTGCTGACCTGCCGGTACCTCCAGAGCCCTTCTCCTCATCCAGCATCAGGCACAGCTCTCTCAGTTCAAGGTTCTCCCTCACTACTTCCTCCTGCCTCTGCTCCAGCTCTTTCAGCTTCTGCAGGTACAGTGTCACCTCCTTACGCATGATCCCTGCGCTGTAGCGGCCCAAGCGTTGCCACTCCCTCGACACCTTCTTTCCTTTCTGCCGGTCATCATCCAGAAAGCAGCAGAGGTCCCGCAGCTCCTGGTTGTCCTCTTGAAGCTTCTGATTCACCTCCTGAAAAAAAAAATCTATGACTCAACACTGATGTCTAAGCAAGAGCAAGTTTGACTGGTGAAAGTGAAGTTAAACAACGCTAATGTATATATACTTTTGTCACTTGAGTTGTCAATATGGGCCTTGATTATGTTTGTGTTTTTTTGCATACTACAGAAATATTACTGTAGTGGTTTTGTTGCCATGTAGCATAATATTCTTCTATGAGAACATTACATGTAAGAGGCATTTTACCCCAGTGGACCTTTATGCCCATCACAGAGAATGCATGTGCCAGGAGCTGAATCTTAGAAGAAGAAAAAATATTTAAAGCTGCACAACATGCTGAAAGGCCATGTGTAAACGTGTAAGATTGACGCTTTTTAAAAAAAATATTTATTTTATACAAAAACAATTTTTTTAAAAAAATTATTAAATAATTAAAATAAAACTATCGTTTTGTTTGATTAGTAGCCTACCAAAACGATGTGGCTTTTATTTATTTCGTCAACATAAGATGCAGGCTCGCCTTACCTTCAGCCCTCGTATCTCGTTGAGGTGCTGCTGAAGCCTGCGGTTCACCTCTCGGATGAGATTGCTGTGGTCCACTATAACGCTCATCTTCTCGGTTTCGGATCTGCGCAGCCGGCGAACCAGCTCCTCCTTGCTCCATTTCAGAAGCTCCTCGTCCGTGAGTTTGGAGAGATCCTCTGAGGGACCTTCTGCGCTCTTAGATATGCTCGACTGCAGCTGAGGCTGGATGGGCTTTTCCATTCTCCCGAGCAACTTATCGAAGTGCAAGGCTGTAAAACAAATCACCGAAAAGCAGATCAAATCCTTCGTTGGTACTTTTCCGCGAATTCCCCCTTGTTAGTATCGAATTTTTGTGACTACCATTTTAAGGATAACTGTTCTGCCCATGCTGTCCCCTCTGAAGACAGGGATGCAGCCCTAAAGTGCCGGCGAATACTTCTCCCCTTTATGCACTTGCTGTTCGGGTGGACCCTCTGTCTCTATGTTTCCATCTGTCCGTCAGCATCCTGTCAAGCTCAGTGCCGTGCTGAACCCCTGCCTTATGTCCGCGCGCATGAGGAAGACGCACGGCCGGTCGCTTCTGTGCTCAGGGTGCGTGACAGCAGCCTCTCAAATTGCTCGACTGGCTGAGTTGTGATTTTCTCTCTCTCTCTCTCTCTCTCTCTCTCTCTCTCTCTCTCTCTCTCTCTCTCTCTCTCTCTCTCTCTCTCTCTGTTCCGTTACACGCCCCCTTCTTTTGGAGACAACTAACTTTTTGTTATTGAGCGCCACCTGGTGGTGATAATTCAAGTCTACATCAAGTTTATCATTTTGAAGTCATAGTTAGATCTGCAAATTTAACATAATAATAATAATAATACATTTAAAATAAATATCAGACTGGTTTGATGGTCTTGAAGACTGTATTTATTTATTCATTTATTTACCTCTTAAGGCGAGGATGAAGATACCACTGAGAAACTTCTCCAGTTTATTACTGGCATAAACATAAGAAAAAAATGAGTTTCGTGTAAATTAATTTTTTAATATGCAAATGAGGCCTTATATACTTAAATATACGCTCATTTGCATACATTTCCAAAAACAAAAACTGGAAATTGGAAAGGACCAGGTTTAAAATTCTTGGTTCTATTTGTTGACATATTAGATTAAAGGGCTTCTACAGAGGGGATGGATATCTTATTTTGTGCTTTAGTAGGCCTAAATGACAGTAGCCTTAAAAAATCTATTTTCGTTTTTTTGGAGTAAAATGACCTGTAACTCAGGATAGGTATGATATATCAACAAATCCCTCTGTAAAAGCCTTCAGAATATAGTTAAGCATAAGACTGGAAAAGTTGGTGCTTGCAGGTGCTACTGAAGTGGATATATCTGACTCTGAGTGTGAGCATAACAACAGTCACAAAAACTGCAAACGAACTGTCCATATTTGTTGTCCATATATGATGTCCATCTATGACTAATTTAATCTAATAAACAGCTCCCTGTATATTTACAGTCTAAATATCCATGACCGACGGGTATTGCCGTCTTTTCTGTGAACGTTTTTGAGCTGATTTCGGCGTTTGTCGGCATTTTCTCTCAGGCGGAGAATTAAACAAGGAAGCAGCAGCGCGCCGCGTATCACGTAGTAGGAAATTCACATCGACCAATCAGATGTGGTTTTCGGCTGTATGTTCCCCGGCAAATGCCCATATTTGGATTAGACAGCGCTGTGTAGGACCATAGACTGTAAAAAATGTGTAGGACACTGAGAGCTTTATGATAACAGGTCAGGCAGGCATGACATGTTTCTGTAGCCTAAATGGATACGGCACGGGAGCTCGCGTTAGAATGCTAACTTTTGGTGATTTCCGGTAGAAGCTAGGCGCAAGTTGACAAAATGTAATGAAATAACCACCTTGATGTGTAATGTTGACATATTTTTTATTGACATGAAAGCTTACATGTTAAGGGAGCAAACTGGCCCAAAATCTCAAAATTAACCACTGCATGAAAAAATATACAGACTTTCACGTGCTCACGAGAAACTTTCGCGTGCGCACGCGATAGTTTCTCCTGAGCACTGTGTTTTTTTTATTTTTGCAAAGGTCCCTTTAGGGCAGTGGTTCTCAAACCTGTCCTGGAGGACCCCCAACACTGCACGTTTTCTTTGTCTCCCTAATCAAACACACCTGATTCAACTTATCAGCTCATTAACCCATGTGATTATGAGCTGATGAGTTGAATCAGGTGTGTTTGATTTGGGGCGACAAAGAAAACGTGCAGTGTTGGGGGTCCTCCAGGACAGGTTTGAGAACCACTGCTTTAGGGGCTCCGTAGGTTTGTGTTCATAAGCAGGTAAAAAAAAAACTTAGCACAGTTTGGATGACATGGATCTACGAAGATCTGTAGGCTATAGGTTTGTCACAACACAGAGGTCAGTTTACAAAACAAAACACAGTTTTGGAAAATGACTTGCTTTAGGTTTTGTGAGGGCCAGAGGACATCTTAAATTGTTCAGATGAATTGGTTCTGGAAGGACAGGTGTCTATGTAAGGGCAATTTCTGATGCCTTATTATACCGCAAACTTTTATAACCTAGTTAATAAATTGCACATTTTGAACATCTATTTCCTGTAAAGCTTCATCTAACAGTGAAAATAAAAGAGATTTAGACATCTCACCTGAGCCGCAGCCACCATTTAACGTCATTAAAGCTTATGATTAACAACCTTAAACTGATACATTTATGGAGGGATATGTGGTCTTAAATGTGCTGAGCTATTTCCTTTATGATTCTGCTTTTATTTTATGATTAGTGCTAGAAGAACTCTGCATGGATCACTTTCAAGTGAATTAAGGCTCGCACCGGTTGAGCTGCTTTTCATCTTACCACTTTTATTTTGAATTAAAGAGGCAAATTATTTATGAGGAAACGTTCCACTTTTTTCCCCTTCATTTATACAACTCTGGTGATTCTGGGGGGGTATTGCACAAAAGCAAGATAAGGGATTAAGCTGGGATTTTCCAGTTATCCTGGCTGAATTTAGCCCTGACTCGGTTGCATGAAGGGAGGCTAAATTAATCTACATTAAGTTACTATGGAGATTTACACTTTGCAGCTAGCCTACTCCGGAGCAGGCTAACAACCAGGCTAAGATTAATCCTAGTGATTTATCGGCTAGTTCCTCCTTAAATCCTACTAGATATTAATGTGTTTTAGTCACTTCATGGTCCCGCATTAAAATATTAGATATACTATCATTCATCTAAGTATGCGTACTGTTATTTTAGTTATTATTGAAAACTGCTGTTCATTTCACTGTCAGAGGTTTGATGAATATATATATATATTATTCGAGATTTAAAGCGTTTATTGTCATACACCCAGTGAGGAAAGCAGATTTTCCTGAGCAATTATTACTTCGCTGTCCACAATGAATGCCAACACAGTGCAAAAGAACTATACTATACAATATGAGAAATAGAATATAGACTATGTATATCTATATATGCAAGTATAGAGTAGAAATGTACTGTTGAATGAGAAAAAATATCAATATATTATATTTTATTGCAGTTGATGAGATACAGTGCTATGCATAAGTTTAGACACCCATGCTAAAGTTGACTAAAAAGAGGAATAAAAAAATCATCTTTTGGAAATTGAACTTAATGCCTTAATTAAAAAAAATAGGAAAAATCCAACCTTTAAGGACACCAATTTTCTTTGTGAATGAATAATGTATCGTAAATAAATAAATGTTCTTCCTTAAAATACAGGGTGCATAAGTCTGGACACCCCTATGTTAAATTCCCATAGAGGCAGGCAGATTTTTATTTTTAAAGGCCAGTTACTTCATGGGTCCAGGATACTATGCATCCTGATAAAGTTCCCTTGGCCTTTGGAATTAAAATAGCCCCACATCATCACATAGCCTTCACCATACCTAGAGATTGTCATGGTTTTATTTCAGTTAGCCTAATAGCTAGTTTGATTTGCATTGAGAGATGATCTTATGGAAAGTACTTCATGCCAGTCTCTAGGTATGGTGAAGGCTATGTGATGATGTGGGGCTATTTTAATTCCAAAGGCCAAGGGACCTTCGGCCTCCTGAAATCACGATTTCAGTGCCTGCACCACCTGAGGGTCTCCCCAGACAGAGCATGTGACGTGACTGTTGCCTGCACAGTGCTGCACAATATTGCCAGCCTAAGAAAAGAAAGGGCTCCCAGAGTTGCTTTGGATGTTGATTGGGACAATGCTGCCATATTCCCAGATAACAGAAATGGTAGACTTGTTAGAGAACAATACATTGCAAATTATTTCAGTTAAATTAGTTTTGATTTAGCCCATCCCTTAATAAAGGATAATGTAGGCTATATAACTTTTTTATGTGTACATGCATTTTATTTGGCATCGGTAGCACACACTGTGGTTATCTTCCCAAATTCTAGTTCCACTTCACTGGATCAATAACTATAAAGTGTACTTGACATTCATGAAAAAAGTTACAAGACCACAATGGTTTTGGAATATTTTTCTTTTATTATTTTGCTGTTATCACTTGTCAGCTTGGAACTTTGGAGAGAAAAAATGATGATGATTAATTGTGTTACAGTCATGGTTACAGTATGAACTGAAGTCACTTACATCTCTTTCTAGTTTCTGGATTTCCAGTTCTAGTTTCCTCAGTGTTTTGCGTTTAATTTGCATCTCAAGGTCCATGTCCTGTAGCTTTCTTTTGTTCACATAAATCTTGACTTCTGTCAGCTCGATCTGTCTCTTAAGATGTGTTGTGTAGAGATATCTGACAGTTTGTGAATTCTGTGAACACCTTTTAGTTAGCATAGCAGAATTTTTGCATAATGTACATTTACTTTAGGCAATACTCACTATGTTACCAGGCCGCTTTTCAGGCTGCCCAATGTCAGGATCCTTTAACAAATGATATTTTCTATAAGTACCACTTCCCTGATTTCTTATCTATTATGAACTTGTGTCTATTTCCACAAAATTGACATGATACCTCGAGGAGTGATATACCTCCTTCTGGAGTCCAGCGACACGGTCTCATCATCGGCAGAAGTGCACTCCACTGCTGTAGATGTGGCTTCCCTCTGCCATATTCAATACTTGTATTGATATTTTTGACAGGACATGCAAAGCCTATGATTTAATAAAGAGTACTCACCGGCAAATCATAGTCTGGTGGCTCCAAAAGTGTAAGGGTGTTACCAGCCACTGCAAGGTAAGGCAAAGTCACACAGTCCACATAACAAAATATGGATTTCAATATTTTCCATGTGCAGTAGCCAATAATGTACCTTGTATGAAGAGGCCAGTATCCCTTGCTGGGCCAGAGTCAGTGGCTGTCCCTCCCTGGATCCCTTCAATCACTGGCTTCCCTTTATTTAAGTCCAGGGCCAGCTCCTCTGCTGTGGTGAAGGCTTGGGTTGGAGGGCCACCCCCCGTACCAGATATATGACTTTTTTTTAATTATTGCTAAAATCAGCACAGACAATAAAATGTCAGCAAACATGTCACCTATGTTCTCCGCAAACAAGTCACTTACCAGCCTGCAAAATATTCTTGTATTTAATCTTGACTTGCTGCCAAGTCCTTTTTTGGCCAGACATGTTTGTTCTTTAAGAGGAATAGATAAGATACAAATGATAAAATAGATTAGATGGATAAAAATAGAGCAAATTATCTGATTATAGATTACATCAAATCAATTAGAAACAAAACCTACATACAAATAGATAAGAGTAAAAAGATTAAACAGATTATAGACATAAAATAAACTAAATAGATCAAATAGATGCACATAGTGGGTAAGTGTTTGCAATTATTCTTCATGTTAAATGCATGTCCACTGGTCACATTTAAGGCAAAGTATACAATTATTTTTGAAAATGACAAGTAACTCCTTGAATTGTAATTATGAGGGTTTCAGTGGAGCACTGGTTATTTGGACTAGGCCTACTTATGCATTCAATCGGTCCTCTATTGTTTGCCAGGCATTCTCTCTTTGCTTTATTACAGCAGCTGTATTGCCTTTTTTACATATTATATGTTTCACTTCTTCATAAGTTTCCATAATTGCTCATTAGGCGAAAAGTATGCCGCACGGGTTTTGTCCATTTTTGCATCGGTGATTCTGTGATCGATTTCGTGATCTTTTTAAGAATGCCGTGAACGCGCATTTATCCAAACTATATACACCTGGCTTGACATATCCGCGCGTTCTCATCCTGGCTCAGCAAACGTGCAACGGATTAAGTTAGGATGCACTGATTAAACTAGGTCAAGCCGCGACTGTTTTGTTATCCTGGCTTTCTTAATTCTACTTTTGTGCAATACCCCTCAGCTGACACTGTTAAGCGAGCTTTGCCAGTTTAGTCAATTTAATAATTACTCATTTCTAGTAATTTAATTGACACTTTTATTCAAAGCAATTTACAGTACACTTATTACTGGAGTTACTAATGATGAAGTGCCTTGCTCAAAGACACAATGCTGCTGAGTTTGTCATTATTCACTTAATCTGTCATTGTGCTTTAATGCTTTTCTGGTGAGTTTATATCATTTGTTGTTGCATCCTTTGTAAATGCATGGGAAATATCTACTGGTTTTTCCTCATTGTTTTTCATAGAAGAATGAAGTGTAGCAGGTCAGTTGTTTCCTTGTTGTCATTCTAGATAGCTTAGTGGGGAGGGGAGGGAGAATTCTATGAAATGTTGAGGGGTGTGTCTACTTGATGACACTAGAGTGCATTACACAAACAACCTGTGACAATATTTTTCATCTTGCAGTGCAATGGCGAGGACTCTACCTGCAGCTCTGTGTCTCCTGGTTGGACTTATAGGTCTCCCATATACAGAATGTTGGGAAGCGCCCTGGTTTTGTCATGGACATGAGTGTCCCATGTACACCGTGGTAAATGAATATCAGGTAGGCCTACGACTTTTGTTTTTTTTTAGTTTGGAATATTTAAAATTTGGTTTATTATAAAATGTTGTATCATTGTGTTAATAAACAAAAAGGGATTTGAGGAGCGCAGCTACAACGTGAGCTATTGGATTTCCACTGATATTGCGAGTACCAGCCAGAGTGATATAAAGGATGGATTTTGGAAACTGTATTATTTTAATCAAGGACAAAACAGTGAGAGTAAGTAAGCTTCACGGTTTTGATGAGGAAAATAATCCATTGTTAATTTGGATCACTCATCTTATTTCACTGTAATTTTACTTCTCAGGTAAGGAGATTGCTATGACCAGGCCTGTGCTTGTGTCGGTGAAGGAAGCTGATGGAATGGGGGAGAGACAGGTGTCCATTTCCTTCTTTCAATCTGACTCAAACATCCCTGAACCCACCGATACGACCATCAGAAAAACTGTTGTACCAGGCGGTACTGTCTATGTCAGGTTAGTAATTTCAGTAAAGAATGACAGACAAAAATTGTTAATTTACTGTTTATTTTAACATTCTCTCATTGCTGGGCATTACAGGTCATTTAGTGGTTTGGCTTCTGATCAAGACGCCTTAGAGAATGCGCAGAATCTTAAAGAAGACCTCAGGACTGCAGGAAAAGTGTTTATTGAAAACAAGTTTGATGCAGCTGGCTATGACGCACCCTGGGATTTGATCAACAGGCACAATGAAGTTTGGGTTCGTGCACCCTGAGGATCCAGATAGTTCTGTTCCTTATTCCTACTTTTAAGTTCTTGTCTGTTCAAGGTTTTCTTACATATATATGGAGAAAACATTTATATTGTGTTCATGTTACAGTCTTAATCATTGTATTAATGTTATTTGGTGCAATCTATTGTGCAATCTAAGTGTAGAAGCACATTTGAGTTGTATGACGGGATTATAAAGTGCAATGTGAGGACTGTCTTCTACCTCTGTAGGTTCACACTGAAAATGATTTGAAAATTAAAACTTTTGTCTTTCTTCAAAACATTTTTGTTCTTTTTTATTATACGTTTTATGTAAGGCATTCTGTTTTTCTTCAAATTAATTCACCTACTTATTGACTGATAGAGGTATCAAATGAATGAAAACTGCATAAGTGCATCTCAATATGCAGAAGATAAATGGCCTATTTAGAAAATAGACAGATACACAAAATACTGAAAGTTTCTAAAATACAAGAGAAACAGGTTTAGGAATGATCAGAATGGGGTTATCATGTTTCTCCTCAGCTATTGTTTGTATAAGAAACTCCACCCACTTAAACTAGTCCAACTGGTGATCCACAACTAGGCTGTTAATGAAACGAGATGAGATGCTCATTGATAGACATTTAAGAAATGTAATGTTGTGAATGTGAATCTTCCAGCTTGTGAGTTAGTATAAAACTATGCATTCAACATTCAAAATGTGTAAAAAAGCATGCGACTTTGACAACATTTTTGTTTTTTGCAGCCATGTGCATATTAAGTGTCCTAACATAAAAAAGTGAAAGAGTTGTTTTGCGTCCATGGTAGTGTGATCTGGGATTCTTAGGCTTACAACATTGTGTTTGTGTGATTGTTTGTTGATGGGGTTTCCCCTCATGTGTATAATAGTGTACTTGCTGGAAGGAAAACTGGGTCAGCCCACCTGAGACGTTTTGTCATGGTGACTGATCTGGAGTCAGTTTAATTAGTCGCATCTTCTCTAGCAGAACAGGGAATGTGATGAGGCTGCATTTTCCCACCTCTGCAGTTCCACTCCGCAATTCTTCCACAAAATGTGCCAGCAACCTCACCTGAGAGAGAGCAAACTTTGTAGTTGTGTCTCTCTGAAAACTTGCTCTCTCTGGCTGGTTAAATGTCATACAGTCGTTAGCATACCAACATTGAAACCAAGTCAAAAATGAGCTTACCTTACATAAAACTTTTCATTATAAGCAACTTACAAAACACAATGACAGACTGGCTTACTATTTTTATCACATTGAAACATTGCCATAAAATAGGCCCCGTTTACACCTGGTATTAAGATGCGTTTTGGTCTATCGGATCAGAAGTGAAAAACAGGTGTAAATAGGGTCTAAAAACGATTTGATCTTGTCCACTTTCGACCACTTCCAGAGGTAGTCGAAAACGCATTCAACCGGATTGCTTTCGTAGTGTAAATTTGGTCGAATGTGTTTCCAACAGCTGCAAAAGACCACATACTCTCTGCCTGACCTAATGCAAACATTATGGGAAGTGCGCTAGTCAGTCGGGATTTAAACTTTGTCGACTGGAAAGTGGAGACCCAACTTCCCAAGTTTGGTTTGAAGACGAAAAACGTAAGTACAATGTTCTCTCACTATTCCTGATGTCTAATACCCATTCACTGCATTTGGTGTGGTCTTGCGCTGTCAGAGCAGAAAGGAAAGCTGCTGCTCTCTGTATGTTTTTTCGTTGTCTCCGTGCGCGTTCATATGTAAATTGCACGAGCTTATTTTGTCCATTAGATCGAAAGATCTGAAAAAGGCCATACATTTACCCGCCCATAGACCCTCCACTTCGAAGAAATTAGGACAGAAGTGTTTGAAAGTGGACAAAAGAGACTAAAAGATTAAAACATCAGGAGTAAACAGGAATGTGTCTCCCTCATCTACTTGTGATCCGATCGACCAAAACGCACCGTAATACCCGATTAAACAGGGCAATGACCACTGAAAGCAAATACTACAGTATATATACACTCCTGTATTTAACAGCTAAACATGTCAAGATGCATGCAGGTTTAAATTATTGTACACTAGGTGGCAGCACTGACTTGATCTTTCTCTAACCTCTTCTATATCACATAGTATAGCACTCCACAACACATAGCCTACGGTATTAAATTAATCTACTCAATTTGTGCAAGTCCAGTTTTCATAAAAAAAAATCCTTACCCATATGCATTATTGCTAAATATGCTGTTGTTTTTAGAAGAAGTTTGAGTAAGAAGAACGTGTGGGCAGTTCTTAGCAATGTCAGAACAAAATCCACTACCCAGCATGCCTCAGCTCTCACCATGGGAAGCTGGACACTCAATGCCCCTCAACACACATTCACTCAGTTTCCATGGCTACATTTCTATAGCAAGAAGTCAGCCATGTTCGTCAAAAAACATAATTATGCTTCAGTGAAGTCAGATCTGTAATAACCTTAGATGTGTTTTTATGAGTCATAGAGAACTTGGCGTGACTACTTACTTATAGAGTGGTATTTTCATCAGCAGGCCTAATGACTGTTGTGTTCTGCAGTTCATTTAACACTAGAGCTTATTCGGGTATTAGATTGTATGCTTGGAAATCAGTGCATACTCATCTAGCGTATATGGAGGATGGGAGATGTTTGGCCGCTCACAATAAATAAGAGACTGTGTAGTTATGATACATTGGAAACACAGCTTAATTATCTAATTTATCGGCACATTTTTATTTTAAAATTCTGTCTGGGCTTTGTGTGTGCCACTTGAATGTGTCCAATAAAAGCCTGTCTGACTTAGGTTATGTCAGCATATGTTTGCAGGCTTGTGAATTTTAATCTGCCCTGTTTTGGATGATGTTCTTGGTGTGGAGGCTCAAGCCAAAAGCCTGTTTGGACTGGCTCATGGGAATTAATCTTATCAGAGACGGGCCAGTTTCCTGAGAAAATGGCTGGAGCTCTATGCTGTCAGATAAGGCAATGTAGGAATGCAAGAGCAGTTGTGCATTTCAAGAGAGTTTTAACCATATAGTATCATCATGCTTATGCCAGCTATGTGATATGTCTGTGTAACTGGTCCTACTCGACCAGGCGGGATTCCAACCGGGGTCTCAGGCGTGGGAGGCGGGCGCGCTAACAAAGACGCTAAAGACCGCAGCCCCTAGCACCAGGTTTACACTCGCAGCTCTTATTGGTCTACGTCCATTACACATAATCTGTTTTTACACCCATCTGTTGATTGGCTTATGTCTCTTTCTCTCTCTCTCTTCATTCATTTTGAGGTCCAAAACATGTTGTCAATGCTCTCTGCTTTTCCCATGAGTTGTTTTCATCTTTTACATAACAGATGATTAAAAATACAGTAACTTTCAGCCAAGAACAACGTTTTTTTCGTATTAAAATGTCCCTCATGATTACCCCACTCTGTTTATAATTGATGATGTGCTAAACACGAGGCCACCAAACCACAAAAAGAGCTGAAACTCATGGCTGTCACTGGAGCTCAGATGCTGAGGCAGCAAATCTCGACTAAAGTTTGGCCCCAATGGATTCTCATTTCTATTAATGATTTTTTAACCATCTGCGACATACATAACAATTGGACTGATACATAACGAGATTGACATACATAGAGTGTATATACATGTGAATATAGAGTATGTAAATGCTGTGATGTCCAAAAGCCTGAGACCATATTGAAATCTGAATTAAATGTGAAACATGGTGGAAAATAATTATTTTTAATTTTATTATTATAATAATTTAATGTATACAGTTCTGCACTATTTCTAAGTCACTAATCAAATAAGCATATTTGTAACACTGAGCATGTGAACTGTTTTGTTCAAAAGGTCAAATGCTCTTGCTTCTTGCAAGTGGTGTCAGACCACTATTGTTATATAGTGATCACTAGGCTCACACTTCCTCCATTACAGTGCTTAAGAGGAAGTGCTATTATATCTGTTGTGTTCCTACAGCATAATGGATGTCAGCATGTAGAACAGCAGAGCTCATAGGAACCCTTGGATTTCTTGAGGGTCAGCGCTATCCCTTCCCATCCCTTTACCTTGATCGCTCAGCCAATTTGGAAGCTTCCCCATTTGTGAATCTCTGAGTTTAGAGTAATGAATTATAGATTAGAATTTTTCCAAAAGTCATGTTGGGGATTTTATCATAACATTTTTTTGTCATAAGCATTCACTCAGCTTTCATTAAAATTTAAGGACAATATCTCTGCTTGACTTGAACCTAAAATGTTTAGAGGCTTTTGTCACAATACAAGAGCGTTGAAATCCCAGTCACAATTAAAATTCTACTTTGTTGACAATTTAAGTATAATGAATCATATCTTTAAATTATAAATATTTTGTCTACAGCATGTTCCCACTAGTGTTGAATACTCTTGAGTCATGACCAAAAACAAAAACAGTGAGTAGCTGTAAAAAGATTGGCTGATATCACTATGTGCATATAAGACGAAAAGAAAGACTGTCTAAGATTGCACATGCATTAACTCTAATTATCAGGAATGCTTGAATAAAATCTGCACAGGGACTGATTCATTATGTCTGGAATGTCCCCATAAAACATGATATACATGATACACACATACACACACACACACACACACACACGTTGGGTTTTCATGTATGTGTATGTATGTATTTTTTCTAACGAAAATTACATTTTGCATCTCACTAGGTCCTATGCATAATGTTTACTGTGACATCACATTATTGTCTGACTGCACACCCAGTTTGCACGCATCTTAAACAGACCTTGTATGATGGCACATTTTCTCTCTCTCTCTCTCTCTCTCTCTCTCTCTCTCTCTCTCTCTCTCTCTCTTTCTTTCTTTCTTTCCACCCAATGCAACACCAGGGTACAGTGATTTTCTTAGAGGACAGAGGACTGTCCAAACACATACAATCTCATTGTCTGCCTGCAGGGTTTCTGCTTGTCCAGTCAGGTTTGGTTTTTAGAGAACAGTCGAAGAGAGGTATTCTTTGGATTTATCAGCACCCAGCTTTGCTTTTCCTTCTGATTGGTTGGACTCTGGCTGTATCTAAGACCAGGGTTTAAAAAAAATCCACAACCAATGGGGAATTTATTAAAGGTAAAGATGAAAAACCGCACTCTCAAAGTATAATTTCATAGATTTATTGTAACCATGTCCACACAGACGCGTTTCGGCCTAAGCCATCATCAGTGTGTACTGAATTTATTAAAGGGAAATTGCATTTTCTTATAGATGCACTGGTGCAGATTTTAATGAGGATAATTCAGTTTCAGATTTTCAACCAGCCCAAAACCCAGAGAGGCACCTCAAATTTAATATTTAAAGTCCTCCTGTAATCAATAATGTTATCCCTTAAAACTCATCTTTGATCACCAAAAAGGTTTTTGTTTTTTTCTGTGAAAAAATATTGATTTATGCCTTAAAATAGCTTTAATGTAACTCTACACCCTTGCTTCATTTAGTAAGCGGATTCATGAATGCAACTTAGCCCCGCCTCCCCTCACTCACACCAGCTCAGAGATCCACTCTGTCAACTTTTACTCAAGTAACTGTTGTAAACGCTGCACAAAGGTATCACTCTTTACAAGGTGGGACACATAACGGTAATTAATATTAGCCTCTTGCTTGACGATCACACAGCTCATAATGTGTTGCTGATGTTACACAAACCATGTTCCCATTGCCATCTCAGTCTGCATCCTTAGAAATGCTTTGAACATAGTTCATCATGACATAACATCATAATATACATCATATACATAATTCACCCGTTATATTGCTAAATATACTACATTTTTCATATCATCAGAAAAATATACCAGTATGGCTTCTCTTGAGACTACCCTGCTTCGATTCACAGTATGCTAAAGCCCGCCGGCATGTTGACGTGATTGGTTACAAGGTAGTTTGTGATGTCAGAAACACCGGCGATTTCAAACCACAATTTTGAGACTGTCTTTGGTTCAATGCAGTTTTAAGGAGAAAATACTCAGCAATGGTGTTGACTTATGAATTTGCATATGGTTTGTCTGAAAGCATATTAAAAACACCGCATAGACATTGACTTGATTTTCACCACAGGGGGACTTTAAAATTTTAAGTAATTTATAATGTCAACACTTTCATTTTACTCAGTTACACTTTATAATAAGGCTTAGGTAGTTAGGTATCAATAATTAATAATTCAAAATACTTTTACAGCATTTACTATTATTGGTCAATGTTCATTTTACATTTTTAACATTTAATTTTAATAAGTTGTATAAATAAACTTTAGTAGTAATGAAAAATATAAATGAACAGTGAACAAATAAAGTGTAAATGTAAATGTTACCAACAGAATGAAACTTCAAATGTGCAATGCATCAAAACTGTATATTATCCTGCAATTTATTAAAACAACCTACAAATTTGACATACGTGATTGTAAAGATGCAGCATCCTCTTAAGATGCAAGTCAGACTTCCACAAATGCTAAATTTTCACAACCAGAAGCCACTTCTCTGAAAACCAGATAGTGCAAGGTTCTGCTGCAGTGAGGTCACAGTTATTTCCAGCAGCAGGGATTAAATGATGAGTTTTCTCGTGTGACTTGGTTGAGGATTAGAGAGACTTTGGGACAAATGTCAGAAGACTCCAGACTCAGCTTTCAGCATCCACCTGGCTCCATCATCACTAACACTCATGCTGTGCTCCAGTGTGCCACTTTTATTAAAGACTTATGATAGATTGGATTGGTTGATACTGGGATTTTAGATTTGTAGCAGAGTAAACAAAACGCGGTAAACCTGTGTAGTCGGTATGGTAACATGGTGTGCAAACCGCCTCCTGACTCAGCTGTAAATTAATTTTAATGCCACGCCCATGCAGATGAAATATATATTATAAATATGAATACTGAATAGGTTGCTAGATTATTAGTAAGTATCTATAAAAATTACGCAATGAACTAATAGTATTATATAAATTGTAAATAGATTGCTATCTCAGAGTATGTGATCGTAACATTAGGCAATTCAATATTACATATCCACTGCTTACTTTTTTTTTTATTGTATCAGAATAAGAGATTAACAATTCTCAGAAAATTTCGACTAGATCAGCCCAAATGTTACATTTGGTCCAGTTCATCCCACTCTTTTTCTCTGATCTGTTAGTTTGACATGAACAGGATGCTGGCCAAACATGCAATAACATAAACAGATTGTGCAGATTGAAAATTGTAGGCATATTAAGATTTTCATACATTACTTCCTCCATGATTTTATAACAGCAGTTATTAATACAAATAAACATAAATGAACATAGTGTTTCTTTGAGTGTTTTGTTCTATATCAGGAATTCTCCTTAGGCAAGCGCTTTGTATTGTACGAAGAGCATATGCAATTGAGTAATAGGGGTATTGGTTTGTGTGAGACTGAAAAACACTGTTGCATAACATTTTTCATCATTCATTGTTATTTTGATAAATGGACCATTATTTTTATTTTTATTTTCTGCAAGATAATGTGATGATAAACTATTATGGAAGTTTTTACCTGGCAAAAAAGTTTGTGTATTTTTATTTTAATGATGAATATATTTTGTGTATTTTTATGATTATTTTAAGACTAAATAAACTTACATTGAAAGATTTTTATTTGTTAGTTGTCTATGTAAAGTCTGTGCAATGATTCTGGTCAGGTTTTTCATTGTGGTTCCTATTACAGGTCCTGTCATGTAAATTGCTCAATAAAAATATAAAATAATGTCGCAAAAAGGTTTCTATGGGGCTTGGTTTTAGAGTTAGGTTAGAAAATATGGTAACACTTTACAATAAGGTTCATTAGTTAACTACATTAGTTAACATTAACTAATAATGAACTGCACTTATACAGCATTTGTTCATCTTTGTTAATGTTAATTTCAACTTTTACTAATACTTTATTAAAATCTTGTTAACATTAGGTAATGCACTGTGAACTAACATGAACAAACAATGAACAGCTTTATTTTGATTAACTAACATTAACAAAGATTAACAAAAACAGTAGTAAATGTATTGCTCATTGTTAGTTCATGTTAGTTAATACATTTACTAATGTTTAATAAAGGAACCTTATTGTAAAGTGTTACCGAAAATATTATTAGCTCATGCAAACAATAAAAGTCAATGGAAGGTGATGGAAAAAAAAAAGTGTGTTTGTAATTGAGACTTCTTGTAGTGTTCGTCATTCTGGGGAAAAGCATGAAAACACTGCATCAGGCTCTTCATTTATTAATCATAATCTTTTGAGGTGCTATATTAAGACAGAGTGCTTGCTGTACAATGTACCACACTTTAATTGAATATGCTGGACTTGTCCTTCCCCAGCATCGTTTCCTTCAGGGCTGTTTGTCCTCTATCTGAACCTTTGGCAAAGTTTAAGGGTCCACAAGTGTCTCAATCCGCCTGCTACAAGATATAATGATAAAAATATACACTAACATACACTTTTAAAGATCAGTACAGCACAGGTCTGTATGTAAAAAAAGTAGGTCACGTGATATTAGAAAGATCTGATCTTTTGTATCATCAGCAAATTAACTTAACCTTAATGAACAGCAGATTTAAAAACAAATGTTTAAAATGTTTTTTTTTTTGCAGTTTTTTGCAAAGGTCACATTTGAATTTAGATATTGAAAATGGTTCACTCAACAGTTGACGAGCATTCTTAGAGGCATGTCCTGATTTTGCTGAGTTAGTCACGTTCCTAGATCAATATATTTAGTTGATCCTGGAGCAACATTCCTGTCCAAAAATGTAATCCTAACCATATCCCTTCACCTAAACCTAACCAATAAGTTATCCCTAAAATCAGAGGGAATAACACTGATGTAAAATCACCTAACCCCTAAACTTGACAAACTGTAACTTGTCCCTAAAATCTAATTGGTTGATTGGAATGTTGTTCCAGGATCAACAAAAATGTTGCACTGAAACCTGAAATCAGGTTCTGCTTCTTAGAGATATGTTGTCAGAAAAATGTGGTAATGCTATTGATTGTGTTCTCAGTGCTCTACACAGACACCTTCACTTGCCGATCAGTGTTGTATTTCCCACAAACAGGTCACCTATTCGACTCTAGTAAGTGACATCACCCCTGTGCATGTCCCTTACCTTTCTATTTCCATCTGTCTGTCCTACTTGTCTTTCCTCCTGGTGAACTGTCTAATTGAGAGCCGTCAAGGGGCAGCTCCCCCACCGTCCCTTTCTTGTCTGGGGGCAAATTCTAGTTTCTGTTCCTCTGCCACCCGCTGTCTGTCCTTGGCTTGACTTTGGTTAGAGGTAATGTATCCTTTCCTAATATAGAGAAACCAAAGACAATAATACACTCTTAGAATAGAGCCTGGATTGTGGCGTCCCCATGGATGACTGTCGGTGCTGGTTTGTGGAAAAGCACATCAGTGGCAGCAGCATACTATACTCCTCTCCAAATCAAAGTCTCTTGTAACTCTTGTGCAGAGTAACTTTTCATGTACATAAAAGTTTTAATATAAAACTTTTATATTAAAAAATGTGTTGTTTACATGTATATGAATTAAGGGTGTGCAGAGAAGCGGTTGTATTTATTAAAATGCCCCAAATAATCTGTCTGTATATATTAGAACCAGATTTGGAGGCTAAACCAGATGTGTTTCAAAGTTAAATTGTGATTTGGGTTGATTTCCATATGACAAAAATTATCCATTCTTTTTCAACAACTTTTATGTAAAAAAAAAAAAAAAAAAAGATTGAATAAAAAATGTGATGCAGAGTGACTTCTTAGCGGCACAACAATCTGAATTTTATGTCATATATTGTCATATATCATATTATGTCCCTTTTCACAAGATGTAATATAAATCTATGGTGTCTAGATAGGCCTATAGCTTGTCAAAGTTGCCCCTTTTTGGGTGTGAGCAAAAACACGCAGTTTTTGTGTGTCCCTTTAAATGCAAATGAGCTGCTGCTCCCACTTCAGAACAGGGCTTTACTCAGTCAAATCTCAGAATTAACCAGTAGTGGAGTGCAGCCTTATATGGAGAGACTCAGGAAGAGGTTGCAACTTTTAGACGCACATGGACGTTTCTGAATGGTTAGTGGATACATTTATGTAGTTGTTGTGGAAAATACATTGATTCATCTCGTCGTCTGTACTGTCATGCTTAACTTTTACACAAGATGACACAGTTCCCTGAGGTCTTTATAAGACAGCAGTGACATGTTTTGGTCAAATAGTGTTCTGTGCTCGTCTGTGCAGCCATGCATGCTTTGCTCAAATTTTTGCCTTAGAGTTAGAACTGGTTCCACTGTTGTTGTTGCGAAAACCAAATGGCAGGCCGTGGGTGGAAACGTGCAGATTAAGGGGCGGTAATATTATAATAAGATCCCCTTCCTACGTCAGAAAGGGAGCGAAATCTGATTGGCTTGTTTTGTTTACATGCTTGCAGAGAAAGACTTACCAAAACAAAGTTACTGGGTTGTCATGAAAGTGCGTGTCTATAGCACGAATTATATTTCTCGTATCATTTATACGCCAAAAATAGTTTTTGCATACATATGATACGCAGTTTTCGCGTGCATATGATACGCACTTTATGGCGTGTAATACGCACGCACTCCACACCCCTAATCCTACCCAAGGGGTTTACAGTGCGTATCATTTGCACGCAAAAACTATTTTTGGCATATAAATGGCACGAGAGATAAAATTTGTGCTATAGATACGCACTTTCATGAGATCGTGTTGCACTTTTCACGTTTTCTGGGTGTTTAGATGCACCGGGGACCCGATTATAGCACTTAAAAACGGATTTTCATGATATGTCCCCTTTAAAACTGTTTTTTTTTCGTTTTAGAAAAAGACCAAAAACAATAAAAGAATACTATAACATAACTGTCCAATTGGAAGTTACACAATGCATATATTTTCTATATTATTTGCAATAATTCATTGTTTGTTTTTAAGTCACTATTTGTGTCTAGATTAGGTATATGTTGTTAGGCTTATCCCTAAAACAAATCCTGATTCTTTGGACAAATATTGAAAGAAAATTCGAAAAGTTTTTTTTTATTTTTTTATAATTACTCTATACCGTTTAATTGTTTGGGGTCTGTAAGATTTTATTAAAAAAGTCTCTTCTGCTCACCAAGGCTGCATTTGATCAAAAATACAGTGAAAACAGTAATATTGTGAAATATTAGAAATTAAAACGTTTTATATATGAAATATATATTTTTTATGTAATATACTATGACAAAGCAGCCATTAGTCTTCAGTGTCACATGATCCTTCAGAAATGATATGCTGATTTGGTGCTCAAGAAACATTTCTGCTTAAAACAGTTGTGCTGCTAAATATTTATGTAGAAATAATGATCAAAAAATGTTCCAGATTTTTTGATGAATAGAAAGTTCATATGATTATTTGAAATGTATATATTTTTAAAAATGTAAAAGTCTTTACTGTCACTTTTGGCCAATTCAATGCATCCTAAAAAAATTAAAAAAAGACACTAAACATTTGAATTGTAGTGTATGTTAAGGACACATTTGTAAATATATTAATATGAAAACTGTGATTCTTTCTTTTCATCTGAAGTTTGAAGTTCCGTAATAGGGCTTCTCTAGTAGCACTGGCTATCCATATTGACATTGTGAATGATGTGTGTGTCAATAGGTGTCTTTTGTCCCCCACTGGGGAGACAGGCATGAGTTACAGTAATCACCACAGATCTTTGATGTGATGAGGGAATTGATAACTTGACAGTGGAAAATCGAGGCTCGTTTAAAAGAAAAGAAGGGCTCTTTTTCAGAAACAGAATACTTTAATGCACTCTTGAAGAAAAAAAATTGTAAACAAACTTGACAGTGAAAACTTGAAGTGGTTTGGAAGATGATGAGAGGATTTAGATGACAGTGTGTGAGATTGAACTGGGGTGAATAGGGTTGAAATAGGATTCTCGATTACGGTTATTAAGCTCAAGTTTAACAGAGATGAGAGCTGTTTTAGGAGCAGTGTGGATTGGTAACATCGATCATTTTGGAAACTTTGAAATAAATCACTGGCTAATTGCTAAAGCTTTGATTGTGTGTTCTGTGGGTGGGCGTCTTTTAGAGTTAATGTACAGAAAAGCATGATACATATACATAAAATGCTTGGATGTTAGACATCAAATGTTTTGAATGAATCTTGTGAGGTTAGACAACGGAGGGATGAATGTGCTTGATAACGGAAGGACTGAGTCAACGAGAAAGCACAGGAGATAGAAAAAGAGAGAATAATCCCTCAAAGCCCAGGAGGATTAAGCATCCAGAGAGCATCACACCATATTACAGAGAGATGTTTTTAACCTCAGGTCAACTACCCAGAAACCACCTCTCACTAATTTCAGTGCAGTAGGAGGAGGGGAAAAGGTGTCAATTTATGAACAAGTGCAAATAGCTGCAGTGGATTAGCTTTAAGAAAAACAAAAATAGAAAGAGGCAGAAAAATTTGTGTCTCCATGTGTTTCTGTGCGTGTGGGAAAGTAATCCTGGCTGTTCATTAAGAATGATTTTCTCATCTCGCTCTCTCACTCTATAAAAAAAATATGGCCTGATTGTGTATGCATAAGTATAGGTCTTTTACATAATGTGAATTGTAAAGACATAGATGAACCATTTTGTAGATAGTTATATCAAAGGAGGGGCCATCAAACAACATCAAATACAAACAGAAATTGACACTTTCTGGGGACATCATAGTAGAAATCAATACAATTTATTTGAAGTATTTGTTCTTTTAAATGCCAAAGCAAAATCGTTAGAAGACTGAACATCAAGGAGGGAGAATCAGTTTGATTCCCACATAGAAAACCATAGTCTTTGCATAAGCCTTGAGTTAGATAGTAGCCTACAGTATTTAAGCTAACGATAAGTTAATTAAAATGGTGAAATTATATATCTAATATAGAAGAGAGATGGAGATCTATTCCATGATAATATACATTGCTAATCCATATCTATGTCCCTTTCTCTGTGTCCTTGACGATGAATCAGAGCACATCTGTGTGTCCTTGAGTAATTTGTCTTGCTCTCAGCTGAAGCCTTTGCCTCAGTTTATCTATATCCAGTTGCACAGAGTAAATTCGAAATTTGCCCACTCACCTGAAAGAGTGTGCTAATAATCATCTCTTTGTTTGTAATTATCTGGATGCCAGATCATTTTTAATTCAAACATTCTCTAAATGTGGTCTCTGGTCCCTCTAAATCCCACTGTTTCACTTTGTTATTGATTGGGCTTCAATTATGTGTGGCCAACAGAAATGAATAAGTTATAAGAAAAATTATGTTATCTATAGTGAGGCAGCCTCTTTTTCTTAGCTGTTCACTGTAAAAAATGATCGTAATTTTAACGGTAAAAGACTGTAAAAATGCTACAGTGAAAAACTGTTAATTGGTTAACAGAAAGTTTCTGTACTATATACGGTAAATAACTGTGATAGATCTAACGGTACATTTAATGTAATTTTACTGTAACATACCGTTAAATTTACAGTTTTTGAAAGTGAAAAAACAACTCATTGTATAATTTACAGTGAAAAACCGTAAATTGACATTCCCACAATTCCCTGTGACACTTCACATTTGATCTATTTTTGTTGAAATAACTATGTTTGTTTCTTCATAGTTTTCTTCGTTTTTTCTAATCAGTTATGTACATTAGGGGTTTATGTTACATTTAATGTTGTTAAATTAATGTTTATTGCATTTTTAAAATTTCATGTGTTACCATGATGGTGTTTAATGTTTGTGTGAATGACACTGCGCAGCTTCTATATATATTAGTATTAACTTTCTTGTGGAAGAACTGCTTGTGATGAGCTTTGATTGATCATGTGACTCTCATCACTGCTGTGATTGGTGGTTATCAGTGTACAAAACAGATATTAATACTTCAATAGGACGGTAAATTAACTTTATATCATATTACTGAAATTTACTGTTATATTTACTGGATTATACTGTAAAATTGACATGTTGTTCAGAATAGCACGTACATTTTACAGTTTAAACCAGTAAATATAACAGAACTCCAGTGTGTTATATGCTGGTTTAAACTGTAAAATGTACATGTTATTCGGTAAAAGCAATTACTGTTTTGTTGTATATTTTACGGAATTGTTCTGGTAACCCCAGCTGCCAGTTTTTTTCCGTAAAAACTACGGAATTTTTTTTACAGTGTTGATATCATGAAATGACAGCTGTGAAATGCCACAGGTAAAATAATATGTGTCACTTCACAATGCTTGTCTTTTTTATTGATAGAAATGTGTCAGTTTGTTTTCATTACGCCTACAAATTGATATAAAATGTATCTGCAAGGCACTTACTATTATTACTATTATTATTATTGTGTAGCAAAACAAACTGATATAGCCATCCTGATCTAAAGCATGTGAATGAACTGTGAATAAAATGGATTTATGATATCACAGTTTGATATATTTTGCCAAACTGAAGGCAGAAAAATGGTTAAATGCATTAATAATGTTTTGAGTCCTATTTCTAATGGATGTTACATCTGACTGAAGACAGAGACTGAGTCGCTGAGACACTTTTGGGAAGGGATGGAAAATTACTATGCTCTAAGTAATTTTGTTTAATAAAGCGCTAATCTCTTCTAAATCAAAGTTACTTAGTAAATTGGTGAGAGAAACAAATAAAGAGATGTCACCAGATGGATGAATGACAAGGTGCATGTGAGGAAACTTTTCATATCAGTGACCTGACCAATGTTCAAAACAGTCTGCATTACTTTAGTATGATTGTAGCATGGATCCCTATTTGGAATATAGAGGTTTATACAAAATAGTAATGCATTGTTGTGAGCCAATCATCATATGATGACGCAACATGATCTCAGACAATTATCTCAGGGTTAACCAAACACAGAATGTTTCTCCGTCCATCACATTGTATATGCAGTTTTTAACCAACAGTTGGCAAAGGGAAAACTGCTATTAACCACTTATTTCATTAAAGCTGGAATATTTCAAGAGGTATTTATACAGACACTTAAATAACTTGGCAGCATGAATGGACAGAACGAATGAAAATCTATAATAACTGTAAATCTGGTTTAGGTCATGGGGGGCCGTTAGTGACACTGTGACCATCGATCAAGGGGTTTTCATTCAAAGATGTTACCATCATTGTGAGTAACTCATGTCATTATGGAAAATCCACCTATGGCATCTAACGGTTCTCATGAAACACGTGATATTTACATAGTGATTCTGCCTGCTGCATTCAGACTTTTTTAAATGCATATTAAAGAACCGACCTTGGTGATCAAAGGCGTGGATTTTTTTTTGATTGGTAAACAATTACAACACAGATGGATATAGAACATCAATACAATATGAGGCTAATAGCACATCAAAAGACAAACGGAATTACACACTGATTCATGCCAGAGAGAAAGAGAGAGGGGGGAGAGAAACAGGTGAAGAACAGATCACAAGCTATAGATGAAAGCGTATGAAGAATGGGGGCTAGAAAAGGACCAATGTCACATATACTGGGTAAACAGTGGCTGAAGAGCTGACGCTGACTTGTTTTAATCCACCATCCTGTGTAAATGTTAGGTAAAATTACCAAACAATATTGTCCCACTCTGCCTTTGCTAATGCAAACTGAATGCAAAAACCAACTTCAACCACTAACTCACCATTCGGCCCGTCCCACTGGAGAATCTGAAACTCTGTAAAGTCTTCAGCTATATGGACAGAGATTACACCCAATCTGTCATTGCATTGTGGTCCAGTTTAATACAATAGGCTCATCGCCCCCTTTTCACTTCCCTCCCTAAAAAAGTGCATTGTTGTCTTAGCATTGGCATTAGACGTCAAGCCATGTGGTCAGTGCGAGCCGACCCAGCTGCTGACACAGTGCTGGCTCGAACAGTGCTCAGTATTTGATGAAGGGAACACAGAGCACCAAGCAGCTCTTTCCCTGCAGTGTTTAACATATTTCAGGGAGGGGGGAAAAAACTAAATCAGGTAAAGTATATAAAAGGCAATAGCTGCAAGATTTGCATCTGTGTGGTTTTGAGGTTTGTATACTGTAGTTGAGACAAACTCAGCAAGCAAGTATATGTTGCATGATAAGAAAATACTCATCAGGTTCGTGGAACTGCTCTGACTCTATAGCTGGTGAGAATAGATGAAAAATATACAGTTCATTTAACAGACAGTGACCTCTGTTGTCTCACTATATGGGGTAAGTTGTCACAATTGAACCTGCTAGTAAACAGAGATACAGTACAAAATATCAAATCATTGTTTTGGTCAAATATTAACCTGTAATTGATAGATTGTATAAATGTCCAATAAAAAATTTGATAACTTGCCCCAATCTGTTATTTATGAAAAATAACCGTATCCTGAGAACAAAGTAACTTCATTATATAGTTAACTAAAAGACTGAATGTAAGTCTGAACATATTCTAGTGTGGTTTTATTTTACCCAACATCTATAGCAAAAACAATTTGTTGTTTTTGAGAACAGAATTTACTACTACTACTACAAAAAAAAAAAGAAAAAAAAAAAAATCAAGAAGCTTTTGACCTACTAGATGTTGGAAACCGCCATACCAAATTACTGCTATAGAGAAAACAAATATTTGTGTAATTGGACTTTTTACACAAAACCTTACGGTAATTTCTAATTAGGCTACACCTTGTGAGTTGTGACAACTATTACACTATAGCCCCGCTCTCCACTACATAGGCCGAGTATTTACGGCGCATCTTGTTTAGTGTCAATTATAGTGATGTTCATAATTTTTTTTTTTTTAAGATTTGTAGTTTGACACTGACAGTAATTCATGACAGCATATGTTATGTCATGTATCAGCAAACAAACCAGCAAAATGCAAGGGTGGCAATGAGCAAAGGATTTGTTTGCGGTTAATCAGACTAAGATATACTAAGATATATACTTTGCAAAAATATATTGAGCTGATTAACGTATTAATAATACAATTAATGAATTATATTAATATATTTAAATTAATTTTAAGTTATCTCACGGCCCCTGGAGGATCACTGGGGCCCCCTAGTGGGCCGCGTCCCCACCGGTTGAGGACTGTTTTAAACCCACCAACAACTGACCCTCGTTCCATCTCTCTCTCTCTCTCTCTCTCTCTCTCTCTCTCTCTCTCAATGCATGGACTTCATACTAGGTATTGTTCACCATTAAAACTAGTAATGCACATTACTATTAATGAACAACGCATTAGTGATGAAAAAATGAAAAAATAAATTAAATTAAATCGAGCCGAGTCGACTCCCATCGTTGACTTAAATGACTCGTTCGCTAACGACTCATCACTAGTACAGCTGCGTTCCAGTTTCTCTCTCTCTCTCTCGCTCTCTCTCTCTCTGACTGCGTTCACTTCCTTACTTTCACCCCTCCCTCTCGCGCTCTCTCCTCCTCTACATCCTCAATCTCTCTCAGCAGCAGCAGTTTGTGTCCTGAGAGAACTGGCACCAAACTGACGCATCCATGGGGCGCGCGCAGCATCTTTATTTCACCACATTACAATTTGAAGTCATATAGTGGAATATTCAAGCCAACGCAACAAGCACACGTCAGTCGTTCGGCGTTTAATCTTCAGGCTTAAAACTCTCAGTCGCTCCATATCTGTCTGTATTTGTCACATTTGTAGCTGTGTCGAGCTGTGGTGATGGATGGGGATGCGTGTGTTCGCGTGTGGACTCGACCGCTGCAAGTGATGCTCCAGCAGAAGAAGATCAAAGCGCGGAGGAAAAAGCGCAAGGAGTTGTTCGGGGGACAGATGTGCTTCATCGGGCTTCTGCTGCTGGCGGTGTCCGGCTTGTCTAGTTTGGCCGAGAAATCCGGTGAGTTTCGGTTCAGTATTTGTCAGGAATGTGTGTTTGTGAAAGCGGAGGGGGGTAATGGAAAGTTTTACGGGAGAATCATACTCGCACTCGGAACTGTTTTAGTAGTAGAGAACCGTAGCCTACTCGCAACATTGCACAGACTTTTAAAGGGAAACATGCAGAATCACTCTTAACTGTTCCATAATGCAGTGTTTCCCAACCTTTTTTCAGCCAAGGCACCCTTTGAAATAAAAATAAATAAATAATTGTGGCACCCAACACTAGTGTTTTTATGAAACTACTTTGATATGATACCTTGAAATGTATCGATTTTCAACACCACAGGGAAGAACTGCCTACTGTCATATAGATATTTGTAATATTATAAAAAAAAAAAAAATTGTCCATCCATTGAAAGACTAGGAATCAATAATTTCTTCTGAAGAGATCACTTTATATGATGACATATTTAATTAAGGCTTTTATTCATATATAGCCTAAACATTTCTCAATTACCATTGCAAATCTCACTTAAATGTTTGCTCACTCAGTGTATTTGTGTGTTTAGCCTATATTGGGATAATTTTGTGTAATTGCACAAGATAACTTGTTTTTAATATAAGTTTTAAAATCTTTTATAATGTAGGCTAATAATTTCACAGTTATTCTCCAAATTAATGTAGAAACAACATAAAGACAGTATATTTTAAACATTAATTATCGCCATTCAACATTACAGTATAATTGCAACCGCTATCAATTTTAACATTTATTAGGCTCCAAAAAAAGAACAACTTTTAATTTAAGTGAACTTAAAACAATAATCACATAATAAAGCCCATAATAAATGTTATATTTACCTGTGCCCTTTTTCTCACAACTCTTTATATTCATTTAAGACTTTATTTAACACTGCTCTAAGAGGATACTCAACAAAACAGACATTTTGGCATAATCGTGTGTTCAAGCGCGAAAGATAAGTCTATTATGGCTTGCGTCGTTCTGTGCGTCGTGTGTGTCAGCAGGACATTCCAACGCTATCTCACGACCAATTCGTACGAATTCGTGCGTTCTCTTTTGTCATGTCGCACTTGAATGGTTTAAAAGCATTTGCATGAAGAGGAAGGTGATCATATAATGTAACGCTAGCCAAAGGATGACAGTTTTTTATTTTTTTTTATTGCGTGACAGATTGAAAAACATTCATCGCATAGGGTTGCCAACCGTTCCGTATAATACGGAATCGTCCCATATTTGACACATAAAAGTCTTGTTCCGTATTGAACTGATACGTGTTCCGTATTTTTGAGAATCAATTCAGTGCAAATCCATGACAGACACATAGCTTCTAATATATGTCAGACTATAAACAAAGACATTTGTAGGCGATGATAAGAAAAAAAAAACGTTTTTAATAGCTTGGAACATCATCAGAGAATGCCCTTTTAATTGGTCGTTTCAGTCATTGTGAGTCACGTATCGTAGCAACGATGACGACAAGTGACAACAGCGGGAAATGTAAAAATGACTACCACCGAGCAGCCGGCGAAAAAGAAAAGAGCACAAAAATATAGAATTGAATGGGAAAATGACTACCATAGTAGTAATTGTACCATATGCCGTCGCGTTTTTTCTGTTTGTCACGGCGGAGTGTGTGATATTGGGCACAGGAGGGAGCGATGTCAAGCCTTGCCGTCAGACGTCTCCAGAGGCTGATATGGTAGGCTATGTAATGTATGGCTATGCTATTTGAGTGCAATATTTTATATTTTCTTTATTAGGTGTTTTTTTTTTTTCTATATTGGAAGTATAATTATATAAAGATATTTGCACTACACTTCCTTAAAATGTTGTCTAATTAAATTTAAAAATATGATTTCTTTGCACTGGAAAGAACATTCTAGAAGTCTAATTCTATTGACTAAGTTCGGACAAGGCTACAGAAAACTGTTGTGTTTATTTTTCTTCAAATGCAGTCTAAGCCGATGAGTTTTGAATGTTATATGTTGTATTTGTTTAAAATAAAAATAAAACGTATTATAAACTAAACAAATCCATGGTTCATTGTTGACAAAATGACCATGACAGCCTTTATATTTCACATCTATGTGGTTCAGTCTTGTATATTGATTAGGCCTACTTTGCTATTCTATTCTATTTAGGCCTAATAAGTTGTATAATAATATGCTATAATGTATGAAATATATCCCCCAATATTTTCGTGTATTTGACCGTAAGCGCAACAAGCATTGAAAAAGAGGCAGCTTGTGTAGGCTACGCACGGGAATGAAATCATGCACAAGCACAACCCCCGCAATTCAACGCCAAAAACTTACGATTTGCATTTTTATTATACATTTGATGTTATTTGATGATAGGCCTACATCATTTTTTTTTTACACATTTGAGCAATTTTAAAAGGTTTGTTGGAGTTTTTACAGGAAACCCCTGCTCTCGCCAGACGGCACCCCGTTTGGGAAACGCTGCCATAATGGATGTATTTCTGAAACTTACAGAATTCGGCTACACAACTGTTTTAGATAAGCATGCTCGCACTTTTTAAAGAGTCATATACACTATTAACCATTTTAGCCGTACTCGAGACTTAAATATTTTAAAGGTGCTCTAAGCGATGTCACGCATTTTTTAGGCTGAAATTTTTTTTGTCACATACGGCAAACATCTCCTCACTATCTGCTAGCTGCCTGTCCCCTGAACACACTGTAAAAAAACTGCGGTCTCTGTAGACAGCCTAGGCTCCACAAACGGCAACAAAAACAAACTGGGCCAACCTGCACCATGAAACATAACAAACGGTGTTCCAGCCAATAACTGACAAGAATGATTTGGGGGTGGGGGGTTAGTGCGCGTGCACATGAAGGGGGGTGTGGGGAGTGGAGGAGAGAGAAGCATAAAGAGGGAAGTTAGCTAGAGGAGAGATGTCCTAGACAACGACTAACGTTAGAATTATATTCTCTTGAATTTTGATATGGCCGACACACGACCAAAGAGACGACGTTAGCAAAGAAGAGGGAAAAAGGAGAAGGAACAGGTGAAGTCCCGAATTTACATCGGAAAAGCACGAAAGGGAGGGGGAGGGGACGGGATGAGGAGGATGGAGGGTCGAGCTAGCCTCCATTTTGTTTGACAATACTTCGAACGTCAACAAGAAGTGACGTCACCCAACATCGCTTAGAACATCATAACATTTTGGAGAATCGTAATGACACTAGCTATAAACTGTTTTAGAGAGCCAAACTTAACAGTTAGAGAACATAGCATTAAAATCCATTTGAGACAGCCATAATCAAACAATTAACTATTGAGACATCTGTACAATTATTATTAATCATTTTAGAGAATCAAAAACTGTTTTAAATTTCACTGTGATTTAGATACATTTTTTGTCATAAATACAATCATTCTAGTGTTACGTACTTGTGATGTTGATGTACTGAGTAAAGTGTTTTGAACATCTATGTTTAATAAAAGGTTGATCTGTCGCAGGGCAGTTTTCTCCCACAATGCTGATAAAGTTATAGCACTTGTAGGACATTATAGCGACATTGTAGGACTTGCATGAAGTTGTCTCCTTAAAAGTTGGCAAATATTGTCATGGGGGCTTTTCTTATCAGCTTGTCTAGATTTGTCCGCTCCCTGACCCATGATACCGTGCAATCTGAAACCGTCCACACAAACTCCATCTGTCCAATCGTATCTGTGCAACTCTGCACAAAATGAATGACTCTTCATAATAATTTTACTATTAAATATATCCCTTTTGAAAACCATTCAGGATGTGTACATCTGTCCTATACCCTGACATACAAAAGATCTTTTCATATAATACTCTGCATGTTCCCTTAAGGGCACCGCATTTAAAGATAATCTTGTTGTATAACATAATCTTGACAGCTCTGTACATTACATTAAAAGGGTCATTTAATTCTATTTTCAAAGATCGTTATTTTGAGTATTGTGTGTAATAGAATGCTTTAATGTTAAAAACCCATTATTTTTCACATACTGTACATTATTGGAGCTCCTCCATGCCTAGTCTTTCTAAAACACGTGAATGTCTACAAAGACCCAAAGTTAACAATGTCATCAGTTTTACCATATCAGTTTGAGCCCGAGTCGGATTCTGAAAATGCAGATGACTAAGCCGATCGATCTGAATATGATACTCGTCTGTATTTACAGTACACAAGTCGCAGTTCAGCTGACAGTGTAAAACAGAACACGTAGTGCATCTATGTTTGTCATCTTTATACCACAAGTTATAAGCGGAGAACAGAGAATACTACATTTGCAAACATAAATCCATATCTGCAATTTTGATTGTAAGAACGACAAACAATATGCGTTACTCTACACTGCACAAAACTCTGCATTTGAACAGTCAATAGCAAATACTTTAAAAAACAATAAAACATACTTACAGGCTCTGATTCAGAAGCCCAGATTGCCCTAGCTAAGTTGAAATTGCCCCATTTTTGTGCCCTCCCAGGTTAAGGAAACTGTCCTGTGTAAAATGCGCGGCACGCGCACAAACCTTTGGGTTGTACTGTTCTGGAACAGTGTTGTAAATAAATCTTAACCACTGATTCCTAATTGCGTCCTCTTTCGGAAGGCCAAATAAAGTGCTTTTGCTTTCGCATAGAAACACACAGTCTTGGCGGCGTTGTCGACATGGCGGAGACAACACTACTACGATAAGTGAAGTCATGCCTTCTTTCTTTGCATATGCATTTGGTCGGCATTATGCAAATACGGTATTTCCACATAGTGACGTAGGCATGTGAGGGAGAATTCAATCGAGGTGTTTTAGCTAAGTCTGGATCTGCCTTATCTTTTAGATAGAATAAATCTTTTTGTGCGAGACTTTGAGCTTTACAACTTGGCAGATCGTATACATGGACAAACAGCTACATGACACACTAAAGAAAAAGGAAAACATGAAATTGCATCATATGACTCCTTTAAGGCTGTTGGATGAAATGGATAGATCATTTAATTTACGTGTACATGTGTTCATATATATAGGAAGCTGCTATTTTGCAAATGCCACGAGGGAAAGCAAATGAAGAGAAGTGGAGAAAGTGAAGAGGTGGATTTGGAGGGAAGAATAGGGAATGATAAAGGCAGGGAGAACTGTGCTGAGTGGCCTGCCAGCCAGAACAGACACTGATATAAAGTGACTTCTCAGTCAGTTGCTGACTGGCTCTGACAGACATGCTGCCTGTATTTGGGCCAGCTAGTCAGGCCTCTGAGCTTCTTTATTGTTTTTTTTGAGGCACTGATTTTATTGATTGATTGATCCATTTATTTATTTACATCATTTCTTGTGCCCCCCATTTTCTTTCTTTCTTTCTCTCTCTCTCACTCTCATTTCTCAATACCCTTATCTCTCTCTTGCACTATTTGGACAAGATTAGTTTTTCAAACGACTTGAGTCAAATTATTACCAGAGGACATCTGTGATGTCATGTACTGATTCGGACGGGATTTGGAAATCTATAGTTTTTTTTTTATCCCCGTCATTTTACCAGGAAAATGTCGACAAAAACGTCTAAATTTATAATGGTGCTCCAGGCAGGGCCATAAGAAATCTAGCTTTAGATACAATATTCAATGAAAGTCATGTTGATAATTATGTTTAATATAAAATGCATATAAATGAAAAGAGTATATATATATATATGTATATATATATATATATATATATATATATATATTCAGATAAAATATCTCCTCTGGGTTAGCAAAAACAGTACGCACCACATTTTTAGCCAAGGTTGTGTGAGAAAAACAACGTTTTCCTGCCCAAATGGGGCTTTTGACGTCAATTAATGTTCCCTGTGTGCCCAGATGCTCCCAGGTACCTCGTGTTCATGCTTGGCATGCTTTCATCTGGAAGAAAAAGTGAAAGAAAGAAAAATGAACAATGTGTTAGATCTTCCTATTGTCTAGGAATATTTTGGACAATACTGGAGAAGTTTGGCATGTTTTGGTTCAAATTTCGCATCACTTTCTCTAACAGGTTTAAGAAATGCACAGCGCTGGATAAACCTGATGTCTTTAGGATTAATAGTTTTCCTCAGTTGAAGCCTCAGTCTCTGGCTGTTGTATAATATTTGTTAGCCCTTATTTATGCTGCTTTATATGGATATAGTTATTAAACCTATAGAAATTTCTACCCTCACCACCTTTTTGCCATTTTTTTTAAAGCAAGGCAACACAAGCAAATTTTTTATGTCAATATTTTACGATACATATTTTAGGCTATAAATTATAAAACAATAGAAATACTGTTAAAATTAAGATAATTATTGTGACAATTTCTGGTTGTCAAATGTTATATGCATAGATATAAAATATGTACTAGCCAATGTTTCATATTATTCCTTCTTTCACTTGGAGTGTCCTTGACATTGGTTCAAATGACTGAATCTTCAATCTTTCTATGTGTCAGGTGAACTGTGGACAATAGAACACCTGAAAGGCTCTGGTTCTCAGCAAAATGACTGAATTACGTTCAAATGAATAAAAGTCTTGAATGAAAGTCATTTGACTGAACTTTTTAGTTTCCCCTTCAAGCTGATGTTGCATTGTCACTAAATCTTGCAATCACTGATCATGTTCATTGCCTTGCAAGTTTCAAACTTCAACATTTGTTTTTCTGTGATGTATTGAACGTTTTTGGTGGAAATTCTGAGCGAGCTGTTAGACATACATATGAAATTGCAAGAAATTGTTTATCTGGTTTTTATAGGTGACCTGGGTGCTTAATTGATTTTTGCATAGCTTTCCAAGTAGGATTACTTCTTGTTGTTCTTACCTCTCTCTCTCATTATCTTCTGACCAGCTCATTTATCATCCACACTGGTCCACACCTTTTGTCTCTTTTGGAGCAGAGCAGTTCATTATTTTAGCTAGTTTTACACCACGCTGGGCCACAAGCCTGACAGCAAGCTAGTCCCAGATGGATGACATGAGATGGATCAGTGCTGTAATTGTAATTCTGTATTGCACAGACAAATTGAGGGTTTGGAAAATGTGTGAAATGTCAGAGGTCTAACAGTGTTCAAGTTACAGATTTGTGGCCATTGAAGCCCATGAACAGTATATTAGGTGGCACTGTAACACTGTGTAAATTAAGTGTTCCATTCCATATAATATTATGATATATTAGGACCATATCATTTATCATTCAGTTTTTGATTTATTGGTATTGGTCAGTAATATCAGGATATATTTATCATCTGATATCACATATTTAATTTGAACTCTCCTTTCCACTTATTTTTTTAGATCATAGGTTACTTTAGCCATCATCAAGCACTAACTTAAAGGGATTGTTAACCCTAAAATGAAAATTAAGTCATCATTTTTTCACCCTGGTGTTGTTCTAATGCAGTATGCCCTACTTTCTTTTATGGACCAAAAAAGGAGAATTTTAACAAAAATGTCCTGCTTCCATATAATGTCAGTAAAAAGCGATCAGCATCAAGCTTTTTTTTAAAAACTCTCCAGGGTGAGTAAACTACTTAATTGTCATTTTAGTGTGAACTATCCCTTTAAGGGATAGTACAAAGATGTAAGCATTATTTGTTGAGCCTTCATTATATAAGAACTTTTTTTTTTTTTTTACAAATCTGTATAACACTGCACATTATAATGTTAAATTCACTTAATAATCACAATTTTGATTTGCCACTGACAAAACAATTGTCATTATTATTATTTTTTATTTATTTTTTACAAAATGTGTAGATTTTTAGTATCATTATTTATTTGTTTTCAACCATGAAAATGAAGAACACAAATTATTTTTTATTTAAAGACTTCTGAAGGTTACCAAATGCTAAATTAATTAGAAACAACAGCACGGTATTGTCATTTATCAGGAGAGATGTATAGTGTTATGCTCATTGTAATATGCACTGACATGAACTGAATATTTTCTGTCAGCTGTAAAATATACTGACTCTGCAGTTTAGTTTTCACTTGAGCTGATGAATAGAGCCAGTGATGTTGTTGTCTGGTGCACCATCACCTACAAAATCCATCATGCTTACACACCAAACTCTCTTTATATGCCTTTGACAGCTCACAGCTCACTAATCATTCACAATTCTGTTTGAAACATGGCTTTACAGCAGAGTCCCAGCACTAAATATATGAAGCACAGGCTGTCGTTTCCACAGAATTTCTGAGATGCGTTCACAGTGAATAAAAACCATCCAGTCATTTGATCAAGTGTGAAGAGCAAATAATGGCTCATCTTTCAGTCCATCACAGTTGGCAATTAAGCTCCCTGTTCAAACACTGATTACAAAAATCATCTCAACACAGTTTAAATGTACAGCAGGAGACTCAATAATGTGAATCTTTCAAGCTTAAAGAAGAGGCTCTGCACATATTTTAAAGGCTAAAATATAGCTCACTCATTTTTTATGTGATAGATAAATGCACATGTTATTTCCTGTTATTTCTCAGTAGTCTGTTTACTTCATGATAAGTTTCTTGTCCATTAATAAGGTGAAAAATCAACACTATCACGTAGATGTTTTGTAGAGGAGCAACAAAGTAAACAATATGCACATATTATTACACAGTGACCTCATAGGTATTTGGACAAGCAAGCCACAGCTAAAAATGTGTGAATGTCATTTCAATATATAACAAAATGTCATAACAAAAGTGGCATTTATTTGTAGAGAAAGATAGCACAAGCACACTTTACAAGTGTGATACTTCTCAAAAAGGAAAACTCTAGCATCATTTGTTTGCAGATGCCCCTTGGTTTGAGTCTAAAGTAGGCTACACTGAAAAAAACAGTAAGTAAAATTAATTTTTTAAGTAAATTTCACAAGCATATTTTTAAAGTAAATTTCACATATGAAATTAAGTAAACTCTGCTTAACTAAGTTAAGTGAAAATAACAAAAAATGTAACTTGGCTAGTAAAAGGTTGAGTAATATTTATTTAGTTGAAGTTTCATTTGCAATACATTTCACTCAAACAATGTAATATTGATTCAAGCCACACTTTTAAAGTATTTGCTTTACTTAAAAATACCTAAGTATAGATATTGTGTGAGACAGCATATCTACATATCAGAAGTTATGTGAACGCAGAGACCTCAATACTTATAGGCAATACACAATGACGGTAACATTTGATGGATCGTTTTTGTGTTTGAATGTGTCATTTTGAGTAAAAAATGAAATCCAAATGTCACAAAATGGCACGTTACTAATCCTAACAACAAAAGCAATGATAAAATTTTATCATTGGAAAACTGGAAAACTAATATAGAATTTACTTAGGTTTTTTTTTTATTCTTGCCTGAACTAACTTTTTCATGTAAATTACATTTTTTTTCTGTAGTATTTACTTCACCACAAAATCATTTTTATCAGTGTTCCCTACATATCCAAAAGTCTCCATATATGGCAAATGTATATTACAGACCATCATGATGAAGTGACATTGTTGTTGACTGTGCTGAGCTGTTTACAAAAGTTAACATAAACCTTGAGCAAGATGTAGGCTATTGAATTTGTCTTTCTTCCATGATAAATTACTTGAATCCACGAGTCTAAGAATAGGTGTGTTCGACTTGAAGTGTCGCTGCGCAGAGCAGACTGATCGATGCATGACATCAAAGTACCGTGAGAGCGATCTGAAAGCATACAGAGCCGTCTGCTCTCTAATCGCTCTCGCGGTACTTTGATGTCATACACCAATCGGTCTGTGCAGCGCCGCTTCAATTCGAACACACAAATATGCAACCCATTTTACTTCTGTGAAAGCATATTCAACAAGTAAAAATGTATGGCAGGACTAGGTTTTATTTGTTGTAAATGGATTGGATTATGAAAAGTGGGCATTACTAGAATGGAGCCTAAAACAAATTATAAAACAAATGTGACCCTGGACCACAAAACCTGGGTACATTTTTTTAAAATTGAGATTTATACATCATCTGAAAGCTGAATAAATAAGCTTTCCATTGATGTATGGTTTGTTAGGATAGGACGATATTTGGCCGAAGATCTGAAATCTGAGGGTGCAAAAAAATCGAAAACATTGAGAGAATCGCCATGTCAATTTATGTTCGTGATTGTGCTGCATTCACTCACAAAAATAAATGTTTTATATATGTACGGTTGGAAATTTACTAAATATTTTCATGGAACATGATCTTTTCTTAATATCTAATGATTTTTGGCATACAAGAAAAATCGATAATTTTGACCCATGCAGTGTATTGTTGGCCATTGCCACAAATATACATGTCCGACTTGTGACTGGTTTTGTGATCCAGGGTCACATGCTAAAACAATTGCTAAATAGCTAGTTGTGTATTGGTTTGCATTATCCAAAGACTTTTGCAGCCTAAGTGACATCAGCAGAAAAGAAAAGTAAGTAATATTATTTAATTTTAATAATAGGTTATGTAGATAATGATTTTATTTTTAATAAACTCAAAGATTTCTTCCTAAATCAATGTGAAATCCCATTTGCATCCATTTTACTTCTATGATGTATCATTCACAATAAGACCAGGAACATGTATTCAGAAAGTAATTGTTGATTTTGGATTTGGACAGGTGATCGATCGATTTCCTTAATAACTCTATAGAGAGAAAATTCTCAGTAGTTTCGCAGTAATTAACAAAAAGTATTGAATCCCCCAATAGAATGTCGCTAATTAATACAGTGGTTTTATTTTAGGCTAGCGGTCTATTCTGGAATACTCAAGACAATTTAGTAAGGGCGGAGGCATCTGCCACCCTGGAGCGCGTGACGAGGTGAAAAGGGGATGGAGTGAGAGAAACAGCAAGGGGGTTTCTATCTGCCAGCTCCTCCCGGATCCCTCCACATGCCTCTCCTGCAGCTGCCCTCACGTGTAGCGCAGGTCATTAATTCAGAGAGGAGGGGGTGCCCTACATACCCTTTCTCTCTCTCTAAAGGCTATATATATATATATATATATATATATATATATATATATATATATATATATATATATATATAGCTAGCATGCTCTAAATGTGCTCATTAGAGGTGTGATTTATGATGCCCCTACACTCCACCTTCTTTGCACTTGTGCTGCAGTAAGAGTGGATTAGGCCCTGCATTGCATCTGTTTATGGTGTTTGCTAAAGCAAAAAAAAACTGCTCCAACCGAGTAAATCAAATGCAATGCACAGTTCGGCAGAACACAGCAAGACCACTGAACATCTCCTAGAGAGGCTCTGGCCAGCCAGTGAGTGAGCAGATGGATTGCACACAGATGTTTGGAATATTTCAGTCGTACGGAGATGAAAACCAGCTTTGTATTGTAATGTAGCAAGGACAGGCATGTTGTATGGGCACTGATCTGCCAGAAATGTTTCGCGCTGAAAATATGTTCTCCAGTTCACTTTACAGAGATTATATGCTGTTTTTCAGAGTGAGAGATATTAACCATAAGGATGGTAACCTTGAGTCTGATTGACTCCTATTTGGTGCTGCGAGTTAAAATGAGGTTCCATCTGTTTGAAACAAAGTTAAGTCACAGAGACAGACTTAGTTGTTCGCATTTTTGGGCCCTTTTCTGCATTTATTTTGTGTTGTGCAATAGAGAACCAATTTCTTACCTGTAGTTTTTAGGTAAGTTTACCTAAAAAAACAACAATGTCGATTAAAAAAACAACAACCTTGCATCATAATAAGTGTAGTGATTGTCAAAGCATTTGGTAACTAAACAGAATTGTATTAAGTTTAGTGACAACATGTTACAACGTTGACATGGTACAATGACTGGTAGGCTACTGTTTTTATTATTGATTGACACAAATTTCACGATTTCAATTCAATTCTTGTGATTTGATTCCGATCTTAAATCAATATTGATTCATTTGGATAAATATTAGGTACAGTAGATACATGTTAATTTTTCTCAAAGAAAATCTCACCTAATGCTGTAAACATACAGAGAGGCCTGTCAGCTGGTATTATTATTAAAGATTAAAAATAACAACTAAATATAATGCAGTTCTCCAACGGTTTTATTGGCCTCTTTCCGCTGTTGAAAAACACTTATTGACCGATATTATGTATGCGGCATATACATTTCAGTAAGTTGTACTGTATCTTTCAACATACCTATTGTTTATTCGTGTTTCTATCTACTATTAACTTGTAGTAACACGTACTGCTTGAACTGAGGCACTACAGCGATCTGCACGTCACATTTGCAAGCGCCAAAACAGTATTTATTGTTTGAATTTTGTAATAAAATTGATAGAATCTGAGAGCTGAGAATTTGTTTCATATCAAAAGTAACCTGCTCTGTCTTGTCGGTGTCAGTGTCCTCTTTGCTTCGCAATTTTTCTCTGCATGAGAAAATAGATGTGTGGCGTGAGAGCGTGTGAAAGTGTCAATTGCGTGAGTCACACACTGAATGCGTGAGAGTTGGCAGCCCTGACTGCAACTATACTACAACTGAACCTGTATACTGATAGTTTATTAATTAAATACTTGTAGAACAGTTTATGTAAAACATAAAAAAAAGTTTATGAAAGCCCACTTTGAAGTATACTTTCAGTAGTTTTATACAGCAAGTACCTATACTTGTAAGTTTTCTTTAAGTGAACGTAATATCATACTTATAGTTTACTATTTATATATTTTTGCACTTTGAGTAGCCTATGCTACTATGTTTCTATTGAGGTATTCATTTGTATACTTTAACTGCACTTTAAGTACACTGTTAAAAAAATCTGTAGAAATTACAGTATTATTGGCAGCTACTTGCCAGTAACTTACTGTAGATTTAAATTGATGTTATTTACTGGCAACAGTTTGTTCAAAGTTAAATGAACATTAAACATTAACAAGTCTTTATCTTTACAGAATAAAACTAAAATAACAGCCTCGTGCAATTCTGGGAACCAAAATCTGAAGAAAAAAAACAGAAAAAGGTTGATGAAGATTTCTGGTTCCCAGAATGCTTTGCATTAGGTTGTTATTTTATAGTTTTATTCTGTAAAGACAAAGACTTGTTAATGTTTAATGTTCATTTAACTTTGAGCAAACTGTTGCCAGTAAATAACATAAATTTAAATCTACAGTAAGTTACTGGCAAACAGCTGCAAAACTACAGCAAATGTTTTACAGTGTAGATTTGATGTAAATATATGTACACTACCAGTGGACTAAATAAAAATTCACAATCAGAAGTAAATATATGTTTTCTTTTTAAATGAATAATTTAAAACAATTTATTTTTAGTTTAAAAGAAGTATACTAATAGCACACTGGAATAAACCTCTTTTTTGTAAGGGCCATTTGTTGACAAAGTAACATATAATATGTTGCTTTTCATATCTTAAAATATTTGTCATTATGAAGTTGTATTTCTTGTGACTTGTCATTGGTGTCAACAAAGGGTTGCTGTAATCTGAGTGTTGTGAGTGATGATACAGCACATTTCTAATAGCTAAACTGCTCAGCTGTCAGAAATTAGCATGGAACCCCAGCACACGCTGTGAGTGCCAGCACATTCAGATAGCCTTTCACCTGCGCTAAAAGGGGAAGAAGAACTGATTAGCTTTTTAATTGTCTGATTTAGATCAAACGTGAGCTGACTATCTTGCAGTGCAGTGCAAATTACAACTAAGGATATGAGAAGGTAGCGCATTACTTTTCACACAGGATTACCTTTCATTCAAATAAGCATTTTTGCTCTGTAAAAATGACAAATATGCTTAAGATATTAAAATCCACTATTATATGAAAGAATAGTGAGTTCTAAGCCTTTAATCTTTTGGCTGCTTTGAATTTATATAAGCTCTTGTTTGATATTCTGTCTGATTACATAAAGCTGCAGTTGAAACATATTTGAAGGTGGTATGGTTTGTAATGAGAATGGATATCTATACTTGTGCAGTTAGTGGTGTTTGTCATTGTTTCAAGATGGACTAAAAGTGTTAGTATAGGAGGGTGCCCAAAACAAGCCATTGCCCTAAAAGAGCAATATCTGAACACAGAAGAACCAGACTCAGCTGGGATGTAGGAAGAGATTTTGTGGTCCTATGCCACCAAGACAAATGTTGTAAGCCAAAATTCAATGCTGTTCTGTGTGACAAAAATCAAACACTCTTTTTCGCTTCAGAAATACTGTGAAATATGGTGCTAGTATCAGTAGGACTGCTTTTCATCATCAGGGACTGGACATATTGTTAAAACAGAAGGAATAATGTGACATCTGACAACCTTCAGCAAATTTCGAATTAAGAAGAAAAAAAAATATGTGGAAGAATAGGCCACAACCCCTTCTGAAAAGTGTGTGAAGCTAGTAAATACTTCAAAATATGGTATTTGGAGTGGAGATTGAATATAAAATTACGTTGTTATAATAAGAAAGATGGATGGGTTGCTAATGTGGAGTTTGTCCTATGGAGTGTGATTGACAACCTGACTGTGGCAGTTTATTAACTCTAGGTGGTCTTGATTGGTGAAGTGATCACTGTATCTGCTAAAAATGAATGTAACTATAGCAATGTGCATTGATGTGTACAAAATGTAAATTATTCAAAATCAGACTTAAGGAAGTCCTGTATAATTAGGGTAGTTTGTGGTTCACATGGTTTTAATCTGGTTGTTTTAGTTCTAAAAATAACTAAATTAAAATATGCAAAATGTTGATATATTTCTTGACCTTCACTACTGCGGATATTTCCATATCTATTTTTGTGATTTAGCATGCATATGAAAATGTCCCAGACACCAGAAGACTGGGAAAAAAAGACTACCGTAAAAAGATGGGGGATGCTATACTGAGTGACGCCCCAGAAACCAACTCACGTTTACCCAAAGCCTCAAAGCTATCTGACCGCCCCTCCAGTCCTTTGAAGATTGTTTGGTGGAGATGAGGCTCTTGTCCAGTTCTTCTGGCTGACAGCAGACATGCACAGCAGGAGTCACACTGCCAGCAGTCACTAATGAGACTATTAATGGCCTGTCACATCCATAAACGGCCAATTACTGATACCCAATCACTGACTTTATATATAACCACTATAGATTCACTCCTGATGGTTTGTTTAATCATTCACCTGATACTAGTCTGATTATTAACTACACTGTACGATTCTCAGACAAGACTGTTCCCAGCGGTCCACACGTTTTCATCAAGTCCCACCTTTACCTCCAATACTTTTAACACCCAATAAATTCCATATGGGGTTCATGTGTAGTTTCTTTATTTGTACTGATTCTATATTCAAGGTGGTTTCAAACTTTTTTTAATGCCAAAGTACCCACAAAGATGATGATCCCCTGGTGAATTATCAAGACATATTCTGTACGGTAACAATAATTGGTAAATATTTTATATGGCCATTTTATTAAAACCAAAAGAAATGATTAATAAATAGTATATGAAAAATATTATTATTAATTATATGACTCATTTTTCATAACTCAAATGTATTTATTTAGTTATTTCCCTTTAAAAAAACTAAAAATTGGTCTAAAGCCCCACTTTTTGTTTCTCTCTCTCTCTGAAATTTTCCGCTTCCCATTTTCGTTCCCCAATTTGAAACCAACTCCCTGCTCTAATCCAAACAGATATTTGTCTTCTGCAATGTCACTAATATAATACAGTGTTTCCAGAGATCCTTAAATTCTACCTCCCTTCTATCTTCTGATTTGTTTGCAACTCTACTCTCTCCCTAACTTTGTTTGACTAGTACTGTCCCATATTCAAGTTTTCACCTAATGAAGATAAACTAGGTAATTACGGGCTTGGCAGAGTTGAAGTATGCAGTGTTATATTTATCCGTTTTGACAGTATGGGGTCGGATGTGTAAGGGCAGTCTGAATCTATAGGATAGAATTTCCTGGGTAGTTCCTCTTCGCAACAGCTGCTATCTGGGACAGTCATCTGTGGGACAGGTCCTCAGGTGATGTGCTGCAGATGTGGCTATATAGAGCAATCTATTTTCTCTTTTACAGTGTTAAAAGTATATAGCACATGCATCTGGAAGCTTTCTTCATATAAATAGCAGTATAGCACTGACAGGCTTTTTGTGTGATGTGGACCATAAACTCTCTGGTCAGATACTGTCCGGTATTGTACAAAGAGGAAGATGAATACCGTGATATATAATTACCTATTTTAAAAATTCATTAATGTTTGTCCAAATAATGGTAATTTTGTATATAATTCTGTCTGGTGCAACTAGTGGCACAAATATTAAACACTTCCACTATCATATTTGAGTAAATCTTTAATGACCCTTATTGTTGGGTGATGTGTGCAAACAGTGACATCAAAGGTGCTAAAGTCATCCTACTTTTCCATTAATTTAATTTATAGTTGTCTTTCGATGTCACTCAAGACAATTTTGCATCTTCAAACAGCATCCCCTGAAACAGCACTGCAGTAAAAAGAGAAAACTTGCATAATCTGGCTTAGTCATGTTTGCTCTCTGTGAAATTACTTTCAGGGCGAGCACCTACAGCTCTTTTTCTGTAGAGGGAGGTCCGTTGCCATAATGCATCCTTGTCTTTCAGCTGCCTTTTTATGCTATTTTATTGTAAAACACAGAGTATTTAAGGCGTGTTTATCTCTAGGATCTGGGCATTTAACATCATGCTAGAGGTCTTTTGCTTTATGACATGCACCATGTTTTCTTTGCACATATGACAAAGAGGGGATGAAGAATCTGTTTTAAATTTAGAATGTAGTTTTACATGTGGAAATGGTCATTGATTCTTGGTTGTACATTTTCTAATAAAGGTGATGGTGCTGACATGCTGTGGGCTCTGGTGCAGTTGAACATAGAGACCTTCTTATTCATTAGAAGTTACTACGTTGCCTTTGTCTACGTATGCTGGTTAAATATATATTGAGATAGTCCTCACAACAATTTCTAGTCATAGATATTGTCTCTTGATCACCAAGGCATTTATTTAAACAAAAATACAGTGAAACAGTAATATTGTGAAATATTATTACAATCTAACTGTTTTGTATTTTAGTATATTTTAAAATAAGAATTTATTCCTGTGATGACAAAGTTAAATCTTCAGCATCATTACTCCAGTCTTCAGTGTCACATGATCCTTCAGAAATCATTATAATATGCTTATTTGCTGCTCAAGAAACATTTCTCTTTATTATCAGTGTTTAAAGCATTATAGTGCTGTTGAAAAAGCATTTATTTAAAATATAAATCTGATCATCTCAAATGACTCCAAGTAATGGTTGTTCATTGGTCAAAAGGTGTGTGAACCTTGATTGTTACATAATATGTATTTCTAGCCTGGTCCCACAGACTCTCGTACATTTCATTTGTACAGAGAGTCTGGCAACGCTCCATTGACAAGCGTTAACTTCCTTGAAGGCGGGTACTCTGTTGAAGTTTAAAACTATTGGATCAATATCATTAAGATATTGGGTTTGTGCCTCATCTGTAGTATATTCTTTATCTCATACATGAATTTGTTTTATTCTCTACACGTGTACTGCTGATGTGTATCATTGTGTTTTCTGTGTGAAGATTAGCCATGTTCATCTGAGTGTGATGTCGTCACTGTTCTCCTCTGTTCTCTGCAGTTACGTCACATCTCCATAGTAACTTCCTGCCTCCCCCCGCATGTGTGTGTGCAGTGTGCATTCTGGCTTGCTGCACAGGTAATGCCATTTCTGTGCAGCATGTCAGAGAGAAACACAATATTTCCAATGAAGCTTGCACAATGAGCAAGAGCTTTGCTCAATGGAGCTGCTACTTTCCTCTCTAACATGTGTTTGTGGATGGAATCTGCATGGTTAATTACTTAGCCACTTTGTTGCATTTTAGCCCAAGAGAGTGAGAAATAAAGACTGGGGGCAAATTCACTAAACAGTAGGACCATTTTGGCAAGCAAAAACCACACACGCCATATTCATTAAGCACCAACAGTCCAGTTTACCAGGTTCTAAATGTAATAAGTTAGGGTTTTACCATATTTTAAACCTTCATCTTTCTTTTCTTTTCTGCACTGTATTCATGACTCTATGTGAAATTAACATTGCTACTACCCATGGAAAGTATTTAATTTAAAAGAGATAATCATATGATCATCAATTGATTATGGCAGCATTTATTAATTCAATGACAGAGAAGAGTGTTTTTACAGATGCACACAGATGTGTAGATGAGCACACTTTCAGCTATTTAAACTGATCATTCAGCATTATAAGATAAGTGTATTATACCATTTTATTGCTTGTGTGAAATGTTATTATCTGTTTTTTGATTTCAGTATTTCTCCATTCAGTTCAGTGGCCTCTGGGTACTCTTACTCAAAGACTGTGTATACACCAAGATTCACTCATATTACTATGAATGGGAGAAAATGAAGTGCACAATATGTCAGCATTAGTCCCGCCTTCTAAATAAAAGAGCCAGTCGGCAATTGTTAAAGTCATTGCGTTACTGCAGCTGCTGTTAGAAGCATCATCACATTTTAGTAACAAACAATATCAAGTCTATAAAACTTTTCCACGAAGTACAATAAGCGTATAAAACTTTTGCACGAAGTACAATAAGCGTATCGTTTCATATCGTGCAGAACACTACACTGACATTATTGATACTGCTTGCAATAGTAATGCAACAGACCGGTCTACCGGTCTATTAAGCCTGAGGCAGTTGTGGCCTAATGATAAGAGAGTCAGACTTGTAACCCGAAAGTTGGGAAGTGACAGAGGTTCCACCTAACCCCCAGTCACTCCCGGGGTGCCACAGCAAAATGGCTGCCCACTGCTCCAGGTGTGTGTATCCATTGTTTGCTGTGTGTGTTCACTACTCACTGCTCCTAATGTGTGTGCACTAACTTGGATGGGTTAAATACAGAGGACAAATTCCAAATATGGGTTACACAACACGAAGGTGGACCTGCGCTCAGGAGAGCAGACAAATTCTTTCTACGCACACTGCAACGGTCACAATATGACGTCACACTCTGCGTATGTTTTAAAAAAACATAGCCTACTTTAATATATAAATAACACTTTTTTAATAGCCCACTTAATGTGTTTATTACAAATATATTACTAAATGTTACAAATGAATAAATGTAAATGTGTGAAAACAGGAGGTGCTGCACCCTACTTCCTGCACTTCTGATTCAGTATAGATTTTGTGAGCACATTTGTGCCACTACATAATTTACATAATTCCTTTAGTGAATCACGTGCTAGAACAACTACTGTGTAGTTGTTTTATATTAACAACTATTCACAACTGTTCAAATAAGCAGTTCAATTCATTCTTAGTGAATTTCCCCCAGAAAAATGGAGGGATCATATACCGATAAACAGGCTGTGTGGCTCAGTTTTGTATTTAGCTTGCTCATCGCTCATGTCCCAGACAGATCACTGCTGTCTCTTTACTATGAGGAAGACACTAAGGTGTCACATTTTCCAAAAGTGTCGCAACCGTCTTCACTTCACCACATGATTCTTTTGACATCTCATGGGGTGATGAATTATGAAAAGTTTTTCCTAGGAATGTCAGTTCCTGGATCAGGTTTTTTTCTCCGTTTTTTTTTTTTTTTTTTTTTTGATGAAGACAAACTCAAGTTTCCTATCAGTGCCAAAGAAGAAGAACAGGGTGTTCTGACACTCTCAACCAGATCCCAGTTCTGTATCACTGTATCACATCACAATGTCAAAATGCGTCATGTCATAATGCACCACTCATCCCCGAAGCCCCTTCTTGAGTGCTGTTTTTTTTTTTATAAATATAGAGGTTTTATTTATAGCGACTGTAGCGGTAAGTGGGAGCCAATGCTCTGAAAAGAGTTGCTCAGGAAGATGGTTAAGCGGAGTAGAGTAAGGGCATAGGCGCTTGAGGACAGAGCGACCCAGATGACAGTGCTGCCAGAATAATCACCCCCTCCCAGACAAGCCCGGACCGAAGCGCTGCTGCAGGAGCGTTCGCCGCGTGATGTCATTTTTATTACGCCTCGCCCTCACTCCGCACCACAGACGGCCCTCATGAATATTCTCCAGATGACTTTCGGGGCTCTGTTGCTCACAGTAACACAAATGAGAAGCGGAGCCTGTGAGATTTTAACAGTATGTAACATTCCGGCTCGCTGTGTCCCTGTGAATGCGGTGTGAATAGGAGATATCACAGTAATACTGGACTGAAACAGACAAACCTGCGTAAAACAACACTGCAAGGAGCCCAACTTAGATCAGTGACTCTGAGACTCAGCTGCGTTATGGATTTTAGTTTGTATTAGAAGTTTGGCTAAAAATAGATGGGAAAAAATGTGCAATTCTCACTTTGACATGCAGGGCCAATGCATTTCCAACGGGCATCAGTAATTTGTGGATGTCTAGAAAGGCAGACGTTTCATAAGCCATCTCGACTCAGTTTTGGTTGGGAGTGTCACATTTACCAACCGTTTTTGCTGATATTTTGCTCTTCTGTTGGAGTGTTGTGGATAAAAGCATCTAGTAAATGAATAAATGTAAATTACTGTCACACTCACAGATTAAGAATGGAAGAGGGTTGACTGACTTTTCCGTTTGAATGTATGTATTGTGTATTTGTGCTGTCAAAATGACATCCAGTACACAAACTTATCTGCCTTCTCTTTCTTATTGAAGTTATTTTCTGTAAGTTTAAGTGAACACCAGACAATTGCTTAGTTACACAATCACCATAGTTATCACTCAGCATTTGCAAGCTGTGGCTTTACGTTTGCTAATGAACATGTTTAGATCAGACTTAAACAGGATAATGTTCTTCAGTATGAGGAAAAGCTCTACAACATATAACAACATATTAATACTTTTATTCAGCAAGGACGCATTATTAATCAAAAGTAACAGTAAACATTGCTTAATAATAGCTTTTTTTGTGTAATTTATTGGTTATTTTAGTAAGTTTTGCATGAGGATTGTCATTTTGGAGGGTTTGTGTCAAATATGACAATTTGTCATATGGTTTACGACCCAAATACATCTGCTGTAGATGAATCTAGCCATGGTTAATAGAAATGCTTTTCCTGTGTGTTTTGCAGGTTATAGCCTCTCCAGTCTCTCAGCTGAAGACAGTGAGAAGTGGGAGAGTCGTAGGCTGCTGCAGGACTTTGACATTGACAGCAACTACACTGATGAGGTGCAGGTTGGGCCCAATGCTGAAAAGAACTGCACACCGCCTGGTAAGACGTTTAGCACCACACACACATAAATCCTTACACAATCTACCTGCTCTTTGAGTTCAGCAGAGTAGATGAAACAGGAAGATGATTGTTTTTTTGTAGGGAACTTAGCATGACAGATGACTAATGTCACTAGTAACTGGAAACAACTTCACAATGTGATTAAGCAAGAAGTCATGCGAAGTTTCACTTCTGAAATTGTTTTTTGATGGTAGCATTTCCACATTGGGATGTGTATCAGACTTCAATGAACCTCGCAATCAAGTGATGCTTTTTAAAATGAAATATTCTCATGTCTCTTATTTGTTCTCCACTGATTTGTGAGTTCACAAAGGTGTTAGTCCTGTATCAGGACTCTACTGTCATCAGTAACTCAGACACTAACCCTTTTGTTGCGTTCTGAGTGAGTAATCTTGCTGACACAGACTTTGCTATTGTTTCTTTTGGGGATCGCTGCAGGCTAGGGAACATAAAGTGTATTTCAAACTATAGAGACTAGTGGTGTAAAATAATCGTTTCGGCGATGCATCGCCAGTGATGCATGTCACTGTTTTAGGGGTGTAACGGTACGCGTATTAGTATTAAACCGTTCGGTACAAGGCACGCATTTTCAAACCGAACGGTTATTTCAAATGTAAGCGCGTCGCCAGCGCGCTCATAATGTAGACGCTGGCGCGACCAAAACAACATCAAATGGCAAACGCACTGTAAGCGGAACGAAACTGAGCTACTCGTGACGGACTGTTTATCAGTTTGGACCAAAGCAGCGCGAGCCGATCTTATACTACACAGCGCTAAGAGATCCAGTAAAGAAAGCATTTGAACTCGCCACTAAAGTAATAACATCGCTGCGAGATCTAGTGAGAAACATTCACATTTCTCCGTTATTAACGGATCAGACAGCGCTGACGTGGAAACCAGGAAGAAACATTGTGACATGAATGAACTATCCGGTGTCCACAGATGTGCAATATTCACCATGGATTTACTGTAGTAACACTAACTGCAACTTTGGAAGTTTGGCAGGAATAGTAGGCTATAATGCTTTCAAGTAACATGTCGGATTTATTTCGACATTATGAATAGCCTAACATTGCTGCCCTCAAATGTTAATCTGAACTAAAATAAACATTTGTTTATGAGCACAAAATATTACATTTAATTTTTTTCCAAGGAGCTGTTTTGTTTTATATGCTCCTAAGAAGAGTCAATTATAGCTCCATCATTGCTCAAAGAAAAAAATGTCATATTTTATGATGTTAGTTTTAATAAAAAAATAATAATAATAAAAAAAATCAAGGAAATTTCTCTGGCATTTCTTTCTTTTTGCTGTATCGAAAATGTACCGAACCGTGACACAAGTGTATCGTATTGAACCGAACCGTGAATTTTGTGAACTGTTATACCCCTACACTGTTTATTTTCTGGCCTTGAGTTGGACAATAAAGTTGAAATTTAATTTCAAATGGTTCTCAAGCAGAGAGAAGAGAAACATTTCTCATTCAAAGCACTGAAAGCAATGATTTATGTTTTCTTTTTCAGGTTTGAAAATGCCATATCCAATACCCTGTACCATTCAATTTTATTTTATTTAATGACATTTATGTCAAAGATACAGGAGAGTGATAATACACACATAGCAGCCAATAAAATCTGTTGTTCAATATCTGACTGCTTGTATTGCCTCATGACTGATGAAAAATTTGCCTTGTGTGCAGTAGAATTTTGATGCATCGTAGAATCGAATTGTATCGAATCGTTACCTGGTGAATCGAATCGAATTGTGAGGGCAGTGCCAATGCACACCCCTAATAGAGACCTGTGAGCCATGGCCAGGTCAAAGGTTAAACATGGATTTCTGGCCAAGTTGAAGACCAGACATGTCACCTAATTAAGACTTTAACCTCTACAAATGGGGTCTATGAACGTAGAACCCCACTGCGCTAAGAAAAGTAATTGTCCAAATTTAATAGAACCTCATCAGCTGCTACGGCTGAGTTTGATTTGCAATTTGGTTGATGTCTGTACGAGTTCTCACGGTAAACACATCCACACCTACTTTTAATTTCTGACAGAATTAGTATAAACAATTTGACGTTTCCAATCTGTTCCTCATTATTTTTCCTCATTGTTATTCATTGTTTATTTGCACAGTTGGTGTAGATCTGCTGTGTAATTTGATTCACGAGGCTACATTGGGCTCCACACTCTTGGACAATGTGAAGAGGCCAATTAGAACAGGTCTGAGGGAAAGGTTAGGCTGAACAAAGTGGTCATCGATACTCTGTGGGTCTATTGATTGACCGTCTCCCTCTTCTTTCAAAGCCCTCCTCTTTCCCCCCTGCAATGCGTTTACCATAGACGGGGATCTACTACAGCACCCTGTTAGTATCTAATTCCATTTCACTACTCAGTTTGTTTGTTGCTCAGGAACTTTATGCATATTCATATAGTCAGACTTTTGTATTTTATACATGTTTTATATTGTGGCCCCAAAAAGTATTTGGATAACAGCCAGACTTAAAAATGTATGAATGTCTTTATATAACTAAATATCAAACCCACGGGCATTACAAATATTGCACAGACCCACGGGCAAAACAAATATTGCACAGACCGCAATAGCAAAATATTTCACAAAATTTAGTGTGAAACTAGACACAAGTTTGATTTTGAATTATATAAAATAACAGACATGACTATCGTTCAAAGTTTTGGGGTTGGTACTTATTTTATATAAATTTTTTTTATATAAACATATATAATTTAATCATTTGATGGATTAATCTAATGCAGTCTTCAGTGTCACATGATCCTTCAGAAATCATTCTAATATACTGATTTGCTGCTCAAGAAAAAAAATATTATTATAATTTTGGAAACAGTTGTGTAGCTTAATATTTTTGTGGAATCTGTGATACATTTTTGTCAGGATTTTTTTATGAAAATAGAAAGTTCAAAAGAGCAGAACTTATTTGAAATAGACATCTTGTATGTGTCCTAGATTAAAGTATTCATTTATTCTTTAAAAAATCTCAAACTTTTGAACGGTAGTAAATATTGTTCAAATTGAAGACAAAAATCGGTTAAAAATAATTGCACAAATGGCTCAAAAAGAGTGAATATGATTATATAAATATATGATTATGGGAATTATTTGAGTGTTATTTGTTTGCAGATGCTACTTAGTTTGATATTTTGCTTTTAATGCAATGAAACTATGCGTATATTGTTAAACGTGGCTAGAGTGTACTTAGGGGCCACTGTATGTCGTAAATACTGTTATTTTATATGTGTTGGCATGACTTTTATATTTTATATGTGGTAAAAGTAGAAAAAGGGAGTGTTTTAGGCTTAAGGGAAACACTTAATCTGCAGTGAACTCAGAAGAATGTCAAGTCTTATGGAGAGTGAGATAGAGCAAAACTTATGATTTGACATCTGTCCAGAAATAAAACAGAGTAGGTCATTTTCCATGGGGAGCCATTGTATTTACAGTGAGCTCAGTGTGTTACGGCCCGGCTCTGCTGTTATGAGGTGTAAAGGGAGCAGCTTTGCGTCTTTATCTCAGCGTGGCCTGCCTGCTTTTGTTTGTGTTTTTTTCTGTGGGCGGATTTGGGTGAATGTTTCCAAGTGGGGTCCTGGTGTTTTAGGAGGCTGTGTTCCTTGCCAAGCATCTCCTTGATCTTGCCGTTAAAGAGTGAGCTGTGCTCTTAAGCTCTCGCTTGTGTCCAGATGCCCGCTCTCCCACCCGTCTCCAAAACCAGCCTGGCGCCTTGGCACAGGCTGAGGGTTTCCTTACTCTGCTGTTTAAAACTATTCTTCCTTTAATACAGCTGTAGAAGTCTACACATTACACTAGAGAATAAGTCTTGCTCATTTCTTGATATTCAAACCTGTTTTTTGCTACACATACACGAGTGTCGAGAATAACAACATCATTCAAATGCATGAGTGAATGTCCTATGTTATCATTACACACTACAGGAGTCACTCCTGAACTTGTGATGCCACATTTTGGTCTCATGGCTGCAAACAAGAAATTTGGACATTAAAAGCATAGGCTATATTTGACAAAGTGATATTAGACTGGAGACCTATTACTGTGTCGTGACAGAGGGACCTTGTTTTGCCTTTAATATCTATACTTTATTCACTAAGGTCGCAATAAATTGACCAAAAGTGATAAAGACATTTATTATGTTTAATATTTCTATTTTAAGCAATAATTTGGATATCCTATTTTAAATAAAAGCAGCTGTTTATTTTCTGTTCGTCAAGAATCATGAATAAATGTATCATGATTTTCACAAAATATTAAGCAGCACAACTATTTTTAATATTGATAGTAATAAGAAACCTATCTTGAGCAGCAAATCAGCTTATTAGAATGATTTTTGAAGAATCGTGTGACACTGAAGACTGGAGTAATGATGCTGGAAATTCAGCTTTGCCATCACAGGAAATATATATATATTATTACATTTTAAAATATATTTATATAGAAAGCAGTTATTTTAAATTATAATGATTTTTTACACTTTTAATGTTTTTAACTGTATTTATGATCAAAAACATGCAGTCTTGTAATTAAATATATATATATTCTAATTTAAAAATAAATATATAATTGTTAATTTTATAAATGTTATAATTACAATAATGTTTAATGATGTTACTGTTGCTTTTATTTACAACTGCTTTTGACAGTGTGTTCACTCTCTTTCTCTTCCTTATTGGGCTTTGAAGGGAGAATCCCTCTCTCAACATTCTTTCATCCTTAGTGTATTAGTAGTCATTTCATTTTTCTTGTGTTCTCCCGTAAATCTTTAGGAGTTCTGCTTATGCACAGATCCTCTTCAGCACCTCCTGAATATTCACAAGTGCATCATAACAATCAGACAACCCGTCATTAGCTTGATTACTGAAGCTAATGAGCTGTTAATTATCTCTTCATCCATCAACTCACATTGTCTGTCACACAGCATATAATGTTGCTCAAGCAATAACAGTGACTGGAAACTTTGACCTTTAGAAACTTGTGACCTTTGAACCAGTCACAATTTTCAGAATTTCAGAATTATTATATTATTATCATTTTCTTTTCAGTGAATATTTACCTTTTGTGAGGGCTTTTTTTTGTGTGACAGTTTTGTCCATTAATGCTAAATACTTCAATATAGTAATTTAATATAAATAAATTAATAAATAAATAATTACTGCTAACCTGTAAAACCATTCATCTATCTTATTATATTGTGTTCACTTCCTCTAGTTGAAGTGTGCTCCTGTTTTTGTGTTTCTATCTACGCAGTTGGACATTTGGCTAGCAGATGAGTCATGTGACCTGACCTTTGAGAGCTGTGCTGACATTAGGCTTACGGCAGAGAGAATAGGACTGTTGAAATGTGACTACACTTTGACGATCTGGCAGATGATTAAAATGCTTGCTCTCACCTTTTTTCACCTGTCTATTCTCTCTTTGTTTCCTCTTTGCGGTTACCATGCTGATATCCTCCATAGGAAGACCACAATGTTATTTTTATCTTTTCAGTACTAAAACCTCTTTACATTTGTCATTTAGTCAAATGCTAATGTGAACTTTAAAATAGTTAGTGCTATTAAAGACATAGTTTACCCCAGGGTTATTATTTTTTACTAAAACTAAAACCATTTAAAAAAAAAAACACTATATAGATGTATTTAAAAAATAATAATTATAAAGAATAAAACACAACAATTTTACTAAAACTAAAATGTAAACAGAAAATCTAAAATAAAATCTAATTCAAAATGTTAACAACAACTATAGGATATCAGTGTTGTGATATCAATTGATATCAATTCAACCAAAATTGAAAATTCTGTTAGAAGGGAAAGAGGGAATGAATAGAGATGGCCAGAAAGACTTAAAAGATTAATCAGTGGGATGCCCATGTTGCAGTGCAGCGTGGGTAGTTAGCCAGGCGACTGCCCTTTACACTCATTCACAAAACACACACACACACACACACACACACATACACATACTATAGAAAACAAACACTGCACATTATGAAAGATGAACATTCAGCATGCGGCACACAGCTTGGTCTTTAAACCACTTTCTACCACTTGAACTTTCTACAGCTGTTCATGGAAAGCTGCAAAGTGAACTAACTTGGTTCTGCACAAATAAAAAAAAATGTCCTCCTCGATAGTGAATGTTTCTTGGTGGGAAAGGGAGTTTTTTCTTCTTGTGTCAGTCATATTTATGTTCCTTTAACGAAACAGAACTGCTTACATATCAGACCTCTTCATTGTCTACATGACTCCTACAGTGTCCACTGAAGACAAATGGAAGCAGTCAGTGTTCTCATAGGAACTCCTGATTTGGATCGTGCCTTCTGAACAGCCAGTTGTGTGCTCTTAAATGGCCATTGTTTACAGTCTAAACCTCCCTCACCTCAAAGGCTCAGTTTCAGATCTCTTTCTCTAGCTATTTGAGCTGCATTTGCACAATCAGTGTAGAGAAAGGACTGAAAATGTGCTTACTGTGCGCTTTACCAAAACGCCAATATTGCAGTTATAAACACAGTTTGTCTCTCTTTTGCATTGTCACTCACTCTTTCTCTCTTTGTTTCTGCATTTTTGTCCTCTCTACTACAACACACATACACACACACACACAAATGCACCATATAGCATATTTGTTTTTGACCATTATTAGATATTTTTTTTATTTACACTACTGTTTTGGGGCGGAAAGATATTTCAGATGTTTTTGAAAGCAGTCTCTTATGCTCACCAAGGCTGCATTTATTTGATCAAAGATACAGTAAAAACAGTATTATTGTAATACATTATTACAATTTAAAATAAATGTTTTATGTTTAATATATTGTAAAGTGTATTTTATTCCTTTGAATGCAAAGCTGAATTTTCAGCAGCCATTTCTCTAGTCTTCAGTATCCTTCAGAAATCATTCTATGTGTTGATTTGGTGCAAATTATATTATATTTCTTATTATTATCCATGTTAAAAACAGTTGTTCTGCTTAAAAAAAAAAAGTTTTTTGTTTCATGATTCTTTGATGAATATAAAGTTCAAAAGCATTTATTTGAAATAGAAATCTTTTGTAACATTATCAATGTATTTACTGTAACTTTTGATCAATTGAATAAAAGTATTAATTTCTTTTAAAAAAAAAGAAGAAAAAAAATTGATAAAAAAAATCGTACTGACCCCAAACAAGTGTATCTGTATCAGTCGATATTGGATATTGATTTGTGCATGTTCACTTCTATTTTTACTTTTTTAACATTAGTTCACTTAAAGTTAGCCTGTAAAAACGCTAATAATTTATAACACTGTTTAATGTAATCTTAGTCAAATCTCAAAATGTATTTTCATACTGTATATTATAATGTTGTAATGCATACATTTTTTTGTAGCATTTAAAATGATTGATTTTAGTTAGTATTGTGCTTTATTTTTAATTTAATAAGACAAACTAGTAAATACAGTATATTAAACATTTTAATATTGGCTATTTGTAAGTTATTGGCCATAACATAAAAATAATTATCGATCTGCAAGATGGAAAATTGCCGCCTGCTACATTTTTTTTATAAACAATGCTATTAGCTGGTGTTGTTCATTCTTAGTCAATTTCCCTCCGAGTTTGTTGTTGTTGTTGTTGTTTATGCTAAGTAGAACATGAGAACATTTCCAAGGAGACCCACAGAACTTCTTCCATTTTGCTTTAAAGCCAAATGCTTTGGACCAGTCTCCAACCTGCCACAAATACAGAGCAGAAAAAGAGAGACCTCTAAGGTGTTTTTTTTTGTTTGTTTCCATGTTTTACTTTACCCATGCTCTTTCTCACTGGCTCTGAGCTACTATCAGACATACAAGTAACTCAAAGTAAAAGCACATCACTCAATAAACAGAGGCTTTCTCAGGAGACATTTCCTGGTGGCTCAACCTGGGTATATTAGACAGGCTCAAACAGATATTTGTTGTCCTGTTCACTGTGACTAACCAGGTTTTTCCTGTCACTCTTTAAGGAGAGAGTTCTGGGAAATGCTGAGGCATAGGATTTAAAGAGAGAGAGAAACACATAATGCAAGCAAGATTTATTCGAGGGGATGTTGATTATTTAAGTCTAGACAGGCTGGAGTTGGTTAAAGGTGTGAAAACTCTGGGTGAGAATTCACCATCATCATCATCATCATCATGATCCTCTTCCTCATTGCTACAAATATTGTGGAGGTTAAAATTAGGTTGTTGAGATGTTAAGGTGCTAGGTGTTGTGAGTTGTTGACAGAACGTTCCTGTATGGTTGCTAAGATGTTCTTTGTTGCTGTAAGCATTTTTCTATGCTGTTGCTAGGTGGCTACACAAGTGCTTTGAGTAGTTGTAAGTTTGTCAAATTAGTCCATAGCCAAATATGATAATCTCATGCCTAAGATTTCTCGCTTTTCAGTGTAAATTGTTGGGTATTTTGCCACTTTTTTTTCATCTATACCTGCAAAAATAATCATACTATGAACAACTTAGCAAATCTCACTTTTCGTATTAAAACGTATGATGCTTATAATTATGATGTATTTATGATTTGGGGTTGGATTTAAAAAAACAAAAAAACATTTAAGAAGTCTCTTGTATTTATTTGTTCCAAAATACAGTAAAAAGTAATATTGTGAAACATCATTACAATTTAAAATGACTGTTTATTTTAAAATATTTTAAAATGTAATTCATTCCTTTTTTGATTTATTTGAAATAGAAATGTTTTTTAACATTATAAATGTCTTTATGGTAAATTTTGATCAATTTGATGTGCCCTTGCTGACTAAAAGTATTTTTAAAAATCGTACGGATCCCAAACGTTTGAATGGTGGTGTATGTATTTTTACTTGCATGTGGTATTATTCCATTCTGTTTCCTGTGGGAATAGCCATGCCACTCCATTACAACGGTCTACATCACATTACCACTGTGTGTTTGGAGTTAAATAAAGCATGCATGTTGAGTGTGTACTATAGTGTGTGTTTTATTATGGAGTTGTGATGTAACTCTAAATAAAGAATGGCCTGCGGACAGTATGACAGGCTGAGGACAGTGGTAATGTGGGAGGATGCACTGGCCCAAGGAGCTCTGTCACATGTAGAAGAGAAGGTCAGAATGTGCGTACATGAGGGCGTTATGCACATTTGTAAAGAAAATGGTTATTAAAAATATATGTTTTAAATATATATTAAATGCTGAAATATATGTTTTCAAAAATGAATTCAATAAAAAAAATGATTTAGTCTTTACAATAAAAACGTTTTTTTTTTTTTTTCATGTTATTAAAATGTTAATAGTGGAGTGAATCAACAAAAATGGATGTTAGACATTTACAATTATGTATTGCATGCGCTTTTATTCAAAGTGACTTACACAAGTTATGTCTTTTTTCTAGCTGTGTAAGGTATTGGGCTCAATCTGAGTTGCATGTTACATGTGGGACTGGGACTGGGGACTGGGACAACCAGGGACTGGCTGATGTATTTTGGTAAATTGTTTTATTTTGATGTCTGAATGCATTGGTTCGTTCGCCACTGAATGCGGCAGGATGACTTAATGCACAAAAACATAATGCTGACACACATGAATTAGCTCAAAGTAATACAAATGAATTATCTTAGTTCATGGATGTACACAACCTAACAAGGCTTCACATATGGGTAAGACTGCAGAAAGAAAGACGACAGCAAGAAAAAGATATTCCATTGAATCCAAAAATGTTCATCCCTTTATTAGAATGTCTTTTATACCTTTAATGACTCGTTGTCAAATTACACCTTATGTTATACATTGTCATTGTGCTAAAGTTGGAGGTATGATCTTTCCACTGTGAAGGGTGGATTGGGGTGGAAGGCGTGTGTGTGTGTGGGGTGGGGGGGGGCTAAATGTCAAATTACTCAGCGCAATGACGACAAAGCCTGCTACACGCGATGTGTCGCTGCGAATCAGCATCTATTGCTCCTTCTCTAAGGGTGTATCTGTTTTTGTGTATGTAGGTTTGTATACACATTTTAGCTTTTCTATAAATGGACATTGAGATGATGTTGCACAATGTAGCAAATTCCGCCATTTCCTGGAATAGTTTGAAAACACCACATCAAAACAAATCAAACATTGTAATCACTCATGCAAACTCAGAGTCATAATCTAGAGACGCAGCCACAAAAGGGTCTAATAATGTGTGTGTGTGTTACATATGAGAAGCAATATTACTCTTTGCCCTCTGGGCGTTTAGATGACATCCACACCTGCATGAAATCAGGGTTTGCTTCATCTTTCATGATGAATTGTTGGGTCAGGCTTAGGCTTGATTTACTGTAGCAGCAATCTCATCTCTTAAATATTTACTTCTAGCTAACCATTCGCCAAAGCAAGTCAGTTTCTGAGGAAAAGCAAGCCATGTATAGGAAAAATGTACGTTGTGTAAAATGCTACTGAGCTTTTTGAATGAAGTCCTATTAACAATTACTGTCATTTTGAACATATCAGTGTCTTTGATTGGTTTAATGTGTTCATTATTAGTGGTACAGTAAGTCAAGGCAAATGTCTTTGAGATCAGATGAAATGGGATGATGTGAAGTTTACTCTAAAGTAGTATTGAGTGCATAAAGAGGCCTTAGTTCCAGAAGTATTTTTTCCATTCATTTTTCCCGTTTGGGTGTTTGCAAACAGTGATACCCTTTTTTGTTCTACCTGGTGGCAGAAAATGACAGTTTTGCAGTAGAAGTCTATGGAAGCCATGGAATAAAAGAATAAAAAAGGTAATTTCGGGCCCTATCATACATAGCGCAACGCAAGTGTTTTTTGCTAGTTTCAGCTTGACGCAGTTATCATTTTCAGGTCCTGCGCCACATTGTTTAAATAGCAATTGCATTTGCTGCTGGTCTGAAAACAAGGTGTGTTCAGGCGCATTGATGGCGCATTGCTATTTTGAGGCAACTGAAATAGACTATGCCATTGACCAACTGAAACCTGGTCTAAAGTCAATGGGGCAATATTTTTTTTGTTATTTAAAGAGCACGTTAGTAATGTGCACCTATAGGCGGGTCTACAACGTGCGTACACCCTGCTTGTTAAACACACAGGGGCAGCAGCACACAAACATGCCAAATATTAAAAATAAATGGATTACAATGCAAAAGATTATTATTGTGTACATAAAGATATGGTGGAATCCGGCTTGTCCCGTAGATGGTCTGCTTGTGCACTTTAACCTCGCGCAGGAGCAGATCCGTTTGCGCTCTGGAGACGCGTTCGGTCTTTCCACTATCAAATTCCGTCGTGTAAATAGCGAATCCACCATGGCGCGAATGCAACTGGCATTTAAAGGGAATGGGAGATGAGACTCTGATTGGTTTATTGCACGTAAAGCCCAAAACACACCCATTACTCAGAAGAGAATAGAGCCAACCCTTTTAGACCATGCACCGGGTGTACCGACCATTTTTCCCGTCGTTAAACTAGCAAAAGTGGATTCGGACACACCCTGCGCTTTAAACCATGCGCTTAGATCGTTAAAATAGGGCCCTTCGAGTTTATATCGAGAAAAATTGTAATTAAACTGAATTGCGAGATATACTAGTTATATAGTGTTTAGGGTGTTGTGTAGTGTCTGTATGAGACGTTTACAGAGTGTTATATAGTCTGTAGCATGTATATAGGGTGTAATATTAAGTGTGCATGGTGTAGGGTCACTAAGGTGTAGCATGTTTCTGCATAGTGAAAGCATGTGCAACTGCATTTAATGTTTAAGATCTGTCAGTTATTTCTGAAAAGGAACCAGAAAAAAAGCACAACGTACGTGGCATGAATACTCACACAAACAGCAACGACACACCCCTGCTGTAAGCATACACATGTGAACGCGCACGCATCCACGCGTCCACCCACACTCCCGCAGATGTTGTGTAGCAGTGGTGTGAGGTTTTCTTGTCCTTGCGTGGGTCTGTGTTCTGACTCATGTAGTTTACAGGTACATGCGAGCCGAACTCAACTACAGCTCTTTCACAAACCACATTAATGAAGCAAATTTTTTCCACATAGCAGCCTAGGGCACATCTCTCTCATAGTATCAGTATTTCTATGTACATTTATGGCGTAATTAAACGTTCTTATAAAATGTCGCTGTAATAATTATACACATTAACACATAACAGTGTTTTATTATAAAGCGTGTACAAATTATGGCAGATAACAGTGAGAATTAGCTTTTTTCCTCGGAATGCTGTGTGATCTCGGGAACACAGGAACCACCACGGTTGTTGAACCTTGTGACACCTGCGGGGACGTTCTCATCAGTGCTCGAGCATCTAATTGGTATTTCTCGGCATGATTTGCTGTGTAACCCAAGCAATAAATCAAAGTTAACACAGACATCTTTGCACACCATTAATCTCATTAATGCAGTTTTTCCTTAATAGTGAAAATCAATTTTAACTGACTCTAGACATATTTGAGCTGCGTCTCCCAGGGAGGCTAAAAGAACAGTACCTCAAGGGTAGCATGTATTTTGATAAATTGAATTCACCTCAAGGTCACTGAGAAACGTCACTAAACCCACTGATCTTCCTGAACTATCAAGCTCCTTATGTTTTGTAAGGTATTAAATTCACTTCAGAACGTTCCCCTCTCCCCTCCCTTGTGCATTAGAAAGTGTTTCCAGTACCCCTGTTTTAAAACCGAAGTTGCGATAGTCTTTTCTTCCCTATTGTGACTTGTATCATAATGATATACAGTATATCAGGAAACAACTTCTCGAACAAGAACTTTTACAACTTTTGCTGTGATCTCATGTGAGTGACAGGTTGTCCTGCCCTCGCACCAAAACATGCCATCAGAGAAGAGATATTGCTGCCAGAGGGAGGGGAAGGGCACGTGAAATTGAAAAAGAAATGATGTTTGAGGATAAATAATTTATATTCCGCAATATTCCATTAAAAAATATGAATTTTCTGTTTTGAAAGGTAATGTTAATCATGGGGCTGGAGGGGAAATCACAATATACTACTTCAGTGTTGCAGCTTGTGTGTTTGTATGACAAACACCTACAGTATTGTGTAAGAGAACAGTATGCTTCTTTTTTCTTTTTTTTTTTTTTTTGCTGGACATGTGTTTTCTGGTTATTCTGTACTAAAACTTGATAAGCACAAATGTACATTGAATGCTGTGTGTTTCTAATGGATATTGCTTTTTTGGAGCATGGGTAGTGGAGAGTGGGGCAAGTTGAGCCACTGGACCATCAATATAATTAGACATTAAAATTCACTTCCCAGTTCTTCTTCTTACAACTTAAAGGTATGGTTCACCCAAAAATGACTTTCTTTTTATTTGCAGAACACAAAAGAAGATATTTTGAAGAATGTTATTTTACAAACCGTTTTGTTAAAAATTGACTTTAATTGTATGGACAAAAACATTTCTCAAATATCTTCTTTTATCTTATTTAACTATCATTTTAAGTAAAAACTCTCAGGTATTTAACTATATTATTGTTTTCTTATAGCTGAATTGTTATTTTTGTACTATTTGAAGAAGAAAAAAAGAAACTAAGAAATGATAATATCATGCCAATTTCTGTAATTTTGTCAAAGAAAATGGATGTTTTTAGAGTGAGAAAACACCACTACTTTAATACCACCCATTTCATAAAATACTTTGCTGGTTGTGAAATCTGTGCTGTTTTTGCTTGTTCTTCTGATGTCAATTCCTGCAGAATGATGTCATTAAGGAACTGTCTTTTTAGGTGAAGTTGAAATAGAAGTTGCGATCATTCTTTCTTCTTTATTGTGGCATAAATCCAAGTAAAATAGCTTTTCTGAACCAGAAGAAATGTAGTACGGGACTTGATTTTGTCCATTAGGAAATGATTGGATCGTTGTTGTTTGCTATTGCTGCAATCTCATGTGAGTGACAGGTTCCTGGAGGGAAGGGGATTATTGTCAAGTCCTTGCACCACTGCACACGTCATTAGAGAAGAGATGACATTGCAAGGGGGAGGGAATGTTATTGTTTTTGATTACAAAACGACATGTGAATTTAAAAAAAATAGTGTTTATATTAAACTGCAATATTCCATAAAAAATAAGAGCAGCCCATTTTGATATCATGGTGATTTAAAGGAATATTACAGAAGACTAACAGGGTGGAAAGTTATATTATATGGAAGCTTGCTTCCACCACTGATTAAAAAATAAAAAAGTTAATTGTGATTAACTTGTCATTTTTCAATTTTTCAGAATTGAAGATATAAACTCGCAATTGGGAGTTATAAAGTCAGAATTGTGTGATATAAAGTCACAATTGCGTGTTATAAAGTCACAATTGCAAGATATAAACTTTTTTTCTCAAATTGCAGGGTTTTATCTCACAATTCTGAATTTATAACATCCAATTGCGAGTTATAAAGTCAAAATTGTGAGATAAAAAATCCCTAGTGAAAAAAACCTATACCAAAATGTATTTAAAATACATTTATTTCATACTAGGTACACTACAAACCATTAACATATTTACTGACATATCGCTTGAAACTTACTGATATAAATATTGTAATTAAACTTTATTTGGGGAAGTTCTTTATTGCACAATGCACATTTCTGTTTACTGTATAATATCAGTCTTTAAATGCAAGACATTTAAAATGTACCTAAAGTATACTTGCAATAGTTTCATTTTAACACAATCAAATATACTCAACCTTTATTAAAACATGTAGAGCAGGAGCGCTTCCCGGATTCACTTATCCTAGTAGAGGTGCTCTTTGGAAAGGGTAGAGTAGATTTTAAACCAAAGAAAAACTCCAAGGCACTCTCCTGGAATGTTAAAAATGCCTTTATTTTATGGCATAGTCAAAAAAGACTTTTAAAATAACTCCAACGCGTTTCAGCACACTGGCCTTCGTCAGGGAATCAAACAGGCCTTCGTCAGTTTGATTCCCTGACGAAGGCCAGTGTGCTGAAACGCGTTGGAGTTATTTTAAAAGTCTTTTTTGACTATGCCATAAAATAAAGGCATTTTTAACATTCCAGGAGAGTGCCTTGGAGTTTTTCTTTCGTTTAAAATATACTCAACCTTTATTTGAACCTTTAGTTGAAGTATATCAATTTAGTTTACCAAAAGTACAATTGCACTGTATTTATATTCAGTACATAAATATGTATATGTATTTGTAGTATACTTAGCATAAAATAAATGTATTTCAAATACATTTTGGTATATTTATTTTTCCCTAGGGAAGTTAGTCTTTTTTCCCCCCTCAGAATTGGACTTTATAACTCGCAATTGAAAAAAAAAAAGTCAGAATTGCAAGATAAAAAGTCGCAATTATCTTTTAAATTGTTTTATTCCGTGGCAGAAACAAGCTTCCATAATAGTTCTATATTAGTTATATTGAGCTACATGTATACTGACAGAAAAAAAAAACTGTAAGATGATTAAATAGTTTTTTTTAGGATATCAGAGGACAAAGTGCATTAAGTGAATAAAAAGTAACAACCGCTCAAATCAAAGCGGTGAAATTATTTAAATGAATCATGTTTACTTGTGACATTATGATAAACTTAATCTTACTAAAATGATTTCCATCTTTAAAAATACAATTTAAAACTATATTCATATTTTATCCAGCATACTGACATATACTGTATATGATGGAGACAATTCAAAGTACTACAGTAGATGACTGTCCCTATAGTTGCAGTGGACATGGCAGGGTGGCCCCAAAAAGCTGGATCTACATTAATGGGGCGATTGGTGTTTTATGCCGAGGCTGCTTCACCCTGTGCACGTGAGCAGCTGCGGAATTCCACAGTCGTGACACACTCACATATAAACACGTTCACCATCCCTGCTTCATGTTTTCTTACAGCGCTGGCCAGTGAGAGGCTGTCATGACCCCAGTCCTTTAATGAAATAAAGAAGTGCATGCCTAAGGAGAAGTCTATGCTGATTATGAAGAGCCATTTCAGCTTCACTCTTCTGCCTTGTTTGATGCATTTATTTTTAGCTGGCCTGCTGGGATTTCACGCGCCACTGTTAAAGGCTGATACACATATGTAGTGTGTAGATTTTTTTTCTTTTTATGTTTCTCTCGCTTTCCTTTCTCTCCTCTCTCTCACTCACAGTAATCCCCCTCTTCCCTTTATTGCTTCTATTCCTCTCTATCTCATACACTCACACTATCCAGCGTGTGATGGACAGGCTCAGAGTGTGATGTCATCAGTGCTGCAGGGATGCTTGAGCTTCTCTGATTATGTAATACACTCAAACAACGGCTGGGAAAAAAGTGATGACATCACTCAAAGTGCAGAAAAGCTCATTTCAAACCTTCTAATCCGGGTCACTTTAGTGTCTAATGTATGATGTATCACTTTAGTGTCTAATGTATGATTATTAGAAGTGTGTAGCCTTTCTATTTGCCGCTTATGTCTAATCTAACTGCATAATAATGTATCAAGTAGAAACGTTTGACTGGATATGCTTGGATTTTTCCTACTTCAGCATTTCTTCTCATAATGGACAGCCACCACACATTTTAGATACACATTTGAATATTAGAGATGACAGAAAACAATAGGGAGAAAGGCCCAAGCCAGACTTGGTTCACCCGCATGAGTGCCACCGCACATGTTGAAGCACGTGCATAACTCGCCATGCCACGTATCCGACCTCTGTGCAAATTTAAGATGTAGTAGATAGGGAGGCATTAGTGACAAATTTTATTGATACAAATGCCAACATTTAATTCTATCTGTCCGTCCGCCTGATATAGTTGTACAGTATATGCAGCAGTATTTGTATGTAAATTTATGCAGCAGTATTTGTATTTCAATTTAGTTTAAAAAATAGTTTTATATGTCCATATGTGGTGATTATTTGGGTAGATTTTGCCTCTTTGAACATCAATTTACTTGAATTTATAGTTGCATATGTACAGAATGTATAAGTGTATAAGCCACAGAATAACAACTACAGATATTCACATCCCCGTTTCTTTTGGAGGGAGAAATTGACTAGTTACTGTCTACTCTCATCTATCTATCATCTAGCTATATATTTATGACTTAAAATTAGGGCTGCACGATTATGACAAAAATCATAATTGTCGATTATTTCCTTGAAATTGTAATTGCGATTATTAATTACGATTATCACAATTTACATTGAAATATATATATAGGCATATTATTATATATGTTTACTTAAAAATTGTGAAGACACACACTGTCCCCCTTTACTTAACATACACATAAATTGTAAGAATATGACTAATAGTAAAGACTACTAAGAAATAAACATTAGGCCTATGCTACAGCTATTAAATAGCAGTCCCAAACTAGCTTTTGTAAATACAATGTTGGTATGAGCCACCACAGTCATTTATATAAAAAATAACTTTTTTTTTTTTGTGAAAATAAAGTGGCATTTGGGGGTTAATATTAAAACGACAGTTACCATGGTGATACACAATACTAACAAGAACTGTTAATGAAACATGAAAACTGCTCCTGGTGAATAGAATGAAAATCATACCTGCATGCAAATCCTTCTCAGCTAACACACGACGTACCAGTAACGTGATTTATTGGTATTTTACTTTTATTTTGTGACTTACCAATTTACAACGTAACAACGTTGCATGCTCGTAGTTTCCTTTGCACTTTATACACAGCGCGCGTCGCCGCATTTGCGCGTGCAATTGAAGAGTGTGCGCTTACGAACACAGTAGCCTATAACGGCTGACATGACAGGAACGTTCGTTTTTCTGAGGTGAAAGACTTTTTATTTCAGCGTACACATACGTCGCTGCCTGGTAGTTCATTCCTATTGTGCTGGGTTTTCTGAAGTAGTTGTGATTTGCCTCTCATTACATGCTCTAAATGCACGCAGAGTGGATTTTTTTTTTTTTTTTTTTTTTTTGTAATCGCGGCTTTGGACGATTACGTAATCGTGGGATCCATAATCGTAATCGCGATTAGAAATTCGATTAATTGTGCAGCCCTACTTAAAATTATTGTAGTTGTTAATATTTTGATTTATCTTTGTGTTCATTTTATTTTTAGTCATTTTCACTTTCATTTTCATTCATACTTCAACTTCAACTTATTTTCACGTGCAGCATCTAATCTAATATTTATATTTTATTTTATTTCAGCTTTATTTCTAGCAACAAATACCATTTTTACAGGTTTTGGTTTTAGTGTTAGGCTTAAACACTGGTCTGAAATGTCTCAGGTTATGACTGTAACCATGGTTCCCTGAAAAGAGAGCAAGACACTGCGTTGGAAGTTACGACACTATAGGAACGCCTCTGCGTGAAGTCACTCACAGGCATGAAGAACATATGTTATAGTCCCAGTAAAATGGGCCCTCACAACAACTAGAGGCAAAAGGAAGGTCACACGTCTCACAAGCTGTAGACATAGCCTTAACAAACTGTTTGCTCATTTTCTGTTTGGATGCCAAGGAACCCTGTATGGGTGAACCATTAGCATACCAACAACTGGTCAGTCTTACGCCACTGAGCAGACCAGTGGACGTAACACACAAATGCCCTGACTGGCGTTTGTGTGTTCCCTTTGTACTCCGACACGAATGGAAGAGGATAACAGGCCTGCAAAACTACTTGGCGAGAATTGAGAATAAGGTAACTTCTCTGAAACAGTATCAATAGTTCAAAGAAGTGCCAGGGACAAACCTCTAGAACCACAGCCAAATTCCAGGCCAGAACTCTCGCATGTATCCAGCCTTAACCTCAATGTCCCACGAAGTCCAGGCAAGAGTTAAGGATTGTACCCCTTGCTTGGGACAGAAGGGTCCCTCCTGATGGAAATTTCCAATGGAGAGCTATTGAAGAGAGAAATATGGTCTGAGAACCATACTTGAGCCGGCCAGAATGAAGCTACAAATATTAGATGGGCCTTGTCCTGGCGAACCCTATCTAGAACTCCTGGGAGCAGAGCAATCGGGGGGAAAGCGTGCACACTGCTCCACTTCCAAACAGAACACACACAGGTCGCTTCCCATAATGTAGCACAGGCAGGAAGACACACAGATCTTAACTGCTGTTTATTCGTTTCTTAATGGGACAAACAACACCAAATAAGACAAAAAATCACACAGAGCGCTTACTAAAGGCACAGAATCTGACGATGTTTGGTCTGGGTATCCTTTAGCTTCCGCGGTAAAACGTCACGCATCACAGGACGATATTCCACAAAAAAGTGATTACACAAGTGCTGCAGACACAATCATGCAGAGGCGTTCCCACAGTCTTAACTTCCAACGCAGCCCGAGTTCCCTTTGAAATTCCCCAATCTTTTAGATATAAAAATGTAACCTTAGGGTTTTGGATTTAGAGCTCCCTTGCTTTTTGTATAAAAAAAAGAAAGAAAATAGATTCTTGACAATTGAAACCGGAGCGTGCAGCTTTGAGAAAGGAAGCAGCCTTGAGGGCCGCACTCAGCGGGGCCGCACTTGAGGGCCGCACTCTGGAGAGACTAAAAGCGAGGCTGCTGTTTGCCTCGACTGTGGAGAGGCGTTTAAGAGAGATGTGACAGTGAAGTGTCATAATCTCTCTGCGTCTCAGCACAAATCCTCAGATTGAACTGGAAGTAGAGTCATAGCTGAGTTTGGATGTAGATACATCATTTGCAATGAGCTCACTGCTTAATTATTAACAATCTCTGAATAATGCAGGGAGTTCTCTGAGAGCAGAGACATTGGCTGCTCTTACACTAGTAGCAGTTTCTGTCATAGAGCCATTAGCATATGCGTGTGTGTGCGTGTTCATTTGTGTGTTGTGTAAACATGTTTGTGCGTCTCTCCTCTCTGCTTCTCTGCTCCCTTCAGAACCCAGCCGTGTCTGTGTCCCACAAGGGCCTCTGATTTCCATCTCGATGGAACCGCAGCTGTGCTTTCACCTCTCACAACTCTCCAAAACAAACTTCAGGGTGTTAATCATCGATTCCACTTAATAGGCTTTAGTGCCTTAAAGTATAAGAGTCAAATTTGGATTAGAGATTATTAAATCATGTACATCAAGGAATTTTAGGGTCAAGGATTTGAATTGTAGTCTACGGTTTGAGACTAAGTGTGTTCTTATGTCAGTTTTATTTTAATATTATTTATATACTATTGTATTTTTAATATTGTTTTGAATGTAATGTCTGATCTGATCTAATCAATCACCCATTAATCAGCCAGTCACCTCTGAGTGACACTCAAACACCAAAATGGGGGGAAAAAAACACTCAAATGATGGTTGACATGGGACGTCATATAGAAAAAATAATTAGAATATCGGCCATTAATGGTTATCTACCGTAAAAACAAAAAAAATACATTTATGGTTTAGATGATTGGCTCAAAACAACCTATCTGCAGAACTGAATGCCCATGAGCCAGATGGAAGATTTCAGATCCAGTGCCCATTATGGGGTCACCATCTAAAAGAGCCCCTCTGAAATCAAAAACAAGTCTGATGCCAGAAAATCACCTTAGTCAGATTTAAGTAAGAAACACCTGAGATATCTCATTTGTGATTATTTTTTTCTTTCCATTGGTGGCGGAGATGAGTGATCAGTCTGCATTGACATGTAGAGAGAGAGAGACAAGGAAAGCGAGAGAAGGGTAAGACTAATGATGATATGTGTTAAATTTAAACAGCAGAGATTGCAGATGGATAGGCTCTACGGCTGTTCATGAGTCCTTGCGGACTGTGTTGCTTTACAGCTATGTTTTTTATCCCTCATCACACTTAAAAATGAATGAGTAGCACTGTGTAGAGGAAGCATGGCATACCTGTCAACACTCCCGTTTTCCCCGGGAGTCTCCCGTATTTCACACCCATCTCCCGCCCCCCTCCCGTTTTGTTATTTCTCCCGTGAAACTCCCGTTATTTGTATGGCCCAAACGTCGTTATATGAATAATCACATCAATTATTATTCCAAGGTTGTCCAGTTGCCAGATCTTGTATGAAACCCATCCTATTCGCGCAATCAACACATCATACAAATTTCAACCCATTTGTGAGCTCAACCTGGCAACCTACAACCCAGTTGTGCCGTCGATATCTGCGCAGGTAGTAGACGCGGGAAGTTGAATAAGCGTTACTGGTAGAATTGGGAAAAGACTCCGTGTTAAGTAAATATTTAACGCAATTAACGCAGCATCCGTTTTTTTCTGTCATCCTTTGGCTGCATGGCGTTACATTATATGATGAGCTTTTATTCTTGCTAATTCTTTTAAACCATTCAAGCCATATAGGCTACTTATTTTATAAAACTTTAAAAGCGGAAAGCACATCACTCATTCCTGGGAATACATTTGACATCGCAGCCTGACCTTGACGGAAATAAATATCCTACGCCAAAAGTAGGCTACCAGAGAAAAAGTCTCAGCTGTGCTCAGATTTGTAAACCGTACAGTTGCTTTGGTTTTTCAATCCATACCCGTTTCGCCCCGTGGCTCAAAAGGGACACAACAAAAATAGGGACACCCGAGAAAACCAAAATAGAATGCAAAATTTATTAACAAAATAGAACTATACAGAAAAAAAAAAGAATACATACAACGGTAACAGTGAACAAATTCATAATCCGTGCACGCTTTCGCAATCTGTGTTTTGTAAATCGTTCTTTCGCAATAGTTGTTTGTAATATTCAGTTCCTGTGAAAAATTGTGAAGTACTGTTCCAATAGGTGAAGTTACACAACAATATGCTGATTGATTACATAACAATATTTGGATGTAATATTCAGTTCCAGTGAAAATCTGTTCCAGTTATTGGAGTAGGCTACACACAGGTGATGTGTAATATTCAGTACCAGTAAACTCCACTCGCTGGAACAGTTTCTTACAGTAACTGAATATTACACAACATCACCTGTTCAGTTTTGAAAACTATAGCCTACTCACAGATTTGTGGCCTATACCTTATTTTAGAAATCTGTTTTTCTGTATATTGATTTGTTGTGTATTTTTAAGATGAATACAACTGTCTTAACTGAATTTTTCTATGATTTGGCGATGGGGTGCATGTGTAATGTATAGATGACATGAAACCGCATGTGGTTGAACTGAAACCCCCCCAGGTCTCCCGTATTTTGGTACCCAAATGTTGACAGGTATGAAGCATGGACAGGATCAGGCCTGCTGCCTCATAGGGCTCACTCGCACTGGGGTAATGTGCTGTTATGACCTGCCTCCTGTTTGGAGCTCTTACTGTCATCATTCTGACTCTTTCCGTTTTATTGGGTTGGGTGTGCTTAAATTTAGAGATGCACAATATTTTGGTACCATATCAGATATCAGCTGAAATTGGAGATTTTATTTTATTTCTATTTTATTGGAATTATTTTAAAATAAATATACTTATTTCCCATGCGCATGTTTTTCCCCCCTTATTTTTATATTTTGATTACCTTTGCGGTCATCTAATTTCTGTTTTTATACTGATCTGGACATTATTATCCACATTTACGTTCACAAATTCATAGCATTTACAATGAATGATTTCAGCTTTTAGTGCTTTATTTTTAATTCATTTTGTTTAATATATTTAGAGTATACCCTACCATTCAAAAGTTTTTTTTTTTGTTTTTTTTGTTTTTGGAAGTTTCTTATGTTCACCAAAGCTGCATTTATTCAGTACAGTAGAGAAAAGTAAGTGAAATGTTATTACAATTTAAAATTGTAATTTCTCTTTTAATATTTTTTTAAATGTAATTTATTGATGTAATGGAAACTCTGAATTTTCCGCATCATTACTCCAGTCTTCATTGTCACATGAACCTTTATAAATCATTCTGATATGCTGATTTAGTGCTCAAGAAACATTTCTTATTCTTATATAAATTAACTTGTACTGATTCATATTTTTGTAGAGATTCTAGGATTTCAGGATTCTAGAAAAATCTTAATTTATTTTTTTAAAAATTGTTTTGTTTTGTAAAAGTCATTAAAATCACTTTTGATGGATTTAATGAGTTCTTGCTAAATAAAAGTAATGAAAAAAAAAAAGTTTAAAAACATCCATTTATTGACTATAACTTGAAAATACTTATCGGCTTATCGGTTTTACCCAGAATTTTATTAGCAGTATATTTCTAAACAAGTCATCTTTAATTTCGTCACCATTGGTTCTCGGCTGGCTTTTCTTCAGGACACAGGTGGTTTATCATACAATAGTAAGAAAAATAAAACATTGGAATGTATTAATATTCCCAAAAATATGCACAATTATTAACAGGCTAAATAAGAAAATTGGCAATTTGTAGATGCATTCACAGCAAGTGTGAGTTTAAATTACTTCAGGTGAATTTGTGCTTGACTGCTGTAGATAAATTGTTAAAAAACACTGGTATGAGCAATACTCATAGCTCTTGAATTTAGAGATTCATTGATGCTTCTAATACTTTTAAATAAATGTAGGTTGCTATTCATTTATGTATTCTGGGTCATTTGTTGTGAGTTTGTGTCTGTGAGAGAGGGTGTATATTAAATTTGAAGTTGTCAAAACTTATATCCAACAGTGAAGAGACCTTCTCTCTCCCCCTCGCTCTGTTTGTTTTCTTCCTTTCGTGACTCCCAGAGGTACAAACAGCTTTAAAAGTTAATAAAACACCTCTGGTTAGTCACTGGGAACACATGTCAGGAGAGAAACAGAGAGAACCCTGGGTTTTTGATTGTTTGTTTGTTTGCTTGCTTATTCAACATTGTGAGAGGTGTTCACTCATGTCACATTACATTCATCATTGTCTCTGTTGTCTGCTCGTCTCTTTTGACAACATTTCCATCAATACACTGATCAGTTAATTTGCTCTGTCTTGTTTTTGCAGACCTTTCTGGCACAGACGTTTTTCTTTACGAGCATTCCACCTCAATAAATGTGTTTGTAATTAAACACAGGCCCGGTCATGTGAGCAGCCAAACATCATGAGATGGAGCGGTCGGAATGGACATAGCATGGCAGGCAGCAGCCTCCCACTGTCTCCATCCCGCCGAGTAAAGCCTTCATGTGCTTCACTTCACGCAGAGCCGGATCTTCACGGCTCCTCGTCCTTCCCCAGAGGAAGCTTTAGCTTATCAGAGGCCTTAGTCTGGTATTGTGGGGCTGAAATATTCACTTATCCACATAGAATTCCTCTTTATGATCCTGCAGTGTAAGGTCTGTGTTGTGCACGAATGGCCCTCACAGTTTGCCAGCATGTGTGAGTATGTGTGGGTGAGAGAGAGAGAGATTGAGCATGTGTTGTTAAATGTTCCCACACTGTGTAATGCAGACCTAAGTGAGGGGAGGATGGAAAGAAGGAAATAAAGTGAGGCACATGGTTCCCATTGTGCAGTTGTTTATGTTCGATGGGTATGTGCTTGTGTGTGGAGTTTTACCTGACAAACTTTCTTCTGCAGATTTATACTTGCTTCTGATCATTTCAACTGTATTGTAGCTGTGAGTTTCAGTTCCCCATCTATCATTCACTACAACGTTATGTCAACTGACAAATGGGGTCTCACTTGGGAGCCCCAATCACCTCTGAGTTTTAGAAAAATCCACTCATTCAGATTTTTGCTTCAGAGCCGAGTGGTTGCACAGTGATCACTCTTCCAGTCACCAAGCAACGAAAAAAGTGCTACAGAAGATCGTTCTACACAGTTGGAGAGAGTGCATTCAGCGGTTTTCGACTTATCAGTGCACAGTTAAGTGCAGCGAAATTCCCCTGGGTGCTTCCCTAAAAGAGCAAGCACGGTCGGCAAGCAGCTTTTTAAAGATGCCTTTCTGTCCATGTGTTTCTGGATGCAGTCGTTTCCTGTCTTCATCTAACGGCCACGGCTCTGTCTCACATGTCTGGGGCGAGAGCATGCTGAGGCAGTGTTTGGGTATGGTTCATGCCCTCAGAGCGAGTCACTGCGGTTGCGACTGGAGTTCCCTATGTTGTTGCCCAGCACACTGCCTCTGTACAATGCAGAGCCACGGGCATGGTTAACACTTTGGGAGACCTGATGGTTACATGGAAGCACTTCTGCCGTCGAGCTGCCGATTGATGGCACGGGTCCTTCGCACGGGGGGCCCAGCGTGTCATTCGGCGCTCCGGGTAAGGATCAGATGTTCGATTGCTGCATCAGAGAGCGGGCTACTGTCCTCTGCGGGGGTAGATGAAGCTGCCGAACTTCACCGTTCTGGCGTAGTCGCTCAGGCTGAGTCGGATGCAGAGTTGACGGTCATGCTTGCCCGGGCCTCCGCGGGCATCGGAATCGAGTGGAACCCTCCACCTTGTCCTGAGCACTCACAGTGTCCACAGCTGTGTTCCGCCCACCCCTGTGCCTTTCTTCCCAGAAGTGCATGACACCATGTCCAGCCACGACGGTGACACACGATGATTCTATTTTAGAAATGGTTTATATCTCTGCAACATCTCGGCTGGAACAACAACAGAAAGTGATAATCTCAGGTACTGTTTCTGTGCTTTATGTAATGTTAAAAGCGTCTGTGTGAGTTTGATTTTCAAAATAAATAAAAGTGAACAAGAACGTTTAAACTGTCAACTCATTGTTAACAGACAACTGTATTCTATGACAACAATTGTTTCAGTAACTCAATATGTATTTTTAATAATGTTAAAATGGTGTAATATTCATGAATTTGATTATGTACTTATCCGTTTCGTTGCGAGTGCCGGGGGCTTGCCGAGAGAGCCCACCATTGGCTTCTGATTGGCTGTGATTTTAATCGCGTCCCATAGTCGTGTCACATCTGGTGTGGACAGACAAATTATCTGTCGCTGGAATCTTATCGCATTGCGTCTGGTTAGAACACGGTGTGAGGAGGTTCAGAAATTGTGCAAGGCACCTTTCACTAACCTCGATTGTGGGGCTGCCAAGGTTTACGTGGAGATTCCCCAGGTGGAGTGTGCAATTGCGGTGCACTTGTGCCTGCCACCTCAAAGGCCTGTAAGACGACGACAGCCCTGGCTGCTAAGGCTTACAGTGCCACTAGCCAGGCTGCCTTCACCCTGCATGTGATGGCCATCCTGTAACATTCTCATCTATCTCGACGACTGGCTCATTCTAGCTCACTCTCAAGGTCTGTTTTCCTGTCCCGTTCTGTCCCGAACACAGGGACCTGGTGCTCAGGCACCTCTGCCATCTAGGGCTTAGGGTCAACTGGGAGACGAGCAAGCTTTCCCCTGTGCAGAGCATCTCTTTTCTTGATATGGAGTTGGACTTGGTCAGTAATCTCACCAACGCATCTCACCAACGAGCACGCACAGTCAGTGCTGACCTGTCTGAATATGTTCAGGGGTAAGAAGGGTCCTGCAAAAAGGGTTGAAGTGGAGACTGTCCCCCTCTCCCTTTAGGTGTATATGGCCTCCATTGGGGCACATCACGTTGCAGTTGACTGTAAGTCACTAGGAAAGCACGACCTGGTCGTCAGGTGTCTGAGAGGTCAGGCCAGGTTTCCTCCCAGGCCACACCTCATCCCCTCCTGGTCTACAGAGAGCTCCGTTTGAGCTGCTTGAGTCAGCTGAGCTTAAGATCCAGGCCCTGTACTTGAGTGCATGTCCGCTCGGTCAGCACTTGTACTGGGCTAGATGCTCCATGTGTTGTGATTCCCCCTTGGTAATCCCATGTGTGTATTCTTCCACTGTATGGTGTCCCTGTCGGTAAATCCGTGTCTTTCCCTGGGCAGATTCTGCTCTGTCCCATCTCTGCACCTGAAGCAGCTCCATCCCTGTCTAGGCAGGACCCACCGCAGGGATTTTTTCATATGTAGCACTGCCCCACGGGTAACTCCATTTGTGTATTTCCACACGTTCCTCCTTACGGGTATGATGTGGCCTCTGTAGCGTCCCTCTCCATTGGAATAGGTACGCTTCCCCAGCGTTAACAAACACTGGTCATGGATGAAAAATGAACGGTTGCGGCGCTTTCCATAGGGGCCCCATTTGTCAGTCGACGTTACATTGTTCCATGTTGATTCCAGTTCAAGTTATTAAGAATTTGTAAGGCCAGACAAGTAATTTGGTGAGGTCAATTTGTAAAGAAAGACTACGCCCAGGGCCGTTTCTAGGCATAGGCAAACTAGGCGGTCGCCTAGGGCGCAAACAGCTGGGGGGCGCCAGTGAGAGCCCCCACCACACCAATAGATTTTTTTCTCGCCCAAGCGAGTGGAAGAAAAATCCTTCTTTTTTTTACATTTCCGATAATGGAGCGTATATTTGCACTAAGTGCCTGTCTTTTTGGCAAAAAGACGCCCACCACTAAATATACACAGTGGCATAGGTCGTAAGGTGTGAGGTGCTTGAAAGTAGCTTTTGATGCGTTCGACCCGAGTTCGAATCCGCCTTTTGCCGAACTCGCTCTTCTCCCTTTTCCCAACACATGAGATGTAAAATTGATAGCCTAACATAAAGGTCTCTAGCGTTATATTTTGTCAACGAACTAAAATCGAAATTGTGATATGGTTTTGTGCCTTTATAAAACAGCACAAGACTTTAATTAAGTAGCCTATATAGGCATTCTGTTTGTGGGGGGGGTTCTTGCCTAGGGTGCCAAAAAGGCTAGAAACGGCCCTGTGCACACATATATATTCAAACGCGCATACCTATAGACTGAACACGTAATATGCATGTGCATGCCATCAGCGTTTTCACAGATTCGCGGTTGTGAAGTTTACGCGGAGATGATAACATTTTTCTAAATTTTTCAACGCAAGCACCTTGGAACCCATTTCAAGTTTTATGTTCTTGAGCCACCAGGCACTGTTGTTGTGCAACCTGAACCACTGATGAATAGCATAGGTCCTCGCCTCGGCTCCTCAGCATAAAAACAGATTTTTCAAGTGTGATTTTTCTCCAAGTCTCCAAAAGTGATTTTTCACACAAGAGTGATTTTTCTCCAAGTCTCAAAAATCTCCAAGTGTGATTTTTCTGATAGAAATTGTGACTGTGATTTACAATGTAATTGTATTATTATATACTGGATACTGTATATTTTGGGATTTATTTTTGCATTTAACAGTTAATACATTTTTAAAGATTTTTATTGAACTTCAAAAGCACTTATATTGAGTATTACATGACAGCAAAGGTCATCTAAAATAAATATGTAAAAATAGAGAAAATGAGTATGAACAGTTAAATATCTAATACTGGCTGATATTTGTCCACTATTGACAAATACTAATCGATTAAAAACATTTATAATGCCAGTCGTTAACTAATATGGTACAGATAGATCTGGCATCCCCTAGTAATATCCCAGTAAAAAAAAAAAAAAACACATCCTTCATAAAATCATCCTTCAGGAAGTGGTATAATTTTGGTGGGAAAACAACAGCAATAACATTAATAAGTATTAGCAATTTTATGATGCTAGTTGGTAGCCTCACTTTAAAACACTCAGTCCTGTTTGCTATTCGCTAGGCCACGTTTGCTACTCCAGCTGTCAGGAAAATGCAGTTGTCTAAACGAAAGCACTTCGTCCTGATCTGATTTGCAGTCTGGATCAAACCGATTGTATAATGAGGCTTATGATTATAAACCATCTTTGTTTTTCCTTGTCGAGTATGAGTGTGATTTGGTTTTTCTGGTCACGTTCTATGGCATCCTGATTAAATGCCAGGATTACCATGTGCCCTTTCTTCAGTCCCACTGGCCTACTTTGGTCTTAAACACAGCAGTCCTGTCTTTCCCTCCTGTCCTCCTTCAATCCTCTTCTTGTTTCTCTCTCTTACATTCCATCTTGAATCCTGACCTGATCCCTCCACTGTATGATTTATGATCTTCACGTTATAGGTATGTTTCCTGAAATATTGCATCTCCGTGGAGAAACAGCATGCTCCCAGAGAAATCATGGGATCCCAGTATGTGACAGAGGGAGTGTGTTTTATTCCTTGAGACACACGGGTGTGCTGGAGGCCTTTCAGCCATCACACTGAGGTGACTGATGGATGGATTGATCTCCTGACATTAGCACAGAAACTCTTTAGATTGACATAAGCCTCAGTGCTTGATTTAATCATTAAGTGTGGTGCATTTACGTGAAATAAACAAGAAGTAGTGATATGTTAAATACACTGGATTAATATAGTAACATCAAATATAAAATTGCTTTAAAGGTGCATTCAGTTGATCTTTAACTTGTTATATTGTACATAGTTATATGTATCGTCTATGATAATATCGTAATTGTGGTTTTAATAATGCGTGAGCTAACATTATCGAGTCATGTTCAAAAACTCACTGTGCAAAAAACAAACAAAAACACCTTGAGAGTGCAAGAGTTCACTGCCTAATGTAGCCTTGTAGAATGCAATGAGAATACCTTCAAAATTCGAGACATGGGGAGTTTTATGTTAAATATTAATTGCAATTGCAAATGTGATAATTTTGTTCAACAGTTCAATAAACAAGACGTTTATAGTGTAAAAGTTTAGTCAATATTAGCTGTTTTTGCTCTATTTCACCAACAAAAATTGTTCCAAACAAAGCCACAGACGTAGTGCGCACAAGACGTAGTGCATCTCCGAGCAACACAGCAGTGTGTTTTGTTGTTGAGTGAGTCTGAATGTTTTAAACGATTGGGTGAGTCAATGATTCAATGGTCCGTTCATAAAGACAGACAACTATTATGAGTACAGGCTTCATCTTATGTGTGTACACCGTTCAGATGACTCTTCACAAGAACTCAATTTATTTCTTAATGTGTAAAAATGTGTAAATTAGCACCAAACCACTGAACGCACCTTTACACCTGAACTGTGTAATTTTTGCACCTATAGTGGCACCAACTGGAACTGCACAAGTAAACAAATAATGATTCTTTCCAAAAAGTTTTCCTTAACATTTCATTGTTTGTACAAATAAGTGGTCCTGTACTAAACTCATGCTATTGGTTGAGCCAGAAGAAAGGTTCTTGGCAGCCATTTCTATGTAGACAATAGGCATACATCTCCTATCTACTTGAATGGAGAAACAGTCGAGTTCACCATGTTTCAACTTCATATGTCAAATCAGCAACATTTTCAGGTCTTATAAATTAGATAATTTTCAGAGACATCATTTTAGCTCTACAAATCATTTTCAGTCAATAATGTTTTAAAATGATTTTTCCAGCTGTATTCTTATACTCTTTTTTTATGTAACTCTTTAATTAATTTCATTCATGTTTAAAGATAAGATCTTCTCTCAGACACCTTTCATATGTTCAGGTCAACCACAACATAGCACGATCTGCTCCAATCTCAGTGTAATTAGATTGGGCCACATCCAGATGTATCTCTGGCCAGCCGGAATAGAGTTCTCTCTCTCTCTCTCTCTCTCTCTCTCTCTCTCTCTCTCTCTCTCACAGTCATTCATGCCATGTGGCATTCAAATGATGGTGGGTTTGAGAGCTTTCATCTTAGCTACACTTGTCATTTTCTTCAGCTTGCTGTGTTGATGGAAATTGCTGAGACACACACAATCACCACATATTTTCTGCTTGACATCATGCCCTATTGTCAGTTTCTCCATAGTTTTGTACTTAAAGGTGAATGACTGACAAACACTCCCCCCAGTTGCCACTGGTCATACACAAATATTTTAATTTCTAGTATATGTACCTTTTGGTATAAAGTGGCAAAAAATATAGAAAGAATTAAAAATAAATAATTAATAATAATTAATAACTAAATACTGGTTTTAAAGAAGAAGTGTCAAGTACTCTAACTGCCATAATGGAAACAGCAGTAAACTGATTCATATTTCTTGAAAGCTTGATGGAAATTTGTCTCAGCTTCAGCAAATACACATCTCTTGGAAAAGGTTCAAGAGTCTTTGAATCCCTCCCTCTCATCTGCTAAACCACACGGTCATTTTTAAAGCTTTTTTTTTGCAAATTGTGAACTCCATGGCGTAAGGGTAGCCATATTTTAATAATGGAGAAAATACATTGAATATTATTTTCCAGGCTTCCTGCACATATCATCATGCAACAGATTAGAACAGGATTTGAGGAGCTTAGCTGATGGACACATGCTGTCCCCAAACACCCTGCACATAAAAACACAGAATCAGCAGAATGGAGGTACAAAAAGGGATAGATTTAGCGGGAAAGTTTTAATGCCTCTCACATACTTGTACTTATAAAAGTGTCACATTATCCTTAGTGACTATACTAATGCATTCCAACCTTCATGCATCATTCATGGATGATATCTGCCCCTCCTCCCCAGAGACATCTGATATCTATAGAGAGATTAGTGGCAGAGGTTGGTGGGCTCGGGTCATTGTCATTTTCCCTCTGACCACTCCAGACCACTTCACTCTGGGTGACATCACATAATAATTGTTTAGATTTTGCATCACATTTATGTGAGAAGTTGGGTATCATAAAAGTACCTGCTGAAACAGCAGCTACTTAGTTTGTTTTTGTTGATGCAATAAATCAATAAATCAATGATAATGGATACCAGTGGCTGTAGTGATAATATCATACATGAGAATTTGTATCAGGAATACAATAGTAGAAACATGGATATCTCTAATGGATAAGTAAAATCAGTCAATTATCAATTTGATACACACATTTATTTTTAATTTATGTTTTATTTAATTTGAAACAGGACATTTCAGGTATCTTGACCATTCAGAAAAAAAAGAAAAAAAACACAGTACTAAAGTTTATACACTGTCATTTCCTTTTCTACTTGTAACATACATCTGCTCACTACACAGTGTCTTGTAGTGTACATTGTGCTTTGTTCTTAAAAAGCCTTATCTCATGAGATATATTTAATGATGTATAGGATTAGATTGAATCATTTATACAAGTCTGAATTATATAATATTTGTGCGCTTATGTAAGAAGCACGGATGGGCACCATTTTCCCCCCCTGTGAGTCTGGACCCCAGTTACAGTGCAGGTCAATCCTGCTTGATCCTGCATAGATTTAAAAGTCAGGGATTTTAGAAGGACTCAACGTCTATCATCAAATATGCTTATCCTGGCCCCTGTTTCTTTGGCTGTGTGTGTTTGCGTGTAAGAGAGATGTTTGTACTCAAAAACAGTATAATTTGACCATTGCATGCCTTAAAATCTTCTATCACATATGTTCTCTACTCTCAACCTTTTTACATGAGCAAGTAAGAACATTGTGTCTTATTTATATTTTGACCTGGTTAGAAAAATCAGCTAGTTTACTTGTGTGTTGAAACATTTCATGTTTACTAGAAAATTTCTGTTATTAAGAACTCTTAGGCGACTATGAATGTTTTATCATGTAAGGAGCCATTAGCAACACAATGTAGCTGTGATTGGTGTACGAGGGAAGATAACTCAGCTGAAACAATTGCATGCTGATGTTAGTGCTGTAATGAAGGGCTTGTGAATAGCTTTAATTGAATCCAGGACTAATTGGTCTCAGTATCTCAGCTGTGTTTCAGGCTGACTGCTGAGAAGACTAGTGTTGTTGGCTTATAAGGGTAAGTTTACAGGACAACAGTGTACTAAAAACAGGAAAAAATTTCCTTCGCATTTTTTGCGTACAGACAGCACCATCGTCAAAATGATCCCAAAATGATGACTATGGAATACTGGATTCTAAACAACAAAGAAATGCCACAATTTATAGAGGGATAGAAGGGAGAAACACCTCAAATGTGCTGCTCTCAAGTATAAGGGGCTTTCCTTGCCATTAAAGGTGCTCTAAGCGATGTTGGGTGACGTCACTTCTTGTTGACGTTCAAAGTATTGTCAAACAAAACGGAGACTAGCTCGACCCTCCCTCCTCCTCATCCCCTCCCCCTCCCTTCCGTGCTTCCTGAAACAGTCATGAACCATTTAGAAAAACCAAACTGGATTTACCCACCTGTTCAGCAAAAACAGAGCCACCTAAATGTCGGATTGGAAGCCCTTCTGCCGGCAAAGTTCTCGCCACCTTTTAAACGCTTTTCCGATGTAAATTTGGGACTGCACGCATTCCTTCTTCTTTTCCCTATTCTTTGTTATTTGTTCATCAGAAGGTCGTCTCTTTGGTCATGTGTTGGCCATATCAAAATTCTCAAGAATATAAATTTTTAACATTAGTCATTGTCGTTGTCTAGGACATCTCTCCTCTAGCTAACTTCCCTATTCATGCTTCTCTCACCTCTCTTGATTATTGTTGATTGTTTTATTGTGTTTGTAAGGTGTCCTTGAGTGTCATGTAAGGCGCCTATAAATAAAATGTATTATTATTATTATTATTACCTCCACTCCCCACACCCCCCTTCATGTGCACGCGCACTAAGCCCCCACCCCCAAATCATTCTTGTTATGTTTCGTGGTCCAGGCTTGGCCAGTTTTTTTTTTTTTTTTTTTTTCGTTTGTGGAGCCTGGACTGTCTACAGAGACCGCGTTTTTTTACAGTGTGTTCAGGGGACAAGCAGCTAGCGGATAGTGAGGAGATGTTTGCTGTATGTGACAAAAAAATGTTTTGGCCTAAAAAACGCGTGACGTCGCTTAGAGCACCTTTAATGCTTGAAAAAAACACTCCTTCGTCTCCTTCGATTAAAAATAATAGCTAGTGGGGTGGCTGGTATAGACGTAAACCTATCAACATCCGTTGCCATGATTTTTGGAATGACTTCAGTCACATAATATCAGTTAATGGAAATAGTTTTTGCATTTTGCAATAGTTTTTTGACGACATTTAGAAAATATCGCAAAATGATATATGGTTCTCTTACGAGAGGTTCTCTCGTACTGCGTAATATCTTACGCTATGGGGAAATCTCTTTTCCGTGAGATACTGAAGCCAAAAATTATCCTTAATTTTGGAATAATGTAAAACGCGTTGTGGCAGCATGCAGACATAGGCGAGACAGCTCGCGCGCCTATTGGCTGCTCTGCGGCAACTGCAGCAGCCTATCGAAAGGCCCCATCGTGACGCCAGCTCCAATGGGGGCGCTTCGCGCCCACTGCGTCACGTCCCGCCGAAACGGGCGTGGCCTTGGGCTATAAATATAGCTTCGTCAGGCTGGTTTAGCTGATTTTTCATCTCTTCAGCGGAGCTCACACATCCTGAGAGAAGAAGCCGCGCCGTCAGAAAAAGCCTTTCAGTGGGACAAGCCTTGCATCTGAAGCCGCTGGCCGCGCCGCCTTCAGCCGCCGTTCCTGCTGCGCTATCCGGCATTATATCCTTTTCTCTGCTGCTGTGTTTTGTGTGTGTGTGTGTTCGCCGCCGCGACACACACTCTCATTGCACTAAAAGAGCCGGGCGTCTTTTTCAAGATGCCCCTTTCCTGCCTGTGTGAGGATCGCGCAGCTCTCGCGCTCGCTGACGGCGGCTGCCCTCACTGCGAGCTATTGCCTATGGCGACTCTGAGGACTCGCCTGGCATCCTTCTCTGAGACTGCACCTCCGCCCGCCGCGGTACCGCGCCATAAAAGCGCCGTGCTCAATGGGTCCCGGAACCTCCCCCAACCCGCAAAAGCTCGCCGGTTCGCCTGCCTGCTTCACCCGCTTCGCTAGAGTCTCTTCCTGATGGACAGCGGCCGCCGTCTGCCGCCGCTTCCGTCGTGGATATCGACCAAGAAGCCGCGTCTGTGGGGGATGATACCTGCTCTCCCTCTGTTTGAGCCGCGCAAACTGCACCGTTCACAGAGAGGTCAGGAGCGGACGGTCCCGGGGCTAGTTTTCTTTACGTTATAAGAAAGCTACCCCGCCCTTGCACCCATTCATGCGTCACTCACCAGCGAAAGAAGTGACGCATGAATGAGGCCGGACTAACTTCCATTTCTCACACATTTCTCAGTCCCCTCTTAAGTTCAGGCGACTGGAAATATCAATATTGCAGCAAACGAGCCTGTTATAATACACGCACGCGGGCAGCGGGGCCCACGTCTGGCCCCGCTGCCCGCTCTATACTTTTCCCCCCGTCGCGCTCCTACCTCAGGTATTAGAGCGGATCAGGGAAAACGGATGCTCAGTGCTACTAGTGGCTCCGTTCTGGAAGAACTAGGCTTGGTTCCCAGTTCTGATGCAGCTGACAAGCACTGCCCCATGGCCGATACCAGTGAGAAAGGACCTCCTCTCTCAAGCCAAGGGCTCGATCTGGCATCCTCGCCCGGAGCTTTGGTCCCTGCATGCGTGGGCCATCAACGGGTACCTGCTGACCTCCCGGAGGGAGTGTTAAACACGATCACGCAGGCTAGGGCCCCCTCTAAGAGACGGCTCTATTCCTCAAAGTGGTCTGTGTTCTCTAGCTGGTGCACAGCCCGTGGCATATCACCCCCAAATTGTGGGGTGACGGAGGTTCTCTCCTTCCTGCAAGAGCTACTGGATAAGGGCAGAACCCCATCCACGCTCAAAGTTTACGTGGCGGCTATAGCAGCGTTCACTGAACCAACGCTTGGCCAGTCACTTGGAAGGAACGATCTGGTCATTCGCTTCCTTAGAGGAGCTAAGAGGTTAAAACCTCCCAGACCTCCCTCAGTTCCCATATGGGACCTTTCTACGGTCTTGGAGGCTATGAAAGGTGCCCCATTCGAGCCGGTCCAATCAATAGATATCAAACACCTGTCTTTCAAGACAGTGTTTCTTCTGGCTCTCGCTTCAGTAAAGCGTATAGGGGACTTACAAGCGCTCTCAGTGAGCGCGACATGTATGGAGTTTGGGCCAAATGACTCGAAAGTCATACTCAAACCGAGGCACGGGTACGTTCCTAAATCCCTCAACACATCGTTCAGGTCTCAGGTGATTTCCCTGTCAGCCCTGCCGGTCTCTAACGAGGAGAAGGACGCCAGCTTCCTTTGCCCGGTCAGGGCATTAAGGGCTTATGTGTCTCGCTCGTCTGTCTTCAGACAGACAGAGCAGCTCTTTGTCTCGTTCAACGGACGTTCTAAGGGACTAGCCGTGTCGAAACAGAGCCTATCCAGATGGATAGTTTATGCTATAGCGCTGGCTTACGCCTCAAAGGGCTTGCAGTGCCCGTTAGGTGTCAGAGCGCACTCCACAAGAGGCATGGCCTCGTCGTGGGCTTGGTCTAGTGGGATTGCCTTGCAAGCTGGGCCTCCCCGTCTACATTTATAAGGTTTTATAACCTAGAGGATCCCGTTTTTGCAGGCTACGCTGCTTTCGGTCTAATAAATTGGTATTGTCTGCCCCAATGCTTTCGGCCCAGAATACTGAAACTGCTTGAGCAAACGCTCGCTGATCAATCACGCAGCTCTATGGGCAGTGTGTAAGACCCACAATATTCATCAGACCAGGCCGAGTTTGCTCGCCCTGGCTGTGTGGAACACTATCAGCATAATTGCTCCTTATGGGATGCTGTTTATTACAGGAACTATGCTATTCTAGCCCCTCTTCCTGGACTCTCTGTGAGTTCCTGATGATCATGTACTATATGAGCCCCGGGCACTTGCCCTTGGGACTTTGGTATTGGATCTCAGCATGCACAGCGTTTTACACTGTGTTCCCCATAGCGTAAGATATTACGCAGTACGAGAGAACATCTCGTAAGAGAACGTACTCGGTTACTAACATAACCTCGGTTCTCTCTAGAAGAGGGAACGAGTACTGCGTATCTTTGCCGTGCCTGCAACACGCTCTGGTTCGCTCTGGCGATGAAAAACCAGCTAAACCAGCCTGACGAAGCTATATTTATAGCCCAAGGACATGCCCGTTTCGGCGGGACGTGACGCAGTGGGCTCAAAGCGCCCCCATGATGGGTCCTTTCGATAGGCTGCTGCAGTTGCCGCAGAGCAGCCAATAGGCGCGCGAGCTGTCTCGCCAATGTTTGCATGCTGCCCCAACGCGTTTTACGTTATTCCAAAATTAAGGATAATTTTTGGCTTCAGTATCTCGCGGAAAAGAGATTTCCCCATAGCGTAAGATATTACGCAGTACTCGTTCCCTCTTCTAGAGAGAACCGAGGTTACGTTAGTAACCGAGTACGTTTTTTTTTTTTTTTTTTTTTTTTACTGGCGTCATCATTAATATCCCTGAATTATGTAATTCAATTTAAAATACTGGGTTGTGCAATTCACCAGTTTTAAATGAGTCGGTTATTGCATTAGCTTAAGTTTTCTTTACGTTACTCAACCTTTACGTAATTCCACATCAACGAATAATGCTTTATCCATAGGCCTGTCCAAACTGGACAATGCTGTTTGAGGACATGCACTGGGATTAAGCTATGCGTTTCCAGCCATGTTTAAGTGCAAATTACGGAATTTACATTATAAAATGGGTGGAAGGCAACTGATGTAATCTATGGGAAAACAGGATTTAAGGCTCTGCATGACAATTAAAGCAGCTTTATAGAAGAAAATCACTTAAGAGGCAGAACTTTTTCATGGAATCTGTCAACGACTCAGCATCTGCTCCAAAGTTATGTCACCAGCAACAGTCATTGTGTTGCATTTCATATGAAGTGATCTAAAAAAAATCCCAGCAAATGCTTGCACTCTGTAGGGTTAACCATAAGCATGTCATGATTAAACTCCAGGTTCAAATATGGACATGGTAGGGAAGTTTTAAAAAAAAAAACAGGACTGGATTTTTAGGAAATTGAGTGTTACTTTGAAAAGTGATGCCTCAGACTGCAAGACAGTAGAGTTTAAATCATGAAACTCATGACAGATAAGAAAAAGTATACAGTGGAAAGAAACAAACATACTGTAACATGAGGTTGTTATTACTTTTTAAAAGAGCCTCTCATTGAAAATGTATTATTTTTTATTTAATAAAGATTTTATCTTTAATGGAAGTTGGTCCTCAGTGCAGGTTGTCATTGTGTAAGAAGCCTCAAGTGCTTTATATGTCATATGCTCTACTTGTTATCAAAGTCTAGCTCAGTCGCTAAGTGAATCAGTTGTTTGACTTTGATGATGGAAAGTGCGATATCTTTAGAGCTCCCTTAGGAAATTTGTTTTAAACCACACACACATTATAATGCCAGAGACAGCATATGAAATCCCCAGAAGGGTTTCTGTAGTAATCATCAAACATAAATAATGAGGAGCAAAACAATATTTCTCCTCAGTGCAATGTTTTATTTAGGAAGTTAAACTGTATTTTGTGTGTATTTTCTCGACAATTATTGTACCCGTTTCACCTCAGTAAACCCGGACAAGTTCCTAATAATGAAAATATCTGTCAGGACTTGCCTTAATCAAGATTTACTCCAGATTGTCTTTCTATTTGGCTTACCTGGGCCAAAGTCTGTCTGTCTGTCTGTCTCTGTTTGTCTATCTGTCTATAGTAGTTACAGTGAGGAAAATAAGTATTTGAACACCCTGCTATTTTGCAAGTTCTCCCACTTGGAAATCATGGAGGGGTCTGAAATTGTCATCATAGGTGCATGTCCACTGTGAGAGACATAATCTAAAAAAAAAAATCCAGAAATCACAATATATGATTTTTTAACTATTTATTTGTATGATACAGCTGCAAATAAGTATTTGAACACCTGTCTATCAGCTAGAATTCTGACCCTCAAAGACCTGTTAGTCTGCCTTTAAAATGTCCACCTCCACTCCATTTATTATCCTAAATTAGATGCACCTGTTTGAGGTCGTTAGCTGCATAAAGACACCTGTCCACCCCATACAATCAGTAAGAATCCAACTACTAACATGGCCAAGACCAAAGAGCTGTCCAAAGACACTAGAGACAAAATTGTACACCTCCACAAGGCTGGAAAGGGCTACGGGGAAATTGCCAAGCAGCTTGGTGAAAAAAGGTCCACTGTTGGAGCAATCATTAGAAAATGGAAGAAGCTAAACATGACTGTCAATCTCCCTCGGACTGGGGCTCCATGCAAGATCTCACCTCGTGGGGTCTCAATGATCCTAAGAAAGGTGAGAAATCATCCCAGAACTACACGGGAGGAGCTGGTCAATGACCTGAAAAGAGCTGGGACCACCGTTTCCAAGGTTACTGTTGGTAATACACTAAGACGTCATGGTTTGAAATCATGCATGGCACGGAAGGTTCCCCTGCTTAAACCAGCACATGTCAAGGCCCGTCTTAAGTTTGCCAATGACCATTTGGATGATCCAGAGGAGTCATGGGAGAAAGTCATGTGGTCAGATGAGACCAAAATAGAACTTTTTGGTCATAATTCCACTAAATGTGTTTGGAGGAAGAAGAATGATGAGTACCATCCCAAGAACACCATCCCTACTGTGAAGCATGGGGGTGGTAGCATCATGCTTTGGGGGTGTTTTTCTGCACATGGGACAGGGCGACTGCACTGTATTAAGGAGAGGATGACCGGGGCCATGTATTGCGAGATTTTGGGGAACAACCTCCTTCCCTCAGTTAGAGCATTGAAGATGGGTCGAGGCTGGGTCTTCCAACATGACAATGACCTGAAGCACACAGCCAGGATAACCAAGGAGTGGCTCTGTAAGAAGCATATCAAGGTTCTGGCGTGGCCTAGCCAGTCTCCAGACCTAAACCCAATAGAGAATCTTTGGAGGGAGCTCAAACTCTGTGTTTCTCAGCGACAGCCCAGAAACCTGACTGATCTAGAGAAGATCTGTGTGGAGGAGTGGGCCAAAATCCCTCCTGCAGTGTGTGCAAACCTGGTGAAAAACTACAGGAAACGTTTGACCTCTGTAATTGCAAACAAAGGCTACTGTACCAAATATTAACATTGATTTTCTCAGGTGTTCAAATACGTATTTGCAGCTGTATCATACAAATAAATAGTTAAAAAATCATACATTGTGATTTCTGGATTTTTTTTTAAATATGTCTCTCACAGTGGACATGCACCTACGATGACAATTTCAGACCCCTCCATGATTTCTAAGTGGGAGAACTTGCAAAATAGCAGGGTGTTCAAATACTTATTTTCCTCACTGTATATGCAGTGTTTATGCATTTCAATTTGCATGTAGTTAGTTTTATATGTGCATATGTGGTTTTTATTCGGGTAGATTTCACCTCTTTGAAGATCAGTTTACCTGCATTAACTGTATAATTGCATCTGTACAGTATGTGTAAGTGTACAAGCCACAAAATAACAACATATATTCACCTCCCAAATCTTCGGCCCCTTTAGGAGGGAGACATTCTCTAGTTACTGTTTGTCTTGACAACGGAAGCACTTTAATTTCATCAATTAGATTTAATTGACAACAGATGCTGCCTTCCTGTTGATTGGAATTACAGAGGTCTGACACTCTCAGTTAAGCTGTTATGTCTGACTGACAGCTACTCCACGACTGTATCTGTGTCCGAAACCTCTGGCAGCTGCCTCACTGTCCAGTCACTCTATAACTAAACAGGCGGTGTTTTGTCTCTTAAGGAAACTGGTTTCAATCTGGCTTCCAGGCCACAAAAAGTCATGTCTAATGATGATCTAATGCTTTAGTTATACTATATGCATGTATGCATACCATTCAAAAGTTTGGAGTCTGTAAGATTTTTGTAATGATTTTGAAAGAAGTGTCTTATGCTCAAGGCTGCAATTATTTGTTCAAAAAATACAGAATTATTGTGAAATATTATTATAATTGAAATAAATGCCTTCTATTTTAATATATTTTAAAATATTATTTATTTCTATGATAGCAAAGCTGAATTTTCATCGTCATTACTCCAGTCTTCAGTGTCACATGATCCTTCAGAAACAATTCTAATATGATGATTTGGTGAAACATTTGTTGAACAATGTTGAAAACAGTTTGACTGCTTAATATTTTTGTGGAGGCCGTGATACATTTTTTTCAGGATTCTTTGAGCAGAAAGTTAAAAAGACTTTCAACTTCTATCACATCACCATTTCTGTTCTTTCCATTCTTTCCATTCACCCTGAAGACATCTTAGTGGATGTCTTAGAGAATGTTACCTTGTACCTTGTCTTCCTACCCTTGTATACTCTGCTAAGAGCCTTTGAAGAAGACTTATGTAAACAGCTCAAAGCTCACAAAATGCACTGAAGGGAACTTGGATGTGTCTCATGTCCTCATGTGGAGTTGGGCAGTTCTCAGAGGAGGAGCAGGGGGTCGGTGCTGACAGCGGTTAATGTATGTGGACAGTCTTCATGTCCTTCCTGCTGGCCATTAGTCTCCTGGTCCTCTGGAGGAGGAGGTTGCGCAAGGTCCAAATCCTGCTGAGAATAATCCCTGTCCTTCTCTATCCTACATTTCCGGGCGATTTTAGTCTTTTCTCACTAGCTTGGAATGTTCTTGTCTAATTCTTGCTTGCAGTCTGGGAGAGGAACCAAGGCCTCATCCGTTTGTTTTAACTGTTGCCAGTGTACAATAAGAGATTTTGAATTCATTTCTGTTTGTTTGGCTCCTCCTTAATTACAGAAGGGACATTTCTGCTGACCCTTTCAACTTTGCTAAGTTCATCTTTCTGTTGCTGTTTTTGTGTGTTTTTTAATTGATCCACTCGCACTAACTGGCTATTGTTTATTGCTGCTTTATTCATTGGCGCTGTAATTGAAATTAGATTAATCAGGATCTCTTGTGCCAGGGAACGCTCTGCGATGGGACCAGAACCAAGAGGCTGTGACTCTCTAATGAAGGCCACACCAACAATGAAACCCATGTGAACCATGAGCACCAGAGCAGATCTGTTGTTCCTGGGATAAAAATAGGCAGCTGACTCTCGGTCCAACTTTTTATTCATCTGTTTGTCATCAAGAAGCATTTTGTCTCAAGTGAAGCACTGTTTTTGTGGGTGAAATGAACAATAGAAGACTGACATGAGACTCAGAGGTCATAGAGTGAGGGTCAGTCTCTATTTTCACACACTTCAGGGACGGTTTCAGGGACTGTGAGTGTACTATAACACATTACTATAACATAAGAACCAGGTGACAGGCTCTTGTTATGCTAGTGGGCGGTAAAGCATTTTTTTTTGTGAGTTCTTTTGGGTTGTTTGAGTTCACCTCTGTTGTGTTTAGGGCATTGGGGGCATTATGAAGCCTGCTGACGCATTCAACCTCCCCGGTGATCTGGGAGGGAATGTCACTGCACAATGCGCAGCCATGGACACGCACAAACACCCTTGCAGATATTACTGCCGTGTTATACTAATAGAGTTATTGTTGATCTTTATACAAAACTGAGAACTGGCTTGTAGTTTGTATACTTTGCTCACAAAGTGGCGGCACAAGAGAGTAACATTACATCTGTGCAAAGCGGAATATAAATATATTTTAATATGAAGGAAACTTTTTACCTGCTTTCTTTACTGCTACTTTTTAAATGCCTTTTGCGTACATATTTTTGCCCCAGACCTAGACTTTCAATCATAAAATATTATATTTTACATTATAACTGTCCCTCAGTTGTGGGTTCATTTCTATTATGACCACCAAAAAGTTAGTGTACTGGAACACCGAAATATGAGATGTGCTGTGTGATGAAAATAAAGAAAAATGCAAGGTCACCATCACTTGTGAATAAAATTCTGATTGTGCATAATTTCCAATCTGTAATTTTGACACTTCATTCAAATATTACAATTATGTGAAATATGAATATGTGAAAATTGTGACAATTTACTTTCTAAAGGTCCTCTGGGCCAAATGTACCCATACATGGAAATAAAAAAAATGAATTACTTGAAAAACATAAAACGTGTTTTTATAGACAATTTTGGAGGGGAAACAGTGTGAGAGGATCAGACAAGCAATTTATTTTAGTTTCTCTACATACTCTCTGTCTTTCAGTCAGTCATGATAAGTGACAGACTCCAACGTTACACATATTCTGAGATATTTTTCTGTCAGTACTGAAATAAATCAGGTTTCAAATTTGTACAAAGAGATGAGGCTTTTCCCCGAATGGAACAAAGCCGGTCTCTGGGGTTTCAACGCTTTTCAATCAGGGCTGTAGTATCTTGGATGCTGACGTCATGGCAACGGGCTGTGTAGGAACGAGCACAATTGCAACACTTTATAGAGAGCTCAAGGCTGACTTTGACACTCCCACCATCTTATAGCATGTAAAACTGAATCCAGGCAAATAAGTGGCCACTCTCACTGACCCGATTCTGTCGTCAGGCTGCAGGCTTATCAATGGAACTGGCCAGGTGTCACGCTGTGTCAGTGAATAGCTTGTTAACAGAGCAGCGATGGACTGGGAGCAGCAGTAATGCCGTCGGAACTGCAAGAAAAGCTCCTGAAAATCACACCAATGCCTCAGTCATATAGTTCTCAATTCTCTCTGAAGCTCAGTGAATGACGTCTGATAAAGTCATTTTGTTGTTCTGAGTGATCAGAGTAAAAATGTTTCTCTGTATGGGTTCTGCCGATGAATAATTAAAGAATTATTTTATTTTTACTCTTAAAAGGATAAATCACCCAACATTTTACACTATGTCATCATTTACTCACCCTCATATGTTTTGAAACCTGTATTTTTTCATTGGATACAAAAGTTAGGCAGAATGTCCAAGGTGCTCTTTTCCATACAATGAAAGCGAATGATGATCACGGCTGTCAAGCTAGATTTTCCAGGCAAGATATTTAGTCTGTTGCTTGCAAATCATATATGGCTTCAGAATACTCAAAATATTGTTGCTTGGTGATTTTTTTGTCCTTTTTGGAGCTTGACAGCTTTGGTCCCAATCATTTTCATTGGATGGAAGAGGGAAGCTCAGACATTTCTGTGAAATATCTCCTTTTGTGTTCCATATTTAAGAGTTTGAACATTTTTATGATCTATCCCTTTAAGAGAGACAAAAGTATGACAGCACATTCTACTTGCGCTGTAATTAGTATGTGATTGAAAGAATTGACTATTTTTTTTCTCTGGAGTGATCCATATTCTTAATTGCATGATGTACTGTATAATGACAGGGAAGACTCTCTGAGACACATGTGCGTTGCTCTATGATTTATACTTGGACTATTCATGTAGCTCAATGTGTGTTTGCATGTTTTTGGCAGGTATACACGAGTTCCCTGATGATCTTTTCACCAACCAGGAGCGAATGGAGGGGGCCGTAGCCTTGCATGTTCTGTTTGTAAGTATCTCTACCATCTGCTTTTTCTTTACAGCATTTGATAAAATAGTTTGAATGCCTTATTCTAGCTGAAATCTATAAAATTACATGAACACTTGAAGTCACAAGACTGTGTGTTCCATTCAAGAGTCAGGGGCTCAGGGCCTTCTGACCTTACCTCTATTATTTGTTACAGTGACTGCAAATGATTTTACAAGTGACTTACTCATTGGTACACATGAGTGAATTGATCATGTTAATTTTCAGGTTATATTACCTCACTCGAATAGAGGTGTTCAAGCAGAGAAGGGTTTGTACAACTTAAATTGTTGTTGTGAGAGCTTTATTAACCAGAGCAACAAATCAAATCAAATCAAATCAGTTGTCACGTTCAGATATATGATCTAGAACTTGATGAAGCCTGTACTCATTTCAAGAGTTTTATTTCAGCTGGCATGCTTTAGTTCTTACATGAAATACTGTTTACTACAGTGATATAGAGTGCATATAGAGAGTGGAATGGGTTTTATTGTCTGGCAGTCTATGCCTGATGACACAATCATTTGTTTACAATAATACACAATAGAGTTCCCTCTGCCAACAGTATTTCCTATAGTGTCTGTTCTTTTATGGATTGTTTTGAGTGTTCTCTGGAGGCATAAAAAGGAGCCAATTGGAATAGCACTAAAAGTTGTAAGCATTGTAAGCTGGGTGGCTGTTTTGAGTCATGACTCAATAGAATAGTTTTTCATTGAAGTGTGTTTCATTGAAAAACTACCAGCCCTACTCTACGGCCAAATAAACACATAAACATATTTTTTCATATTCCTGAAGCAATTATCCTGTCTCTTAGAAATGAAAATAGCTTTAGTTTTTGTTGTTTTTGAGAAAGTGAGAAATAAATGAAAATTGTTTTGTGGTAACTTACATCATGCAACAAGTGAGCTTAACTTATATTGAACCTGGAATGTGAAATATTAAAGGAATGATTGCTCTCTAAATAAATCCACTGCAGTTGGTTTTAATTAAATAAATTGAGTTGTTTTGTTCCACCACCATAATCGTAAGCCATCACAGGGACATCATGCATCAGGCCTTTCTGCCTCCATAGGCCATGTCTGAGCAACATTTAAGTGAAGCATACCATGTGAAGCAGGTAATGATGCAGTACTGTGTGTTCCCGCTGAAAACCCTTGCAGGGTTGGTTTGACACTGCCATTGTTGTGCATTGTTTAGATAGTTGCCCATGTAAGCAGAGACTGAGTGGATGGTAAAAGCCGCAGCGAAAACCCTCTAAGACTCCCTCCGGCTGTTTACATGTTTTATTTATCTTTAGGGGCTTCAGTAGCCCAGCTCTGCCTTGTCAGAAGGTCAAGAATAAATGGAAGGGGAGGGAATGAGAGTAGAGGGGGCAGAGATTACATAATGGGCACAAAGTGCGAGCATGGCAGCGTGGCAGCTGAATTAGATGCACTGATTGGCAAAGTCTTGGCGGGAAACAGTTGGCAAACAGGTCCCAGGGGTGAATGGGAGCTTGCTTTGACAGGACATTGTGTGCTTGCATCCATGTGTATGTATGGGAATGTTAGTTCTGCGTGAACCCATGCTTATTTAACATACAAAAATGATATAATTATAATTATTTAGTTAGTAAGTTTTGTTTTGTTTATGTCATATGTCATTTGGCAAATGCTTTTATCCCAAAGAGATGTATTTAACTTATAAGGTATACAGTATACATTTCTATAAGTTTTTGCTTTCTCTGGGAGACGAATCCATGACCTTGGCATTGCTGGCGCCATGCTCTACAGCAATAGGAATGTTCATGTTTTTAGTATGTTGGTAGGTAAATGCAAACGTACGCATGCATATGTGTTTTACATGTAGAGGGACAATGACATCTGTGATTCACACCCATCTGACCACAGCAGATGTTGGAGCAACTAATCCCCACACACAGCTTTTTTATGCAAAACATGTTCGAATGTAGGGGAAAAACATCATGTTCATCCCTATTGAGTATGAGACAAATACATTTTGAACCCCCTCACTCTGTAAAGGGCACAAGCTTCCATCAGTGCCTTTCTGTCATCGGGACACTTTCTAAGAAAAGGTCTGAATAGTCCCAGTAGACGGCCGTCCCACTGGAGGGCAGATTGCTCTGAGAATAACAGAGTTTAATGGCGTTGACACTCGTGTACTCAAATGTGCTTGCACGCAAGAATTTCGCTTTGCACAAATTTCATGCGCTCCCTGCAGTCCCTGCTTTCTCTTTTTTTTACCTTCTTATATAATGTGAACTTACAGAGGCTTCATCAGATGTAGCAATCTGATTTAAGGTGATATTTCTGCACTATTTCTAGATTATTATGATTTTCTCACCTGTCTTTCCGAATGCATATGACTTTCTTTCTTCTGCAGACACACTAAAGATAAAGTTTTGGATATAACATCCTGACTGCTCTTTCCTGTATAGTGCAGTGGTTCTCAACCATTTTGACTCCAGGTCCCTGTTGTCCACAACAATAATCAAAGCCCCCATGACTTTTACATTTTTAAAAACATTTTGTACTCAAAATTTTGACCCTTTAAAATATTTTACATTTTAGCATAACTAGAAACATTTATATTCATTTAAAAAATGCCCAGTTATATGATTTTATTCATTTACATGATTTTATTATGATTTTAAATTCTAATCAGAACAATGCTTGTTTTGCCTTATCGTGAGCAATCTTGAGGCCCCCATGGAAGTTTTCTGAGGCCTCTTAGTGGGCCCCAGAACCCTGGTTGAGAACCAATGGTATAATGAAAGTGAACGAACAAGGTCTGTCAAGCTTCAAAATCACAAAAAGCACCATAATATAATCATAAAAGTGGTAGCTGCAATAGCTGATTTTGGAACAGACCATAATTTAGGTTCTGGACTTTCAAAAGGAAGGTTTGAGCTTGAAGTGGAAACTCACTTTGTGAGTTTTTTTGTGTGAGTTCACTTTGTCATTTTGTGTTCTCTCTCTAAAGGCCATGTATATGTTTTACGCACTGGCACTGGTGTGTGATGACTACTTTGTGCCCTCTCTGGAGAAGATCTGTGAGGTACGACATTAATTCCTGTCTTAGCTAGTGTTCTACAACTGGTAAATCTTTTAAAGCATTTTTAAAGGTGAGATGTGTAATTTTTATTTAAAATATTTTCTCTTGTCCCGGTTTAAGTTTCTTTTAATTTTTTTATTAAAAAAAATACGTTTTTAATATTTTTTAAATATATTAATTAAATTAATTTTTAAAATGTGTATCTGTTTAAGCTATTTAATATATTTTTTTTATATATATGATTTACATATTTCTATATTCTGAACAATGGCAGATGGGAGTGGCAGTGTTCAGGAAAATATTTCAGATCAGTCTGTATTGTTGTCATTCTGTTTGGTTCAAATGACTCTTTTCATCTTTCGTGCCTCTCTTTCTGTCTGTGTGTGAACGTGTTGTAGCGCTTCCAACTCAGTGAGGATGTAGCAGGAGCCACGTTCATGGCTGCAGGAAGTTCAGCCCCTGAACTCTTTACCTCAGTCATAGGTAAACATCTGGCTTATCTGAACACCGCCTGCCTTTGAAAAACAGTACCTCTCACATTTGAACATAGACCTTTACATGCCCTCTGTAAGCCACCCTGTCTTCTCTGTGCAGGTGTATTTATCACCAAAGGAGATGTGGGAGTGGGCACAATCGTGGGCTCTGCTGTCTTCAATATCCTCTGCATCATCGGAGTGTGTGGGATCTTTACTGCACAGGTGCTCATTATTTTGCACATGACCCAAAAGCTGTTTTAGTTAATGTTTCAAACTAAATTAAATGAAAAATGAAAAAGAGTGTTATTTTTGTATGTAGCTTTGGGAAATCCAAGTCATATTAGTGAATTGTTCCAGGCGGTTTGTGTAAAAGAACTAGTTCTAACAGTTCACTGAATGATGTTTTATAAACAAAGTTCGGGAGGAGCATGTTCAAATAATCAATCAATCAACTCGTCATCAAACAATTACCATGTCTACCCTATCAGCATGAGAGGAAGCATATATATATTCACTGTCAACTCACCTAACATTCCTTGACAGTTTTCAGCATCCCTCCACCACCCCGACTCCTCACTCTTGGCTTGTTCTTTCACAGCCAGGAATACGGGGGGAGTACTCTGGGTTCGGGCCGAATACCGAGCCCGGAGCCCTCTTCTCGGACAGCACGCCAAATATGCATTTATTCTATCTGACTTATTTGTAAGTGTGAACTCGTGAATTCACTTTGGTTTTAGCACAAATGTCCCTGCGCCTTCTTGCTTATAGCAAAATATTTTGTTAAATGCTAGCGTTCATCACTATGTTTTTTAATTAATTATATAAATTAGGTTTCTTTAGTATACATTTATCTTTTGAACCCAAATTGGAAAACTGTATTATATAACGTTATAGTTATATTCAAGGTATTGTATATAACAGTACCTTAAATATAACAGCATGCTTCCCCAAACCTGTTTACATTTTTAATACAGTGTCTACACATTGCCAGTAAGACATTATTTTCCTTTAGACAGTCGACACAAATGTACTGAGCAAGCATTATGAATTCTCAGCATCTGTGAGAGGTCAACTTAGAGATGAATGAGGTGGCCTGTGCATCTCCCCTCTAAACCTCTGCCCTAAAAAAAAAACATTGCTTAGTGCAGACTGACAGTGAGAAGTGAGCAGACTATTCTCAGGGGTCACTGAGAGTAGCTGATGAGGTCAGTCATGTTAGCTGTGGAGTTGCTTCTTTTTTTCCCATCCTGTCCGCTGCTTTCCACTTCATTCAGTCATTCACACTGCTTCGGTTTAACCTCCTGAGACCCTTACTATGTTAAAGAAAAGAGGATATGAGGTTATATCTCTCTTTGCATTAGCATGGGAAATGGCTTAATAGTTTTTTCCTCTCCCAGTCTTTCTTCAGTCACCATCTGGCAGTGGAATAGTGGCATTCTGGGTAGTCTGATAGACCTCAGAATAGTGTCCCCACGCATATGCATACAAACAGGGTTTGAAATTAACACCCGCCAACCCGCCAAATGCGGGTAAAAATCAGCTTTGGCGGGTAACGCTGTCACTTGCCAATTTGTCGTGTTACTTGGAAATTTGTGTAAGACAAAACTGCGTAGATTTAGCACAAATACCCGTGAGTCATCATGATATACTAAATACAGCGTATTGCGCAGAATCTGTGCATATCTGGCTTACTTGAACATACGCGTCAAATAATGGCACGCATGTTCATTTGCATTGAAGCAATAGCGAAGATTAAAAAGTAGGGAGGAGATGATGACAGGATTTTGTTTGAATAAGAAATTAATGTAGGCTATGAAATCCAAATCAAAATATATATATATAAGAAAAAGGGGATCTATCGATAGATAGATAGATAGATAGATAGATAGATAGATAGATAGATAGATAGATAGATTAGTTTCGTGTCCAATTCACACTATTAACTAGTTGCTTATTAGCATGTATATTACTAGGATATTGGCTGTTTATCAGTACTTATAAAGCACATATTAATGGCTTATTCTGCATGACCATATTCTATATCTTTACCCAATACCTAAACTTAACAACTACCTTACTAACTATTAATAAGCAGTAATTATGAGTTTGAGGCAAAAGTAGTTAATAGTTAGTTAATAGTGAGAATTGGACCCTAAACTAAAGTGTGACCATATATATGTATATATTTGCACAGACATACATGAAATACTGTAGCTTTGTATTTGTGCTCTTGGTTTTCTAACAAAATTGGCATCCTATATTAGTGATGTCAGTAAATCACAAAATGACACTTATACTTACGCATGGAGTCCATCAAAGTCAAGCAGGGGAAAAAGCACATCTGCAACAATGGAGCTTCTGGTTACCACGGAAACACAAAGCAAAGAGTGTCACCTGTGGTGTAAATTAAGCTGTGCTGGCGTGAGTGATGGCGCATTACTTTCGGTGCTCTGACGTAGATAAATGCTTTTTATGGAAGGATCGCCCTTCAAAACATGGCCCATTCAATATGGATTACTTCACATGGTTCAATCAGCTGGATTTCGGTACAGGATGTCATGTCCATATATGGTTCCTACTTCGTTCATTTCCTTCACTTCTGATTCACGCACTTAAATTCAGTATTCTAAATTTTGTAAGCCAAGACCAACCATCCAACTTTTCCAAAAAATCTGGAAATAGTCACAGATTACACATTATGTAAGATGTAAAGGCATGACAAGCACATTTTAAAATCCTTTAATACCAGGGTTTGCATGAGTCCATGAATGACAAAAAAAAACATGCAATTTTATTGTGTGGAATAGACTTTTCAAACTAAACTCTTTAATATTCTGTACAATTATCATGCAATATCATTATATTCTGTACAATTATCATGCAATATCATTATCAAAGATACAAAGAATTATTTTTGGAACTTAATTTCTAAATCATCATACTTCTGTGTGTGTCCCATGTTTAATCAGTGTCCTGTAATATGCACATCCTTTATGAGTTATTTTAACTTGCTCTAGGTTTTTATGACTTCTGTCACCACAAATAAAGCACTTGTTCAAGATGGATGTTGGAAGTAAATCATTAAAATATTTACTTGTCATTGTAATGTAATAGAAGAGTTGTACTGCTTTGACACTTGCTCCACTCCATTGAACCCTTGCCCTAAAGGGTGTGTGTGTGTGTGTGTGTGTGTGTGTGTGTGTGTGTGTGTGTGTGTGTGTGTGTGTGTGTGTGTGTGTGTGTGTGTTAACTGTCTCTCATCCGTCCTCTCTCTCATCGATGCAGGCAGTACGGCTCTCGTGTTGGACGTTAATGAGAGACTCTGTGTACTACACCATCTCAGTGACCGCTCTGATCGTGGTGAGTAGATCTCTAAGTGGCTTTTCATGCTCCCATAAAGCCTATGGGCCTCCTCACGCAGCAGGAGAGTAGAAGCAAGTGGCTCTCCCGTGGGGCCCATGGCCGGCAGCACAGGACTCTTATTTGCCCACACTCTCTGCATGTGTTCCCAGCACAGAGGAACAACAAACACCGATTAATAGTACACAGGACACAGAGTAACAGAGATGCTACACTGAACACCTTATTAAAAACTGGATTCACTGTTAGTTTATACTGTTATAGTTGAAACATGGACTTTTTGGGGGGAAGTGGTGATATGTCTCTTAATTACTTACAGTAAATGGTTGTATATCTGTATATATGTTTTTTTTTTTCTGATTAGTTTGTATTTATGTATATTTATAACATATACAGTGGGGTCCAAATGTCTGAGACCATGTTGAGAATATAGAATTCAAAAATTAAACCTGAAAATAAACAGTTCTTGTTCAATTTTCACTAAAATTATGCTGATAATGCAATTTATAACAAATTAAATGAAATAATTAGACAAATGCAAACCAGTATACTTGAAATTTTATAAAATAAACCTGTATATTAATGAAATGTTATAATTTTGAAAATGTTTACTTATCATGCTAATATAATTTTTTATATATTTGTATTATATTATTATAATGTTTTTTATTCAAAGATTCAGCAAAACTTAAATAAAGCATCACAGAAATGCTATTTTATACATTAGATCCTCAGGACCCATATTACAGTTAGATAATCCTGCCCTCTAGTGGTAATATGCAACATTTCTGAAATGTTTGAAGGAATTTGGCATTGCCATATTTGTCTATTTAATTTAACTTTTGCTCTCTCTTTTTTTTTCCAAGTTCATCTATGATGAGAAGGTGACATGGTAAGATAAACGCTGCTGTTACACCAGAACACCCTCTTCATTTGTCATATTACATTTGTTTCACATTCTGTTATGTATTCAGTCATTTATGCTACTTTATTTCTTCTCAGGTATGAATCGCTCATCCTAATAGTGCTGTACCTATTTTACATTATATTAATGAAGTAAGTTCTCCGTTATTCTGTTGCCATGGAAATGTTTCATTATTACATGGATTCATTGCTATTCATATCTACTTTACATCAGTAAATCACATCACTGCTGATATTATTAACTCTCCTTCCTTCGTGTTAATCAGATTTAACTCGCGGGTGGTTCATTACATCGAACGGCGGAAAAAGAACTCAGCAAATCTGGGTAACGGCACAGCCAGTAACACTGACATCGACGATGGGTGTGACGCCACTGTCGTGCTGCTTAAGAAAGGTAATGCAGTCCTGTTTTATATGAATCACGCGTATAACTGCTTGGTGTGCCATCTAAATTTCTGCATTGTTGTTCTGTCACTCTTAGCAAATTTCCACAGGAAGCCATCAGTGCTGATGGTGGACGAACTCTTGTCTGCATACCCTCATCAACTGTCCTTCTCTGAGGCTGGAATGAGAATCATGATAACCAGCCACTTCTCCCCTCGCACACGCCTCACGATGGCCTCCAGAATGCTCATTACAGAGGTCAGTCACACACATCTGCACTCACACACACATCTGCACTCTTTCACATATATAGTTGTGTCAAACACAGAACTAGATACATGCTTAGATTAGTTTTTTTACAGGCAGATAAACTGAGTTTGATCTCAAATTATTTTTTGTGAACAGCTAAATGTCTGTAAATGAACATTGTCCCTCTCACATTGAAGTGTATTACGTAGAATTGATACACTTCCATTCAAAGTTTTGGGTCAGTAAGACTTTTAATGTTTTTGAAAGAAGTCTCTCACCAAGGACCATTTATTGTATCAGAAATACACTAAAACAGAAATATTGTATAACATTATTACAATTTAAAATAACTTTTCTACTTTAATATCTTTTAAAATGTATTTTATTCCTGTGATGGCAAAGCTGAATTTTCAGCATCATTACTTCAGTCTTCAATGTCACATGATCTTCAGAAATCATTCTAATATGCTGATTTGATGCTCAAGAAACATTTATTATTTTAATCAATGTTGAAAACAGTTATGCTTCTTAATGTTTTTGTGGTAACCATGATACATTTATTCATTATATTTGATGAATAGAAAGTTCAAAAGACCAGTGTTTATTTGAAGTAGAAATCTTTTGTAAAATTATAAATGTCTTTACTGTCACTTGTGATCACTTTAATGCATCCTTGTTGAATAAAGTATTAATAAAAAAATAATAAAAAACTTAATTTCATACAATATTCATACAATGTATCTCACTTGGAATAAAACTGAAATGGTAATTGTGAGATAAGGTTCAAATAAGAAATAGTCACATTGTGAGATATAATTAAATCTCGCACAATGGTGAAAAAAGAAAGTTGCAATGACCTTAAGTGGTTATTCATTGTAGATGTTCTATTTATTTACTCAAGACTAATATGTGTGTGTGTGTGTGTGTGTGTTTGCAGAGGCAGCGTCTGATAAACAGTCGTTTCAGTAACGGCGACTCAGAGGTGACTGTAAAAATCCCTGGAAAGCGTGGGGTGGAAAATGGGCTGACAGGACCGGACCGAGGCCTGAACGGGCGTAAGGGAGGTCACCATGATGATGACAGGGGAGGAGCTGAAGCTGGCACTGACACCGAAAACGAGAACGAGGACAATGAAAACAATGAGAACGATGAGGAGGAAGAGGAGGAAGATGACAAAGAAGGACCCTTCGTACCATACCGCTGCCCCGGTACATTTATTATTGTTGATTGACGAAAATACTAATTAAGAATTTTTTTTTGCAAGGTTCTAGGTTTTAGGTTCAACCCCTAGAAATGGCCGTCTATAAACTGTCCATAGGGGCTTTCACAGCGGAGGAACCTTTTCATAGTTCCTAGAACTATTGGCGGAAGTACCCGGATTTTTAGTTGTACGTTGATTGGCCAAACGCATGCAAAACACCAGCACCGACCATTTTCAAAAAAGCTATGTAAACACACAGATTATAGCCTATATATTTACTCCAGAAACTAACTCTACGAACATGGAAATCAGTTATAGATGGGCCTCTTAACCTTTACGCTGAGGAGAAAATCCAATGCAATTTCGAGGGGACCAAGCGAAACATGATTATGTGTTTCTGCTCAGCTAGCAACACTGGACATCAACCACACGGCATACGCTAATACCTTTTCATATACTGTCTTTCAATGTATAACAGTTCTATCTAATATAACATATTAGACAGGACTTAGACAGATCGTAAACTAATGAACACGGAGAATGCGAGCACTGCACTGTCAAAATAAAGGTCCGCCGCACCTTCAAAATAAAAGACACAACAACAAGTGCGGCCCACGTCACTTCAGAGTTCCTCCTGGCAGTGCGAATGCAACCAGGAAAATGTTCCTAAGGGAACCATTAGTTCTCAGAGAAGCACCCTGGTGGCTAGTTCCTAGAACTATCCGGTGCGAAAGCCCCTCATGGCAGGAAGTGTTCTGTAAGCTGCTTTGAATGAGAGTGTTTGATAAAAGACTAATGACTCAAATGATGTCCTGATCTTGTGCAGGTGGGGGCTTTAATAAGCTAAAGTGGCTGCTGGCCTGGCCACTGAGTCTGCTGCTGTTCTTGACCGTGCCCAACTGTGCCTCGTCTCGTTGGGAGCGCTGGTATATGGTCTCGTTCATCAACTCCACGATCTGGATCGCTTTTTTCTCTTACATCATGGTGTGGATGGTAAGGCTTGCCGCAGAAATATTGATTTTATAAATTCTTAAACTTCTTTTTTAGAATCGTTCAGTGACCTGTTGACACTTTCGTGGCAGGTCACAGTGATCGGTTACACTATGGGCATCCCTGATGTCATTATGGGCATCACTTTCTTGGCTGCTGGCACCAGCGTTCCTGACTGTTTGGCCAGTTTAATTGTGGCACGGCAAGGTAGGAACGAATGATTATTTCTTCACGCTTTAGCATTATTATTTACACTCTATCCCTGAATAAAATAATCAGTTTGCTTTGTCAGGAAGAGATTGAATAAATAATAGAATTTAATAAAATAAAAAAAGAATAATTGTAATTAACACATTGTTAATTTACATATACTACCGACATTATAACAATACAAAGATGGCAGAATTTTGACAGACATTTGTTAAAACTACTGATCAAACTTCAGAATTTTTGTATTCCTGCCCCTGGACAGTCGGATCGACAAAGATACGGAGTCAAAATCAAAAGTGCATTATGGGTGTTGAAGTTTTATTAGCAGATATTAAATTGTTTGTAGATTATGATGATCGTAATATGTTCAGCCTTTAAACTGTCTATCAATCTTTTTCAGGAATGGGTGACATGGCTGTGTCCAACTCCATTGGTAGTAATGTGTTTGATATCCTGATAGGGCTTGGTCTGCCCTGGACCCTCCAGACTTTGGCCATCGACTATGGTTCCACAGTAAGTGCAAAATGTCGTTATCTTCATTATTGTTTATTGATTCATTTGGCAAATGCTTAACTCTTTCCCTGCCAGCGTTTTTTTTCTTTCTTCTTTTTTTAAGTTGCCATCCACCGCCAGTGTTTTTGGTCATTTTCACAAAAATGTCATGGCCTCCAGAATATTTTGTTGTATGAATATCTGAACATGCAATATATCAAAAGAAAGAACAGACCCTCTGCTTTTAAACAAAAAATGTTTATTATATTTTCATGCATTCTTTTTTTATCAACACTTGAATGTAAGTTTCATTAAAAAAAGCAACATTTTGAGCAAAAAGCTGAGAAAATCGCGTTTTTGTCAAAGACCACGTCTAGATTCAGTACGATGATCACAACATAAATGGAGTAGATCTTCTTTACCTGTGTTTTGACCTGAAAATACTGTACTCGTTCAGGAGATTGAACCCCCCCCTTACCTTACAACAGCGGTAACACGGAACACTGTAAAATCTCGTCAATGGCAGGGAAACGTTTTCTCATAAAAGACAAGATAACTCGTTAATGGCGGAGAGCATTGACAGCGACCAAATGAAAAATCAGTATTGTTTGTTTAATTATTACCTTTAACCAAGAAACTATGTGACATTTGTGATGCACCGAGACCGCTAATAATTTTTGTTATTATAGCCAAAAATCAATAAATGGCTAATTGTAAAATTCTGTATTGTTCTGTCTAAATAAATACCCCCAAAAAAGAAATTTACAAGTGATTTTAATCATCCCAGCATTATAATGTACAATATGAAAAATTTATATTGGATATTGAGTCTTTTTTTGGTTTTTAAAGACTAACTTTATGTGTGTTGCATGATGGCAAACGTAATCTAAATATACAAATAAAGGAAATGAGCATGAACAATTAAATATTCAATATCGGATGATATTGATAAATGCAGAATGTTTGCGTTAGTCACGTGAGAGGAAGCAGAAAACTGGAAAACAATTGCAAGTTTAAAGTAGAAATTTAGACAACAAGAAAATAGCCAATTTTGGGTCTGTGTACATGTTTGTCTACATCTGGTCTAAACTGAAAACACATTTCGAGTCACAGTAGAGTAAACATAGGGCTTTGTTTGAAAGCAACATTTTATAAGTGCAAGTTCTAACATTTATGCATCTCTTCTCAGATTCACCTGAACAGTAAAGGCCTGATCTTCTCGGTCGGGCTGCTGCTGGCATCTGTGTTTCTCACGGTATGTGAGAGCAATTAAAAACACTTATTCAAACAAATGTCCTTTGCATCCATCTCTCACAACCTACCCTTTCTTTCCCTCTCAGGTTCTCGGTGTACATTTGAACAACTGGAAACTGGACAGGCGTTTGGGTTTCATGTGTTTGCTGATGTACGCTGTCTTTCTGTGTTTCTCCATCCTCATCGAGTTCAACGTATTCACCTTCGTCAATCTGCCAACCTGCCGCGAAGAATGAGAAACGTTCCTTTTCCCGGCACTCCCTCCTTGACCTTGCGAGGATAATGGCACAAGTCCTTGATCAGAGGCAGACCGGCTGTTCTGAAGGAATATTTATTTATTGATCTAGCTGATCCTCTATCGATCCTCTCTTTTTCTTTTCAATGGGTGCAATATTGATAGAGTCTCTGGGTCTGTGGTGTTACAAGAGGAGAGAGGATTGTGCGTGAGGAATGGTCCTGTTGACTGATAATGTATAAAGACTGTTCTGACAGGACAGGAATGTAGTAAAAGATGACTACTGCCTGGTTTGATGTGAATACTTTTTGGTTTTGTTTTTCAAAATATTTTGCTTATTACATATTTAAAGAATATGATCTAAATGTATTTTATGATGGCATTTATTTTGTTAGCTGCTAATTGACGGAAGAAGAGACTGGACTTGTTAATATCGGTAAAATTATAGATTAATGAGGGTTCTCTTTTTTTGCTGAAAGGTACTGGTGACCTCTAGTCTTTTTAATTTGGGCATTACCAAGTCACTTTCAACCTTCATGTGACAGATTGATCCAGATGCCAGGGTCATCAGTGTCTACGTTTTTCCAGTGAGAATATGTTTACCGTGCAGAGAAGGTAATAAAAGCGATAGGTTTGAGATCGCTTTTAGAGAGACAGCGGGCATTTGTTTGCACCTGTGTGGAGACACATGTTGGAACGCTACAACCAACATATTTATGTTTAGTGAGACGATATATGGGATTTCTATAGATGTGTTTATGAACATTCTTTCGTCTCTAACACTCTGTATATACTGAAAACAGAGAAAAGTTTATTTATTAATTTATTGAAAACTATTTATGCACATTGCTTTCCTATGACGTACTGAAACGAAACCAACCCACAGCTGTCCCAAAGAACAGACCGTTCTGGAGTTTCAGCCAGGCTACGCCGTTTTGTCCTTCAGAGCTTGTGTGTCAGCCTTTTCTACTGGATTCCTTCTTCTCTGAATAGTATGCACCCTTTTAGATGCACCTTTGACTTGATGCGTAAAACAGTTTCTACTATTTGATATCGGTGTGACGTGACATCCGAGGTAATTGTAGAGATTTTTTGAACACTGAAAACTTCGGCAGGCAAGGGGAAAACATATAAATATATATATATATATATACACACATATATTTTATACTTAACTGTTTTGACATTTAAGATCGGCCCATTCCCTGTTAAGAGTGAATGGAGTGAGTGAGCCACAAACCTAAGAAGCTGATTAACAGGAACTTGTCCTGGTAAAATGAAGCTAACATCTAACGTTGATAAGACTGTTTCAAAGTCAAATCCATAGATGTAAAACAATAAAATTTGCTTTAGAAGAGGTCAAGTCATTTTTCTCTTAGCATGCCACTCTAATCTTAGAGTTTATCAAGGAATTTTTCAAGAAATCCTCTAGAACAAGGATCAGAATTCATTTCCAAGGATGCAGTTAATAAGTTGGATTTTTCAGACGTTATTTATGCTGATGTGACCAGGACTCCATTTCTTGGCCTTCTTTTAGAAGGACGATTTAAATACTTTGTTTTGTATGCCTCTGTTTCTGGGGGTTGTAAAAACACACCGCCACAATGTAACACAGCTGTAAACTTTTAACTGTGGCACAATGTGTGGATGCGTGGACTATTTCTCCTTACAGAGGTTTTTAGTGAGCTGACAAAGTAGCGATTCTATGGACTCTTTTAGTCTAGTTAGAAACTTCATGCAGGTTTTCTAGTCCGAAGGCACATTGCAGGGACATTTTGTGTTTTATGCACTGGTTGATACTGGGTGTGTAATTGTTTGTCATATTTTAAGGATAGCATTTAGATGACATATCTGGAAGAGTATTGCGGCAAAGTATTTTTATCAAAAACGCAACTTTGTATTTTGTAACGCAAAATGTTTAGAAATGTTTTCTGCTGTTAAAAGTCTGTAGGATGTGCTTCAAGTGAATTCTTTAGCAAAAAAAATAACTAATTTGTCAGCTTACTGTCAAAGTACTTTTAGCATGTTTAAAATCAAAGGTCACACTTTGTAGGTCATTCTTTTATCAATGATGTAAAAAAAAGAGGATAATTTTTCCCTAGGTTGGCAGATTATATGAGCAAATATGAACATTTTGTTTTCTATATTACTTATAATAGACATTGAGGCCTAGTTTACTTCCCAAAAATGCAACAGGAGGCCTAGGGTTTAAGCAATGTGATATTCCTGGTAAATATAAGCTAGGTGTAATCCAAGTAGAGTGTATGAGCTGTGTTTGGATGCTGAGGATTGTTACAGTAGTTCATTGTTTTCTTCTTCGTAAAGCAGGGTATTATAAGGAAGATTTCGGGAAGGCAGGGTTTAATGAAAAGTTTTGTTCATCAAATGCAATAATGTGTAGATTAATTACTGTGTTTGTGTTTTTTCTTCTAAATCCTAAACATGACACATCACATTCTTAGAGTCATATATATGCTACTTACTTTCAGTAAGGTTTGACAGAGTTTGTGCACTCCACATGCTCGATATCAAGGATAGTAAAAAGAGGCTTTGAGATGCAACTAAATTAACTATCACTGCAACTGTAAAGCTTCAGAATATGAGCACTGCTGCTTACAGGTTGTGGGACATTAATGCCTATGTTTATGGTTGCAATATACCAGCCATAGCGATCTACAGATTCAATAGTTATTATGTACTGATCGATGCTATTTGGTCATCATCACTTCTGAAAATCAAAGTGCTGCTGTTCGTTTGTACGCACAAATATAACGATAATAATAATGGGGGCATGCACAACCAATTAGCCCACAATTAGACAATTTACACTCATATTTCCTTTTCTTGTCTGCTGATATTTCTTCATGGATTCAGGCATATATTAATAAAAAGTGACTTTTACAGGGTGATGCATTGCTGATGTACATAATTATACATACAAGAAAATGTCTTCATATTTTTTGTCTTTGCCTGTATATCTGTTGACAATATTTTCATAGATACTGTACAATGTTTGGGTCCTTTATTTGTTTATTTTATTTTTGTTGTTGTTGTGTTGAGGGTTTGATTAAACACCCTTGGTTTGCTAAGTCGCATGGGATATTTTAATATAAGGAATTATTTATGTTCATTACTATTACACATTGTTGAGCACTGGACGGACAGCAGTGGAATTAGACCTCTTAGATTATTGCATGTTTTCATATTTCTTTTTCTTTTTTCCAATGGAAAACTCTCCAATGAAAGCATAGATATTTCATTCAGATTAATTGATGTCTTCTGCATTTCAGAAATCATAAAAAGAATGGTGGTTGGCTTTATGTACTAAACCATTTTGTTCAGGTGTTTCAGTTGTATATCAGAGGAGTAATTTTTTTTTTTTTTTTTTTTGCTACTTGAACATAATTAAAATGATCTTTGCTGAGGTAAACACTATTGTTCGCTAATGGTCATTTCAGCCATAAAAGCAGGCATGTTGCTTTCACTGTATAAGGGCATCTAATAAATGGATTGGTTCTACAGAGATAAAGATATTTCCAAAATATCAAACCTACCCCTAGCCCTCACACAAAACTGTTGTTATTGATTTAGAGCAAAGTAGTCTGTAATTGCATGTTTTACGCTACTATATTTGTCGATGACATTTTCAAACATTTAGCCCTCATAAGCACAGATGCATCTCAAACAACATAGCCCATTACACTTCCTTGATTTGTACATGAATATACTGTATATTGGCATGAAAACATGGATTAGTGAGTGTGTAAGAGAAAGAAGTATAACATATAAAATAATAATACAATTAAATTGAAGGGGGGGGAAAAGAAATGTAAACAGAAAAAGGAACAGGTATGAGAAAATCATATAAATAGGTTTGCATAGAGACCTAATGCGTTTTGCTTTATATCAACCCAAGTAGTAACTCTATATAATTTTTCATATCTGAAATAACAGAAAGTTGGGTTTTTCTTTAACACATTTTTATGTATATGGTATTTCCCCGTAATCAAACAAAGATTAACAATAAAGACCAGATTTGATGGTAGGCTAATCTTTGTCTATTAAAATAAACAAAAAAATAATCTTTTCAGAAAAGTAAACTTTCATGCCTAAGCATTTACAAAGGATACATTCCAAATCTATCCAAAACATTTTGCTATAAATGCATAAAAAAAATAAGTGGACAACATTTTGATTTAGTTAAATTTAACTGCGCGCCTGTAAGCGACGGGTGACGTCACGATATGCTTGTGGGAATTGTAGTTCTTTCAAAATTCCCAACGTTCTGCCAACGTTGCTGTGACGTTTGCGTAACGTGATACGTGCGCTGGCTGGGGACAGTTTGATAACCATTTCCGCCTATTTCTCGCATATATCGCAGTGTTTAACAAGAGTAGCAATTTTTGCATAAAGTGCTATTTGTAAATTAATGAATACACCCATATAAATGGACCCAAACAGTGTCGGTCGTTCGAGCTGGGCCATAAACCGGCGGGCGGAGGGTTTAGTGAGTAAACACATGGCAGAAATGGCACAGAGACGCTTAGCGGTGCCTGAGGAGGATATGAACCCTCTGCCCGGAGACTTGAGAAGGAGCGCAGAAGACATCCCGGGGCGGGCGGAGGTGAATTTCAGCGCGGATTCACAGTCCTACAATCCTGCAGGAGTGGCAGAAAAGTTAATGCTAGAGAACGCATCTTCATCTTCAGGTACTGTAGGCAGTGAAAATGACCACTTTACATCGCTTTTCTTAATCGTTATGTAACTTTGTTGTGTTAAAATGTCTTGACTTTAAGTTTTTTAAATGGAAGTTATACATTATCTTTTTAGATATACAAAACAACCATCAACTCTACTCCAACCTCCATAGAACCTCCTTAAAAAAAAAAAAACAAACAAAAAAAAACCTCAGTCACCATGAAATCAAAACAGACTTTTTTTTTATGTAATATTGCAGTATTTGTTATAAATTATTTATCCATGCACAATTTATTTATTTATTTATTTATTTTAATTCTTGTACCCTGCTAAACTTTAATGAAAGTAACTTTCCTTCTCTCTTGCAATGACATCTCCTCTCTGATGACGCGTTTACTGGCGCGAAGGCGGTACAACCTGTCAATCACATGAGATCGCAGCAATAGACCTTATTCACAACAGCGCCATCTTTGATTTTTAACGGAAATGAAAGCGAGGCTGTCTTCGCTGAGCTGTATGGATTGTTCTGCTGACGAAACACTGCAGATCTCTCTCTCTCTCTCTCTCTCTCTCTCTCTCTCTCTCTCTCTCTCTCTCTCTCTCTATATATATATATATATATATATATATATATATATATATGAGTACAGCAGGTCAAAAGTTTGGAAACATTACTATTTTTAATGTTTTTGAAAGAAGTTTCTTCTGCTCATCAAGCCTGCATTTATTTGATCAAAAATACAGAAAAAAAAAATGTAATATTGTGATATATTATTACAATTTAAAATAATTGGTTTTCAATTTATTATACTATAAATTATCATTTATTTCTGTGATGCAAAGCTGAATTTTCAGGATCATTACTCCAGTCAATCACATGATCCTTTAGAAATCATTCTAATATGATGATTCATTATCAAAGTTGGAAACAGTTCTGCTGCTTAATATTTTTTCATAACCTGTGATACTTTTTTTAGGATACTTTGATGAATAAAAAGTAAAAAAATAAAAATAAAAAAAGAAGCAAATTTTTAAAAAATAGAAATCTTTTGTAACAACAATATACACTAGCCTACTGGTCAGTAATTTGGGGTCAGTAATTTTTTTTTCTTTCTTTTTTTGAAATAAATCAATACTTTTATTCAGCAATGTGTTGATAAAAAGTGATAGTAACGAAGATTTATATTATTAGAAAATATTTGTTTATTTTGAATAAATGCAGTTCTTTTTAACCTTTTATTCATCAAATATATTAGGCAGCAGAACTCAACTGACACAGCTTGACACAGTTGATATCAATGCTGAATTTGAACCTTTTGTAAGTCTTCACCTAATCTACCTTTTTACAACTACAGAGACAGCGGCTCACAGGAAAATCATATCCCTACTTATTGAGATCAAGGAGGAGCAACAGAGGCAGTGGGAAGTTCTGAAAGACCTGCAGGCCAGGATTCATGGACAAGTGTGTGAAGAGGAGGACGAACCACTTGACATAGATCTGCCACTGAGAACTATGGAACAGCTTGATGAAACGGAGCAGCATTTAGAGGATACTGAATCTCAGAGGAGAATGGTAAATAATAAATAGGCTACTGTAAATGTCAATTTACAGTTTCTACAGCACATGTAATAATGGGTTATGTGATTTTGTAAACCTCAGTCAAACATTTTCTAGTAACAATCTTCCCTTCTTCACCTGTACTGAGTATTGCTTCATATTTTGATTTTTCCATAGGTGTCACATCTCTCAAGGATGGGCGGAGCCACGGTGGATGATGCGGTCCGGCGTCTTATGCACGCTGTTCTCTCTTTCAGTGTGGGCTCGGAGCTCAACTGGGTTGGCAGAGGACAGAAACGGAGCTTCAGAAACACCAGACTGCAGGGGGTTTTATTTCGTAAGCAACCTTTAAAATGATGTTTCAGTACAACAGTTTTAGATCTTCATGTGAAGTAATGTTTCAACTCTTTTTTTCTGCAGGTGCCTTGAAGAGGACACCCGTAGGAAAGGAGGCCACACACCACCAGTTTGCTGATGTAGTGAAGAAATGGTTGCGGTTTGCCCCTTTCCGACAAAGAGGAAGTGGACGAAGACCACACTGGAAACCTGTTGAGTTCATCTGTCCCAAATTTGACAGTACTGTGGAGGATCATAACCAGCTTAATCTGGAATCTGATGAGATTCAGGTCACAATATAATTACATTCAGTGCTCGAAGTTGTGGGGGAAAAAAGTGCCGGTACTCCTGAGGGTTGAAACCGCGGTCCCTAACACTTTCAGCACTGATTACACTAAATATTGTATCACTAAATGTAAAAAAACAGGTAAAGTGAACTCCGTGAATGAAGAAATGTGACCCATGCTGGCAAAATGTGTCGAAATGCTTCCCCTCAGCACAATATTCATAGCAAATTCTCGATGGCATGAGTCTGAACCAATGCCATGTGATTTCAAACTCATGCTGATGTAAACAAAATGATCTTGCACTGACTAACACAAAGCGTGCGCACAAAGACGCCTCAGACGCACATTCCCGATATACACACAATTACAGTATTTCATAATATCTCTCTAGGCATGTATTCACACAAACATTATCTGTTATGTCTTAAGTGAATGTTTGGTTAGCTGTAGGGGGGAGAAAACCAAATTATTAGATCCATGCAGTACAGTAGGTTTTAATATATAGACTGTCTGTTGCTAGGTGATTTTCTTGTGGAACCTTCAGAAAGTTTTACCTCGATTTTTCACAAAATTGACTTTGCTGCAACAAATTATACATCATTTTGAAGGTTTCTTTAATAAAGAATGTGAAAATAACAATAACAATTTTTTTTACATTTGTTCATGGCGACTCATTTTACCAGTACGGGTCACAAACCAAATGACAAGACTTTCAAAGGATGAATGTTACTTTTTTGTCATATTACATTCTTCTTAATATAATATTTTCTTTCCTATCTTAAAGTTATATACTGTAATTGCAGCATAGAGCTTTAAAACATAATGGGCAAATGTAAAACAATCAGTGTATAATGTTTGCTTTGTGCCTGCAAATATATTTTAAATATATTGTAATATGTTTCAATTTAAACACTGATGGCAATTTATTTCAGTTTTCAAAGTTTTGAATTAAAATAGTTTTGCAATCCATTTTTCAAGTTGGAAGTTGTTAAGAATGTTATGCGTTTTGCAAGGTTTGGTGCCATTATGTTTAACAATAAATGGACATCAGATTTAATTAGTTCAAACATGAAAAAGTTAACTACAAAAAAAAGTGCTACAACACAAAATATAGCTGTACACAACAAAAAAAACACAAAAATTACATTTCTCAAATGTAATTGAATGACTTTGCTTAATAAAATTAATTATTTTAGAATTGTCAAGTGATAAATTTGAAAATGTGAATAGTTTTCTAAGAACTTTTGCTTCCTGACATCCATAAAAACGGGTTTAAAAATGATCTCTGTCACTTTTTTGTGTTCATAATGCCACTCTTTTCTATTTAAGTGATAGAGTAATATAAGTCTATTACTCTATGAGAGTAAAGTACAAGATTATTTTACTAAATCTTCAGCTTTGGAACCCATGCCCATATTTAGCATGGAAATAAATAAATGCAGAAATCAATGGGTGTTCTGACCAATGGTTACATCTGGCTCTGTGGACTTTAAACAAATTAATTCTCTAAAAAAACACTTTAAACTGTCACTATGGTGTTTTATTTGTTTACTAGTACATACAGTGGATATAAAAGTCTACATGCCCCTATTAAAACAGCTTATTTTTTTTAGGAATGAAACAAGATAAATTTGCACCTTTAATGATGAAATTACAACCTATGCAATGCTACTGAAAACTAAAGTGACACATTTCAGAGAAAAAAAGATACAAAATAAAAACATAAAATAACCTAACTGCATAGTGTGCATAACAATTGGGTAGCCTATGTAGCTGTGTTCAGAATGAACCAATCATCAAACTCGTGTGAAATAGTACACACCTGCCTTCACCTGAAGTGACTCTGATTAACTCCAAATAAATAGCAGCTGTTCTTGTAAGTTTTTTCTGTCATTTTCTTGGTTGGATGCTATTACAAGAACCATTGGCCAAAAAGAGTTTACAAATCACTGACCAGGATCTCATTGTTGGAAAGTTTCACCCAGGTGAGGACTACAAATAACTTTTTCTAAGGCATTCGATATGCCATGGAACACAGTGAAGACGGTCATCAACAAGTGGTGAAAGTACAGTGACATCAAGAACAGGATTTCCCTCCAAATTGATGAGAAGACAAAGAAGGGAGGATAGGCTGTCAAGAGGCCTACAGCAACATTAAAAAAGAGTTGCAGCTCTTTCTTTTAAATAGGTTCCTCCCTACATGTGACAACTAGGCCTATCTCTTCTTTTGTTCATCTGTCATCTGGGTTATAGGGCAGACCTCGATTTAAATACCAACGTGATCTCATTCCTAAATGATAACGATTTGCCTGTGTGTTGTGTATTAAACCTTTTTTCACAAAAATCACACAGGAACATTAAAATCTGCGTTTACGATGCTTGCTGAACCAGAAAGAGCAGTTGTCAAAGGTATTGAAACCGCTTCACAAACAGTCTTTTCAAACTTCACACAGTATCGTTATCTCTTTGTTACACGTATTCATATTATCACAGAAGTGGGATAAAAGTTTATAATTCGGATATAAAAAATGATGTCTACAGAAGCGATCAAAATAAAACGCCTTTTGAAAGCAATATGCTTAAAATTGCGATTATATCAATTACATAGTTACGTCACCAGGTGGTGACAAGTGACTTAAAACCGTATTTGTCATTTAATCATTCAAGAGATTCGTTAAAAAAAACTCTGATTAATCCAGTAATAAAACAAGTGAAGTCTTTGAGTGACACATTGAATCATTTATTCAAACCGATTAAATGATTAATTCATATTTATTAAACATTTTAAATGCATAAATTGACTGCAGCAACATTTGTCAGAACGTCTTGTAGGCTAGCTACATTTTTAGCTGTCTATTCAGAGTTGTGGGAAAATTCTCTATTTGAAACAAAAAATAATAATAATATTGTGATTCTCAATTTATCCAGAATTGTGCAGCTTTAATGTTTTGGAATGGCCCTGCCAGAGCCCAGACCTGAATCCTATAGGAAATATGTTGGGTTGCCTGAAGAGGGCCGTGCACAGGAGATGCCCTCAAGGTAACCGATCTAGAACATTTCTGCAAAGAAGAATTGGAAAATATTCCCAAGTCAAGATGTGCCAACTGCCAAGCTGATAGACTCCTATTCAAACAGACTGAGTACTGTAATACAATTAAAGGGTGCTTCAACTCTATTCAGTGTGTGTGCATGCTGTTATTCCAATTACTATTGTTCTTCTCTGAAATGTCATTTTGGTGTTCACTAGCATTGCATAGGTTATTTTTGTATTGTAGTATTTGTATTATATTGTTTAATCGCCTTCTATTATGGAAATTACATTATAACCTAGATGTAATAAAATGTCATATTCATAAGGCCAATTTACTTGGTAAATGACAATTAACGCAGTATATTTGTAATATCGTATAATAAAGCATAAGTGATATTTTAGTAGATTTTGCTCTGTTTTCTTTGCTTTAATAAAGCAACTACTGAGGTTTAAAGTGAAAATTGAGCCCACCAGGTCATTTACTTTTAAATTGTTTATTTTAGATTTGTCCTCCATAGTTTTCCACTGTCTTTCCGGTTCTTTCTTGTTCTTCTCTGAGTAACATGGTTGCTGGGTCTAACAAAAGCTTTTCCCTTCCAGAGACATTCCCAGCTGGGACACGTGACGTGAAACTCAATGCACATCAACTTTTGTTCTCCTCCTGGAGTTTGTTTTTGCCGGGAGAGGTCGCATGCTTTAACACAGCTATGAGTTAGAAGAGTCATTCTTGCGAAGTACAAGGACACAACCTTGCATCGGTCATGTAGGAACATCTAAAACTGTTAACAGCAACTGAGCTTTTGGAGAAACATCATCCAGCTCTTATAAATGCGTAAATGTGCTTTTGTTAGCGGGTGTTTTGGTTTCGAGCCGTCGAGGTGAGTCTCACACTTTATTACCGCAGGTCTATGGCGAGTGTTTAAGTTTATTTTTATTTATTTATTAACACCTACGTGTCAGATGTAGCCTAGCCTATGTAAGTCTCAGATGTTAAAGCGTAAATAATATTTATATATTTTCGCCTATTTTATGCATACGTTTCATTACCACGTAATTAGCCGTGATTGTAATGTTTTAAATAGGCCCATGTTGGGTTAACACCGATAAGGATAGTTTGGTGAATTCTGTTTAGTAGGCTACCTGCTTTGTACTGTAGTCATGAATCAAAATAGTTGTTGTTGCCAGCCGGTATTAGGCTTGTAGTAGCCTACAGTGACACAAAATGGTCTATTTGGAACATAAATGTAATGTGATGTTGTGTTTTTGAATACCATCATAATGTTTTGAAAGTCTTAAGGATGGTCTCAAGGAAGGTCCAAAATTTACAAGACCTGTAAAAACTGTAGGATCACTGTAGGCTACTATATGAGTAGCTTATCGATACTCAAAATGAGGTCATCAGTATGAGTCAGCTTAGGTTTTGACACATTCATACTTATCATGAAAGGTAGGCTATATAAACGTTTATGTGGATTTCTCAAGCTCAGCTTTAGTATCGCACTAAACAGTGTATTTTTGTATGATTAGAATATGCACTTTAAAAGTTTTCATGCTAAAAATGTTTAAAAAAAAAAAATCATATCATATAATATTTGCATTGGAAAACTGCATGTACTTCCTCATAATATGCTCCATTGTGAACTTTGTGTGAGGGAAGTAAATTTAGTTTAGGGGTCAAGTTAGTGGCATCTGTGTACTGTCCTCATTTGTACACAATTATTTCAGTAAGTTATTACATCAAAATGTAAGGCAGCTGTAAAATATATATGGCATCCCTTAAAATTAGCATTTGGAAGTGTGTGTCCCAGTTTTGCTTGTATTGCGTGGAGTATGTGGACCAAATGTCCCCTGATCATAAAACCTGAAATCAACAAAAAAAAAAAAGCCAACAACGCCTATGAGGAAAATAACTTAAGGATAAGTTAAAGGATAGTGTTAAAGGATAGAAAAGTAATAAGCCTGTATAATAGAAAACAATGGAAAGTCCCTGTGATATTGTGTGTGATTACTTATCCACCATTTGTACTTTACAGAATGCATTAATTATCTCTTTTTGCTGTCAGAAAAATTGATGGCATTCATTACTAACTTGCTTTTTCCCACCAGACTTTTCGTTTCGTCCCCACCAATATTTCAGCAGTGGCTCTGAGGCCTGTTAAGAGGATTAGTCTCAGGCAAAGGGAAGTAACTTAACTGATTTTGAGCAGAACATGCGTCACTTGACAAAAATTTCAGAGTTGTGCGGTGACTGCCATTGGATTAGTTTGGCAAGAGAACGTTTTGATCTGTTTATTTATTTATTTATTTTTTACATGACACCAGTCGTGTTTACTTTAAGCTGCGGTTTGCCGGAATTGCTTATGCGACCACTGAGCTTTACTCAAATGCTGAGGTGTCAGCCGTGACTGCGGTGTCTTCATTATGGTAATTCTGTGTACTATGATTTGTCTGCATAATTTTAGTGCGTGCTGACAGTATTGAGAGTTGTTACACTGATTTCATTGAATGTGGTGGGTATGTGATTTTAAATAGCTTGACAACTTTGAAATAAATGCAACATTCTCCGGTGGTCAGCCGATCAGAGCAATGAATGTAAAGTTAGAGGGATAATGAGGTAATGAAATATCAGATTTAGTTTAACCACAGAATGTTGAAAACAAGCCAAAAACTCACAAGTCAAGTCAAGTGTATTTATATAGCGCTTTTCACAATACAGATTGCATCAAAGCAGCTTCACAGCATTAAACCAAAATAACACAACAAGGTTGTTTCTAGTGTAAATTTATTGATTGATAAAATTAAATTAATATCCCCAAAATATCCCCAATATTTATATATATATATATATATATATATATATATATTATTATTTTTTTTTTTTTTTTAATATTTTTTTTGCTGTTAAAGTACATAATTTCAGTATTTTTTTAATTAAATTTCCATGCTTGTTGCTTCCTTTACTTTTCAACTTGTTTATATTAATTTATTATACACTATTGTTCAAAAGTTTGGGGGCAGTAATTTTTTTTTTTAATAATCATTTATAAGACATTTATAATGTTTCAAAAGATTTCTATTTCAAAATACATCTATTTCAGTTTCCACAAAAATATGAAGCAGCACAACTGTTTTCAACATTGATAATAATAAGAAAAGTTTCTTAGTATACTTGAATGATTTCTGAAGGATCATGTGACACTGCAGACTGAAAATTCAAAATGTTATTTTTAATTATATATATATACAATTATACAATATATAACTTTTTTTTTACAATATTACTATTTTACTGTATTTTGATCAAATATATGCAGGCTTTGTGAGGTTAAGAGACTTCTTTCCTACCGACCCCAAACTTTTGTATGCACACTGAATATTTTTTGCCTAGTTTACATTTTTTGGGCCAATTGGAGGTTCAGACACAGAGCAAACCTCAGATATTTGAAACACTGAGACCCATTGGGACTAGTGCTGTTTTGAAGCAGATAATGCTGACAAGAAAATCTTCCCATCACGAAAACAACCAAAAAAAAGAACTCACTCACATTCCAGTCTTGCCCAATTTTGCCTGGCTGTGCATCTGAAAATGTGGTGATCACAAATCACAGTTTTTATGTCTTCTCTTTATGTTCTGTAGGAATAGGGGAATACTAACTAATGGAAGAATACATGATGAAAGAGATCCTGGAAGCGATACATTAGTGTAAGCCACACAGGTTAGGTAAGGGGAGCCGGCTTCACATGTCTGCTGCTTAAGTGTGATTTATTTGAACAAGATCTAATGGTTTATCTGTCTTCCCCACTGAAGCGAGACTGTAGTCAGCACATGCAGACCTCATTTTCTCTTAAAGGAATGTTTCAGCTTCAATACAGATAAGCTCAACTAGCAGCTTTTGTGGCATAATGTCAATTACCACAGAAAATGATTTGGGCTTGCCACCTAAAGCATACTTGCACCAGCCAGAAGCAATCTAAACACCCGGTGGCAGGTGAAGCTGATGAACTAGCAACAACACCTACAGATGTTACAACTGTACAGCTCAGATAACACTTTTTATGAGAGAATTTAGTGCTTTAACAAACATTTTAGGTTCACAATCTGTTAAATTCTATTGTAAGTGCCTTACTATAAGTCCTTTACTTACTTTTTTTATAGTTATGGATATTATTCATCAAATGATGTATTGAACTTGTATTGAACCTTTAAACAAATTTGCATAGAGGAACACTAAGCTTTTTTTTTTCAGTGACGAGCACAATATATTTATAGAAATGTTTACTTATATCTTCATTTTAACTGGCATACATCCTCATACCTCATAGTTTGGATGATGTTATGTGACTGGAATCCAGCTTTAGCAATGAAACTTGTTTGGTTTCTTCAGTGTTGCTATTTTGATATTTAAAAAACTTTCAGACAGGTGTTTGTTGTCTTGGATGGGAGGGGTTATTATGTTTTACAGAAATCAAAGTGATAAATCTGTGGGCTGAATAAAAGAGGGTATTTGCACTCAAAACCCCTCCTTATCATGATAACCTGTTCTAGACCTTTTCTAAAGACATGAGAAAAGGATAATAATAGCTTGATGGGCAAGTTGCGGCAATTGTGTTTCTCAGTGGACGAATGTTCGGTATCCAGTCCAAGACTCCAGAAATGATATCAGTCAGGAAGCTGCCAGTCTGCCAAGAGCCTTTCCCACGGAATCACCTCACGCTTTACACTGCCCTGTCTGAATGAGAGGCCTCTTTGTGTCTGACACAGAAACCTAGAAATGGAGATACTGAGTAAAAGCGAGAGAAAGGTTAAGTTCTGAGGAGTTGGAAACTTTTAAAGTAGATCAAAAGCTGCATTCAGATTCAGGGCACCAGAGGAAAGGAAACTTGATGAAACCGAGTGGAAGATGTGCACTAAGCACTTAAATGCAAGAACAGCCCAATATATACGAGTCTGGAATTTGTCAGCACATGTATAAATCGTTGTTTGATCCTCATTTTGTCTGGTTATTGCTCTGGGACATGCTTTGTGGGGTGGAGTTGGCCACATCCTGTAGAGCACTGGCCTCTGCCTGCTCCCTTCGAGTGAGTGTTTATGTGGTTCTCCTGTCTGTGTGCCTGGGGATCTGGGGAAGGTATCACGCCCATCCCATGTTATGAGCTAGATATGGTTAAGATAAAACTTTGTGAAATAATGCATGTAAGGAATCAGATCTAAATGGTCATCTTTTAGCCTTCTCTTATGCAGTCTGACCAGTAGCATTCAGATGGATTGGGTTTGTTGGTCTGTGCTGCAGACTGCGGTAACGAGAGGCTATTTTGAGTGTGTTTTCTCACTGTTTTCCCTGCTTTTGCAGCTGTTCCTGTTAATGTCATTTTTCTGAGTCACTCCTCAATCGTTTCAGACAGCAGCAGGAGACTAAGCTACGAAAACACTTTAACTTGAATTTAACTGTTTTAGATTTTAGGGTCTTCAGGTTTTTTTATTATTGTTATTTTTAAGTTTGTGCATTCTGAAACTGCATCAACGCTTGCAAAAAAAGTGTAATTTACTTGTGTGACAGTCACTGTACTATGGAGATTAGACTCAAACACACAGGTGTTCCTGAGTGAATCAGTTTGTTTGAACAAATCGGTTGAATGAATCCACAGTGACTCTAATAAAAACAGTCACTTGTTTCAATTGATTAGATGATTCAATGACTCGTCACTTGTTTACGGTGTGTCTCAATCAAATCCCTAGTTTCCTAGGTCGTGAACCAGTATATAGTGTACAATAATTTAGGCACTAGTAAGGACCCTGGCTTTGGCTCACTACACATTGGACACTGATGACTCTATTTCCAGCGACATGACAATGTCCTCATTATACAACAGCAGAACTGAAATCTTTATTATATTGTTTTAATGTTATTTAAAGTAGCATTTCAAAAGCAGCATTTCAGCCGTAAATAATGAATAAATATGAACTAGATTATGTTCATTAACTGCCTAGCAATGTATGTTTATGCTGACATATATAATTAAGTAATGGTTTGTATTTTAAAAACATCTATCACGTGTATGTCTCACGTGATTTATGTTTCGCACTTTGGAAGTGACCATGCTCACTGGTTTTCACGGCACATTGTGGGACTTTTTAGGGAGCGAACGTTTCAGTGCACTGGAAGGATTTTGCGAATTAGACAGCCCTTAAAATGACAGACTCCCTGATCAGTGCCCTGACCACTGAACTAGGGAGCTGATTGAGATGCACCATTACTGAATGAATCAGTGTATTTAAATGAATCAGTTGAGAAAATGATTCAATGACTCCTCACTTGTTTAGTTTCTGAATGAATCTGTATCTTTGAACAAATCAATTGAGTAAATTGTATGCCTTGTCCAAATACCCACACTTGCGGTCTTGGCCACTTGAGAGCTCATGCATGCGACAGGAAGTAAGTGCGCAAGACTGTCCAGTGTCTTAAAAATGCCAAAGTGCAGTGCCCTTAATGCACACTAAACCCACACTATCGAGGCTAAGCGTATCCCATCATGCATTATGTTAGGGAACTCATGTGCCCCAAAATCGCGAGATGTCGAGGAAATCATTCCACTGTAATTTAAATTAATTAGATGCATATAATTTGATAGTAAACATATAAAGTGTTGCACATTTTATTGGTGCAAAGATGAGTATGGTATGTTTAGTCCTATTTTTTACAACATTTGCGAACTGTTTTTATCACTTAATTAGAAGCACCACAATTTTAAATTTGTTTCTTCTGTTAGCTACATAGCGACTACTGAACAAACATGTAGAAGTTTATTTTAAAATGCAAAGTATTGAAAATATAATAAATAAATGCTCTGTAAACACTTGCATTTTTGCAAGACTATAAGTGTGTCCCATTGAGTAATCAAAAGTTCTACACACACTTGCAGTCTTCACGCCTACTTGAACACTTGGGCCAAATAGAGGAAATACGTAATGCAAGTAGACAAGTGGTCAAGTGCAAAGACCGCAAGTGTGGGTATTTGGACAAGGCAATTCAATCAATCTGAATGAATCAGTGTGTTTGAACTAATCAGTTGTGTAAATGATTCAATGAGCCATCAACTGACGTATTAATGTAACTTGCAGAATGTGTCACTAAAAATCCCCATCACTATAATGCACACACTAACAGTCTGTCGGACACGCAACACAGACAAGTGGAATGATACAGATATAGTGTTTGGCAGTTTAAATTGGCTATTCTGTTTTCACAATTACCATGTAACTACCAAATAACTAACCATAGTGACAGCAAATAAAGTAAATATCAAAGATGGTGTCGGCATAACAACAGAAAAGTCTTATCACAAAAAACGAATCTAATCGAGGCGCGAGTTTATCCCTCACGTTATTAAATGTGGCTTTACATGAGTGTACAGCACAACCTTGGGCATTTGGGTTGTAAACAGACCACAAAACCGATTAGAGACGCCCTGAAGGAGGAAAGACTGGATCTAAATCTTTGGATCACAGCTTGTATCTCCGTCTCTGTAAGTTATGTAAGCACCACTTGAAAAGTCGAGTGGGTTGCGTTGCATGTGTAATATGTTGTTGTTTCTAAAGCAGGGATGTCTGTAGTGTGCTGTGTTTTTAACTGTTGTAGTCTCAAGGCTGCTGTCACCCTACCTCGGCCGGGGAGAGCTCTCTACAGGCTCTGAGCCGAGCTGGATTTACTCCAGCTGCGTTTTTGTGAGGTGGAGGCCATGTAGCAGCAGGGTCCTAACACAGTGCCAGATGACTTTATTATCCAATAGAGAAACAGTCTCTATTCCCTCTCCCTTCCCCTTCTCACATACTGTCTAACCACTGCATCAGACTTGAGAGTGATTTATTAGTATAATGCTTTGAATGTGTGTGTGTGAGATGTGCTGTAATTTATCCTAGTTATGGTCTCTCTACCATATGTTGTAAATGTTCAATATGCCAACAATTAAGTTGGTTCTAAAATTCGCTCCCAAGAATATGTGGACTTCAGGGAAATTAAATAATTTAGCATAATGATTATTTAAATAATTTTAGGGTGATTTATAGACTCTCAGCACTCTGTACTGCATGGGTACATTTTATAGTTGGCTTTTGTTTAGACTTTCATTTGTTTGCTGTTAAATATTACTCACAAGATCACTTCAATACAAACATGAACTATACAAACTGCACGTCTGATTTCATTAGCTGTGAATCATACATTGAGTCTAAAGGCCTCATTATACTTCTGCGTCGGACCTACGCCGGAGCCTATACGCCGTAGGCAACGTGTTGGTTTTAATTTATACTTCTGCGTCGTTGTCCGCGTTGACGCGCACCTAGGGAGCATGTGAAACCCCGAGGGAGGGGTTCTGGCACACCAATCACAGCGCTTGCGTCCGCGTAGAATTGACGCGTTGTTACATTTTTGGAGAGGTGCACGTCAGGGTACGCCGTAGGGTACGCGCGCTACACACAGCCTACGACGTAGCTACGGCGACAGTTCGACGCAGAAGTATAAATAGGCCTTAAACCAACACATTTCCAGTTCAACAGGACTGGAAAGACTGCATCTTTCAGCAACACGCTGTCACTTCCTCTGTCAGTTACATTAACAGGAATGGGGCAAAAGCCCATTGCTCAATTGCTTAATGATTATACAGATGCACTTTGATTGCAAAGCAACACCGTATTTTATTCTTGACACCAATTGCTAAAATGTGGAGAAATAATGTGGAAGTAGGATATTAATTATGAATAGAAGATCCAGCTGATGATACATACAAATGATGAGAGTAAGATAAGTTGGTGAATATTGTACTTTTTCTGGATCCCTAACAAGAAAGCAATGCTTTTGTGCAACTGGAAAGTTAGCCAATCAGAGAGCCAGTAAATTGACAAAGTTAGCCAATCAGAGAGCGTTTACATCAGTGTTAAAGGAACAGTAGACCAGAGAGAGAGAGATGGTAAAAAATGAAAATCTGTTTTTTGGTGGACAAAACTTTGACTAACATTATACCTTAAGGTATAACATAGCCTATATCATGTGTCCCTTTTATGTTTTTATTTTATTTGAAGATTTTTAAAAAAAGACAGTAATACTAATTCAGCAAGACTGCATTAAATAGATCATAAAGTGACAGTAAAGACATTTTTAATTACAGAAGATTTCTAATTGAAATAAATGCTATTCTTTTGAACCTTCCACAATTTTTTTTTTTTCTCAAGTCATTTCTTGACTCGTGCTGAATCCAAGCAATGTTCCAAGGCTGTCAATCAACTCTGCTGTAGTGTTTTGTTTTGTTTTTAGTGGCATTTTTTGGCCTAAAAACTGTTCACTGTCAAGCTTACTCTAAAATATTAAGTTCCTGTTTACATCAGCCCAGTTAAGAATACCAGAAATACCATACCAGAGAATAACAGTGTTGTCCTGCTTACATTTTTGTTGTATTTGTTCTCTTTGTTTATATCTCAGCCCCCTTAATTGCTTGCGAGCTCCATTTCCCGTCAGGCCCTGCCCGGTCTCGCCAGACTACAGAAAATCCTCTCTGCTACCACGCACCTGTTAAATGTGCAGGACACAGAGACGCTCTGTGCCTCGTAGTTCAGATGTGCCTTTGTGTGGGTCCGAACAGCCCAGCTGAGCAGACTCCTACATCAACACACACATTAAGGAATTAAATAAAATAAGGATTAAAAGGGATTTAAGGAAATAAAGAAAAACAAATACACAGTTTGTGCATTTATATTTATATATATATATATATATATACACACACACACACACACACTATCTCACAAAAGTGAGTACACCCCTCACATTTCAGCAAACATTTTAATATATCTTCTCAAGGGACAATATTATAGAAATGAAACTTGCATAATTTTAGAGTAGTGAATGTGCTGCTTGTATAGCAGTATATATTTACTGTCCTCTGAAAATAACTCAACATACAGCCATTATTGTCAAAATAGCTGGCAACAAATGTGAGTACACCCTAAAGTGTATCTTTACACTTTATTTGTGTATCTTGTATTAGAGCAGTTCAAATTTGTGCTTTGAGTACAATTCTCTCATACTGACCACTGGATGTTCAACATGGCAGCTCATGGCAAAGAACTCTAAGGATTTGAGAATTAGAATTGTTGCTCTCCACAAAGATGGCCAAGGCTATAAGAAGATTGGTAACACCCTGAAACTGAGTTACAATACAGGCCAGGGTCATACAGAGGTTTTCCAAGACGGGTTCCAATTGGAACAGACCTCGCAAGGGTCAATCAAAGAAGTTTAGTCCTCGTGCTGTGCGTCAGGTGCAGAAGCTGGCTTCAAAACACAGACGCATGAATGCTGCCAGCATTGCTTTAGACTAGAGGTTGCAGAAGCGGAAGGTCAGCTTGTCAGTGCTCAGATAACACACCGCACACTGCAACAAGTCGGTTTGCATGGCCGTCGTCCCAGAAGGAAGCCTCTTCTGAAGCTGGCTCACAAGAAAGCCCACAAACAGTTTGCTGAAAGCAACCTGTCCAAGAGCATGAATTACTGGAACCATGTCCTGTGGTCTGATGAGACTAAGATAAACTTGTTTGGCTCAGATGGTGTCCAGAATGTGTGGTGACGCCCTGGTAAGGAGTACCAAGAAAATTGTGTCTTGCCTACAGTCAAGCATGGTGGTGGTAGCATCATGGTCTGGTACTGGGGAGCTGCGCTTCATTGAGGGAAACATGGATTCCAGCATGTACTGTAACATTCTGAAGCAGACCATGATGCCCTCCCTTCAGAAACTGTGTTGAAACGGCATGGTAATGACCCCAAACACACCGCCAAGATGACAGGTGAAGGTGATGGAGTGGCCAAGAACGTCTCCAAACCTGAACCCTATTGAGCACCGGTGGGGTGTCCTCAAGTGGAAGGTGGAGAAGCGCCATGTGTCTAACAGCCAGCAGCTCCGTGATGTCATTACGGAGGAGTGTCATTATGTCATTACTGTGCAGCTCTAGTGAACTCCATGCCTAGGAAGATTAAGGCAGTGCTAGATAACAATGGTGCTCACACAAAATATTGACACTTAGGGTGTACTCACTTTTGTTGCCAGCTATTTTGACAATAATGGCTGTATGTTGAGTTATTTTCAGAGGACAGTAAATATATACTGCTATACAAGCAGCCCATTCACTACTCTAAAATATATCCAAGTTTCATTTCTGTAGTATTGTCCCTTGAGAAGATATATTAAAATGTTTGCTGAAATGTGAGGGGTGTACTCACTTTTGTGAGATACTGTATATGTACAGTGCTGGGTAGTAATTGATTATATGTAATCTGGATTACATAATCAGATTCCAAAAATGAAATACTTGTAATTAGATTACATTACATTTTAAAATACTGGTAATCAGAATACAGTTACTTTTTTATTGATTACATGGTTACTTAATATTCACAAAATGGCAGTAAATTATTCAGAATTTGTTGATCCTCCGTAATTCTTATTTTTTACCTTTTAAAGTTTCCTTCCTCAAAAGTTTTGTGGAATTGCACACACAGACTGGCCACTAGGTGACTATGATTACATGGGAAACTGAGAGGCCGCACAGCAGAAACAAATAAAATATATTTTTTCATTAGTGATTTATTTGAATTGTTTTATTTATCAACACTGCAGTTCCTGATATAATGTAATGTTTAGTGCACTTCATGTTGTTGATAATTTTTTTAAAATATATTTTTCTTTCTCTTTGCATTTTTTATCAAAATGGTACAAGATCAAGACTATTTAAATCAATGTTATAACACACACACACACACACACACAAACACACAAAACTGGAGTGTTGAACCTTTTGTACAATTGTATAAGCCGCCCAGCACGCTATAGCAAATGACCCTGTTTGGTTGGAAACAGGATAAGAGTTTAGTCTAGTGTTGTTTGCAGATGTTGACATTTTAGATGCACACTAACAAAGGCTGTTCCTTTCAACTGTAATTTTCTGTGTATCCCAGTGCCGTGACATCTCTATTGAGATGACAGTGGGTGAGGGAGATACATGACCAATTGAACTGAACTCTCTCTCTCTCTCTCTGCGTGTCTGTGCTCCACAGTGGCCAGTTAATAACTTTGCCTGTGTTTATTCTGCTCGTGCTGGCAGTCCGAGGGGTTTCCTGTTTACTCACTGAGTCTATGAGTGCGTCTTGTTGAGTCTTTCAAAAACAGATACAGGCACAAAAACAGGATGATGCAAGGTAAATAACAGCTTGCTTTCTCTGGTTGACATACTGAGCAGGGCTCAGAAAGGGCTTGCTTGAATTCATAGAGCAATTGAGAGAGAGTTTCAACCCAGATGATGGAACTGTCACTTGTTTTGTATCATAAAATATGACAATGTTTTCCAGCAAATGTGCATATGTTTATTGATGTATCTGTGGACAGTGACTATATAATCTTGGCAGCGCAAGCAAAATTTTTTTTATTATTGAGCCCTGCTGAGGAAAGATGAGTGTGTGTTGTGATGGCTCATTAGCAACAACATGAGGTGAAGCTTCTTCACAGAGAGGAGTAGATTAACATATCAAACCCAATCCATATCTGTCAACACGCGAACAACACTTCACAGCAAATACCTGGAACTGACTCAGACTTCTCTTCCAGTATTTAGGGGTTGTAGTACTGAATTGTGCTACAGTCTGAACTTATAAGCACTGCTGATAATTGGCTCTGGAGGACACAAGAGTCCATAGCAATATGTGTAGAAGAAAGCAAAGGTTTGGGAGGAGATGCTGCTTCTTTTCAAATCTTCTAGTCACATCAAAGGCTTTGTGAGCTGAGCTCCACATGTTTGCCACAGTTTTCCTTTCAGTGTCAGCACCCAGACAGCAGCTTTGTGTTAGCTCAACACATAAATTCATCCATTGAGAAAGGGCTTTGTGTTTTCTTTGTCGACAGTAAGAGTGGAGTCAGGTTGACACTGTGCAAGCAAGACTGTGCTGTCTGTGAAGGAAAAAGCTGTTGTACATAACTCAGACAGCTGTGCTGGATCAAAGCATTTCTGGGTGTTGGGTATCTGCAGCATCTGGAAGTGGGTCAGCGCTGGCTCTTGCTTTAGCTGATGACAATCTTATGCAGCAGTAGAGAGACGCTCACTCCTCGGTAACAAAGAGACCTGCAGAGGCAGTGTGGCTGTTTTTAATGGCTGTATCGTTTACGCTTTCTCTGGGAGGGTGTATTTATGTAGCTTACTTTTGAATTAAATTGAATGTTAAAGACGTTTCATAAATGTTTTGAAGTCAAAGAATTGTATGTTCTATGCAGTACAATACAAAAAGCTTCCTCTATAGTCACTCCAGCAAATTCATAGAAATTAAATTGTAAAATGGCTTGTTAATGTATGACCATTCATGTTCCATATTAATAGTTAGGTATTCAGGAACTTTCCATTCTGATGAACGACAGTTTGGTCAATTACAGTTGAGACTGTTTACATGTTGAAGTCTGAAAGGTACAGTTACAAAAAGCTTGCTTTGATTTTAACACTGATTGTAACAACCAGGGGAAAACAGGATTTTCAACCAGTGATATTTCTCTCCACTTTATGAATTAATTTTACCAAAGTTTTGACCCTGGCTGACTGTATACAATACCACTCAAAAAATTGGGTTCTGTAAGATATTCTTTTAATGTTTTTGAAAGAAGTATTTTATGCTCACCAAGGCTGCATTTATTTGATTAAAAAAAAAACACTGTAAAACTGTGATATTATAACATTTTCTGTAATTTTCATTTTTCTGTAAAGGCAAAGCTGATGTTTCAGCATTACTCCAGTCTTCAGTGTCACATGATCCTTCAGAAATCATTCTAATATGCTGATTTGGTGCTCAAATAACATTTATGTTTATTATCAATGTTAAAAACAGTTGTGCTGCTTACTATTTTTTGTGGAAACTGATTTTTTTTTTCATGATTGTTTGATGAATAGAAAGTTTTTCTAAAAACTGCATTTATTTGAAATAGAAATCTTTAGTTACGAGGTGAAAATCTTTACAGTCACTTTTGATCAATTTAAGGCAGTCTTGTTAAGTACAATTAATTTATATATATATATATAAAAAAGAAAAAACCTTACCCCAAACTTTTGAATGGTAGTGCTTGCCATATAGCTTTAAGGAGGAGGATCAAAAAAACAGTTTTCATATTGCACTGCATTCTACAGTATGACTAAATTGTTTCCAAACTTTTGACCCTGACTGTACAGTATTTTTAGTAATTTTCAGTGAGTAATCACTACATTCCAGGGAGAATTTACATTTACAGCTGATAAAGTGCATAAGAAAGCTTTATGTTCCTCCTCCTGCTCTCTTCCACCACCACCCTTTCTCATGGCTTGACCTTTGCCCTGGTTTTGTCTCCACCAGTCTCCCAGCTGATCCCTCTCCTGTATTATGCCTGAAGCTGTTTTGAAATGTCTTTAGAAAAGTGGGTGAACAAAAGATTTAAACTCAGACTGTCATCTCTGTTTTCACTAATGCTGCATTCACACTTCCAACAACTTTGTCAGCAGTGGCTGGCGGTGAGGTCGCTAGTGGTCGTTCCCACTACAGGTTGCCTAGTAACGTTCGAATGACATTCACAGATGTTACTTCATGTTGTAGACAGTTTTCTTGCTGCTACAAACATTTTGGAATGAAAAGTCTACATTTTAATGGAATTAGTACATTAAATGCCTAATAAAGATGAATGAGAAACAGCAAGTGCTCTTTGCCATCAAGGCTATTTATCTGCAGCAAAAGGGCAAATGCCGGTCCATCTGGGATCACAAAACCATTCGGCTCCCAAGTCAGCACATGCGAGTACCACCGTATGTACAAGGAGACATATCATAAATTCTAGGATAGTTGCTGACTGCTAAAATGCGCTTCTCCTTCATCTTGCCTCTGCACTGAAGAGTGACGGATCACGTGCGCTCCACTTATACCTCCTATTGGTTGTCGCTCTCGAAATTCGCTCTTCATTTGCATTAAGGTTGAACTGATCCAGAGCCCGTCTACGGAGAGCCTGCCCACTCCCTATTAAGTCCTATTGTACCGAATTTTGGTTGTAGTTCCACCAGAGTTCCACTGGGGGCGATCGCCCATGAGTGCAAAATGAATGGGAGTCTATGGGGCTAGACGGCTAAATGTGTCTCTTTCACCCGATTGCCGTTGAGAAATCTCAGATTTGATTGTAGGTTTTGCAAGTTCAACATGGGTTATAGGTTGAAAGTTGAATGAACGAGTACTTAAGTCCTTTTGATTTCTTACAGGTTGAATTGTTGTTGCCCATAACACGCTAGCATTCTGCTAATGAACGCTGATTGGTCAGTGAAGGACTGATTACGACCAGAGATACTGCTTGATGGCATCGTGGCATCCGAAGCAGGACCAGAAACAAACAAAACAAAAACTCTTCTAGCACGTGTATTTACCTGTGTCAGCTGTGTTGTCGATGCCTCGAGAGAAAAGAAAGTGCAGAGCGCGAAAGCACCAAAGTGACTGAAGGATTGCCGTAAAGCAGTATCTCTGGTCGTACGATGTGTATGATGTCATTGACACTTTAAAAGACTTTTTAAAGCAAATAAGTGACTCTAAAAAATCTAACACCCAGCAATACAACATTCAAACACCCAGCCTCTCCTTTCGAATACAACATTCAAATTACTAGACAAAAAATTATATCCTGAGAAAAGTGGATTTTGATGGGTATAGCGTCATAGACCTCCATTCATTCTGCACTCGTCCTGTGAGCGCCCTCATATGGAATCAGAGTGGAACTGCAACCAGTTCAGAAGCCGGAAGTGTACTGAGAGTGAAACTTCTCGCCTTATTAGACATTCTCTGACTGATCTCAACTTTGTTGCGTCGCTGGACACGCCCCATCCAGTCGCCAACGGTCGCTGTCGCTCGTGTCACCGGAAATCACCCACTCTTCATTGAAATGGATGGGATCATGTCGCTTTGTTGCTTGTAGTGAGAATGCAGCTTAACAGTAATTCCATGATCTCTATGCAAATGTATAGTGCAATTTGTTATAGCTAAGGTTATTATTTGATAAATTCATTACTTAAAATATATATACTTCAGAATCATAGAATTTAATTTATATTTATTTATCTGATTATTTATTATTATTTATTATATCTTATTATTAATAGTACTAAAATAATGTGTTGAATTGACAGCCCTAGCTGTAACATAGATAGTATTGGCAATTATAAACTGCACATCCTTCTTATTGAAACCTAGGACAAGATGTGTTTGAGGTTGTGACTGTGTGAATGTATAAAACAGTGTTAAAGTGTGTGTGAAGGGTGTAGTTTTGGTTAATCCACAAGGCAGGAAATGAGGTGCAAGGGAAGAAGGCTTTTGATGAAGTTTAGAGTGCGCATGAGGTGAATGTATGCCAGTCTCCTGCTCTACAAGTCTTGCATGCTCGTTTCTCTGGCCTATCCATGTGGAATGGGTTGAGATTTCCTCTTTCTGGGCTTCAAAATAAAGCATGTGTGTGTCTGTGATCCACAGAAACCCAGCCCGACACCGAAGAGCTGCTTACACCAAATCATGTCTGCAGAGATGATGATGCAGTCCTGCCTCATGGACCGGAGCAGCAGCTTTTTTAAGGTGAGGAGAGCTCACTGTCCTCTGAGCTTTGCCTTGTTTGTCTGTGTGTGCCTGCCTGCATGCTCTGGATATGAATTTGCATGTACTGTATTTTATCATTACATGAGTTTCTCTAACTGAGCCTCCCTATATTAAAAAACTGGTTTTGCTTTTTTTGTCATTTAGACCCAGTTTACAACCGTGGTCTGTTGCATAAACTGCTTACTGGTCTTACAAGTTTTTTATTAAAGAATAGTCATAACTATTTAAGTATGTAACATCAAATTTAGATCGGTCTAATATGATTGTGTAATTATTATTTTTAACCAAGTTGGTTAAGTTGGTAAGCCTAGTTCTTAAGAAACAGTCTTAACATAGTGGTTGTGTTTATGCAACTGGTCCCTGGTATTAAAGCTATTGTCACCAAAAAAAAAAAAAAAAAAATTCCAAACCTGAATGACTTCTTGGTACAAAAAACTTTTTGTCTACACCATCAAAATTAATGGGGTCTGAAATAATGTTGTTTTGGACCCCATTGACTTTCATTGTATGGACAAAAAATATAGATTTTTCAAATATGTTTTTATGTTCCACAGACAAAAGTCATACAGGTCTGGGATGACGAGTGAATGATGAGAAAATTTTAATTTTTGGATTAATTTTTCCTTTCCCAATTAGTCAACGCTAAATACAGTTATGGCGCTTTTCCACTGCGTGGTACATCTCGGCTCGCTTTGCTTTGCCTCGGTTTGCTTTTCCACTGCAGTTAAGTACCGCTTCAAAGTGGGTGGGATTATAGACTGATTGTTATAGTTGCACCGCCACCTCGTCTACTGAAAACGATACAGCCATTTCTTGTTTCAAGTTGCGTGCGGCGGCGGTTAAAGCAAGTCATTTAAAAGAGTTGTGTGAACAAATGATACTGCAGTGGCTGTTGCTGACTATTTAAATCTAGTGGGTTTGGTGTCTCGTGTCGCAACTCCAATGACGCTGGTAAGTGACGATTCTCTCTGACCAATCAGTGATCTGCAGTGTTTACACGTCACATTTTAGTATCGGTACAGCTTGTTTAGAACCTCAACCGACGTGGTACAAAAAAGTACTAGGTAGGCTACTGTACACACACAACCATGAACGTCATGACTGAACAGCACTATTGTTTACATCTTCCACAGTAATGTGTCAACCAGCAATAAATGACACACTGAAAACCACCATCACTGGATAAGTTTGCTTTCTGTAAGTGTCCTACTTTAGAGCCAGACAGAGCGCAGGTTAGTCAGGGCCTCTGGAGACCACGTGGAATGCTGTCCGTTCTCTGCCAGCACTAAAGCTTCCGAGCTTAAGAGGTTCTCAGAGGATGATAGATCCAGCTGTTATCTCTGCAAGCTATTCTTCCAACAAACGTAAAGCCTTTTTGTATGAATGTTTATGTAATTGTTTCAGGGTGACCTTACTTCTCTTCCAGCATGTGTTGTCATCATTTTATGCAGGAGGAAGTTGCAGTTGCAGTTGCAAGCTTTGTTTCATGTAAACAGTTAAATGCAGCCAAAGGCAAATAAATCAGGCTTTCGCTCTGACACTAATTGACGAATGCATGATAAGATTATGAACGTCAGTGAACACAAATTTATATTCCTCCTTGTTTCTTTAACAGAAAACTCTCCTGTAACATCTCTTCCCTGTCATCAATTTAGATGATACTTCAGTGGAATGTGGTGAGCGGATTGAATTTTACCTTCGTCATCTATTAAAGAAATACTTCAACGACAACAACATAAAGAAAATTCTGTCATTATTTAGTCACCCTTATGTCGTTCCAAATGTGTACGACTTTCTTGCTTTCTTGGAGCACAGAAGGTGTTTTTTTTGTTTTGTTTTTTTAAGAATATATGCCTGCCCTTTTTTTAATGAAATATGGCATCGAATACTGTCATATGGCAAAAGACTTGAAATACAAGCTATATTGAGTACTTTTATGATGTTAGAGATGCACAATATTAAAAGTCTGGCAGATACTGATAAGTCAACATTTACCTTTATGCTATGGCCAATAACCAATACTTCAAATCATTAAAATTTTGTTATATTAACATAACCACTGCTAGGCTATATGATATAATTTACTTTAGTTTTTCATGGAAAAAAATGGCCAAGTTGTTCCTCAAAATTTTAACTTTTGTGTTTCATGGAATAAACATGTTGGAATGACGTGAGGGTGAGTAAAGGATCACTGAATGTTCATTTTTGAGCGAACAGTCCCTTTAATTGAATAACTCTGCTGCTGTCACTGAGTGTTTATATTTCGAACACTCCTTTCAGTGTTAGGATTGTGTTTGGCTGAAACAAGCGTGCTAGTAAAATGTCAGCACATAGTTTCCTAGAGACTTTCTTGGCTGCTTTGTATGCTATGAATGACTTTACCTCACGGCTGATTAAATAGAGGCACAGATGACTGCAGCATTTGGAAGAGCTCTTGATCTCACCAGTCTCCAGAACACCAGCCAGCACCTCACAGGCATCAGAGTTTCCTAAAAAATGTCCAGCGGGTGAAATTGCACCTTTTTTTCTGCTTCATCACCTCTTTTAATGGCTTATCACTAAAGCTAAAGTCATTCTCTGCTTCTGGATGAATTTATCAACACAAGCTGGATGATTTTTACATCAGATCTCTCTCTCTCTCTCTCTCCTCTCTCTCTCTCTCTCTCTGTCTCTCCATCTCAGCGGGATTGTGTCTGTTTGCTCTATTAAGTGTAAATGATAGGTGGTCCTATTGTCTTCCTTCTGGCTGACATTAGCTCAGAGGAATTTTCTGTGTTCTTGTAAAACTTTTAAAAACGTATCTTCCGTTTTTCTCTCTCATTGTTGCTCATTAGTATTGCACAATCTTATTGATATATGACTGGGGAAATTCCTTAGCAGGAAACCACTCTTTTTAGCTCTCTTTTATCAAATAAGTGCAAATTATATATATATAATACATAAAAAAGTCAAATTAGTAATATTCGAAAATATATTACAATTAAAATAAGTTTTCAACGCTGAATTTTCAGCAGCCATTACTTCAGTAAAAAAAATTCTTGATAAATGTATTTTCTTTGATTAATTTTCATGATAATTTTGTCTTCGATAAATAGAAAGTTCAAAAGAACAGCATGTATTTGAAATAACAATGTAAAAGTATTTACTGTTGCTTTTTATCAACTTATTTCACCCTCGCTAAATACAGTGAGGAAAATAAGTATTTGAACACCCTGCTATTTTGCAAGTTCTCCCACTTGGAAATCATGGAGGGGTCTGAAATTGTCATCGTAGGTGCATGTCCACTGTGAGAGACATAATCTAAAAAAAAAAAATCCAGAAATCACAATATATGATTTTTTAACTATTTATTTGTATGATACAGCTGCAAATAAGTATTTGAACACCTGTCTATCAGCTAGAATTCTGACCCTCAAAGACCTGTTAGTCTGCCTTTAAAATGTCCACCTCCACTCCATTTATTATCCTAAATTAGATGCACCTGTTTGAGGTCGTTAGCTGCATAAAGACACCTGTCCACCCCATACAATCAGTAAGAATCCAACTACTAACATGGCCAAGACCAAAGAGCTGTCCAAAGACACTAGAGACAAAATTGTACACCTCCACAAGGCTGGAAAGGGCTACGGGGAAATTGCCAAGCAGCTTGGTGAAAAAAGGTCCACTGTTGGAGCAATCATAAGAAAATGGAAGAAGCTAAACATGACTGTCAATCTCCCTCGGACTGGGGCTCCATGCAAGATCTCACCTCGTGGGGTCTCAATGATCCTAAGAAAGGTGAGAAATCAGCCCAGAACTACACGGGAGGAGCTGGTCAATGACCTGAAAAGAGCTGGGACCACCGTTTCCAAGGTTACTGTTTGTAATACACTAAGACGTCATGGTTTGAAATCATGCATGGCACGGAAGGTTCCCCGGCTTAAACCAGCACATGTCAAGGCCTGTCTTAAGTTTGACAATGACCATTTGGATGATCCAGAGGAGTCATGGGAGAAAGTCATGTGGTCAGATGAGACCAAAATAGAACTTTTTGGTCATAATTCCACTAAACGTGTTTGGAGGAAGAAGAATGATGAGTACCATCCCAAGAACACCATCCCTACTGTGAAGCATGGGGGTGGTAGCATCATGCTTTGGGGGTGTTTTTCTGCACATGGGACAGGGCGACTGCACTGTATTAAGGAGAGGATGACCGGGGCCATGTATTGCGAGATTTTGGGGAACAACCTCCTTCCCTCAGTTAGAGCATTGAAGATGGGTCGAGGCTGGGTCTTCCAACATGACAATGACCCGAAGCACACAGCCAGGATAACCAAGGAGTGGCTCTGTAAGAAGCATATCAAGGTTCTGGCGTGGCCTAGCCAGTCTCCAGACCTAAACCCAATAGGGAATCTTTGGAGGGAGCTCAAACTCCGTGTTTCTCAGCGACAGCCCAGAAACCTGACTGATCTAGAGAAGATCTGTGTGGAGGAGTGGGCCAAAATCCCTCCTGCAGTGTGTGCAAACCTGGTGAAAAACTACAGGAAACGTTTGACCTCTGTAATTGCAAATAAAGGCTACTGTACCAAATATTAACATTGATTTTCTCAGGTGTTCAAATACTTATTTGCAGCTGTATCATACAAATAAATAGTTAAAAAATCATACATTGTGATTTCTGGATTATTTTTTTTAGATTATGTCTCTCACAGTGGACATGCACCTACGATGACAATTTCAGACCCCTCCATGATTTCTAAGTGGGAGAACTTGCAAAATAGCAGGGTGTTCAAATACTTATTTTCCTCACTGTATATACAGACCCTTTCCAAAAAATTTGAATATCATGGAAAAGTTTATTTATTTCCATAATTCCATTCAAAACGTTAAACTTCCAAAGATTATAGATTCAGGGCCCACAACTTAAACGATTTCAAGTATTTAGTTGTTTATTTGTACATAATTTGGGCTTCCAGCTCATAAACCCACGAAAACAGGATTTCAAAAAATTTGAATATTACATGAAATCACACAGTAATTACACAGTGATACCATGGTCATTGAACCAGGTTTTGGTTCTTTTGGCAGTGTTGGCAGGTGCAAATCCTGCTGGAAAATGAAGGAAGCATGAAGTGCTCTGAAAATGTCCTGGTAGACGGCTGCGTTGACTCTGGATTTAATAAAGCACAGTGGACCAAATTCCTCTTTTCTGATGAGAGCAAATTTTGCATCTCATTTGGAAACCAAGGTCCCAGAGTCTGGAGGAAGAATGGAGAGGCACACAATCCAAGATGCTTGAAGTCCAGTGTGAAGTTTCCGCAGTCTGTGTTGGTTTGGGGAGCCATGTCATCGGCTGGTGTTGGTCCACTGTGCTGTCCACTCAACGCAGCCGTCTACCAGGACATTTTCAGAGCACTTCATGCTTCCTTCAGCAGACAAGCTTTATGGAGATGCTGACTTCATTTTCCAGCAGGATTTGCACCTGCCCACACTGCCAAAATAACCAAAACCTGGTTCAATGACCATGGTATCACAGTGTAATTACTGTGATTTCATGTAATATTCTAATTTTTTGAAATCCTGTTTTCGTGGGTTTTATGAGCTGGAAGCCCAAATTATGTACAAATAAACAACTAAATACTTGAAATCGTTTAAGTTTTGGGCCCTGAATCTATAATCGATGGAAGTTTAACGTTTTTAACTGAATTATGGAAATAAATAAACTTTTCCATGATATTCAAATTTTTTGGAAAGGGTCTGTATTTCTTTAAAAAAAAAAAAAAAAAACTCTTTCTAAACACAAACATTTGAAGAGTAGTGAATATTCTGCTATTCATGCCATGGTGACAAGTGTGTATAAACTCATGCCTGTTCCTTTGTTTCTTTTCGACTTTATTTCTTGTCTGACTCAGATAATGAGCCGTATCAAGCCATTGCAGTGAGCCCGTTTATTTTATGTTGGTTTGATAATTCTTGACCTTTCAAGTGTGTAGCCCATTCAGCAATAATCTACAGCAAGTAAGCGCTTTGGTATCACTGAAGTATATTTTACGTCTTTACAAAGTGCTTTTCTTGGCGGTGAGCTGGTTGGTGTGTAATTGTGGTTTGCTGACTAAGTCTGAGATGAAGTTAGAGAAATACCTCATGACTATAAGCGGAAAATGCTGGCTCAGATAAAAAAAAAGAAAAGAAACACAACCGAAAGTGTGGATGGGTCTTTACTTGTCTGGTTCATGGCCGAGGGTTTACTGAAATCTTGACTGTCTCCTCACACGTATGAGTGTTAGTGTTAATGGGAATTTGTGCAGGCTAAAAGAAGTTCAAGAAATTAAAACAAAAAATAAACAAATTAAAAAGGGAGAGAGAAAAAAGAAAAACTGCCTGCCCCCTGCTGGCCATCAAGAGTAACTCAGATCTATGAAAAAATACAATGACAAAATAGCTTTTCCAAGTGCACTTACCCTTACTGACCTAAAATCACTGTGCTTCATGTCTGATCTAAGCAGTTAGGTAGAGATCATCTTGCCTTATACCACACAGAATACATTTTTCTTTCAATATTGTTTATTTTATTTGTGACTGCTGTTCAGTGCTTCATTTTAGAATAACGAAAGGAAAATTAACTGCACAGTTCTTTGATGTCTGTTTCTGAATAGTTCTCACTGTTAGTTGTTGAAAGGAATCGGACACAGTTGCTGGTTTACTGGGAATCATTTCATGATGACTAATTCCAGACACAGCCACTTCCCATTCATACAAAACACGCATGACACATGAGCACATATTCAGAATGTCTTCAGATTTTCTTCTCTTCAAGCTCATATGGTGTGCGTGTGTGTGACTACAGCTGATTGACACATTCTCCTCGGAGATCTCAGAGCTAAAGCAGGAGATGGTTCAGCCAGCAAGAGACCCGGAGACAGAGATCCTACAAGGGTGAGTCCATCATTCATTACTGTCATCCTCCTCACTGGCATTAATGGGAGTTTTAGGTTACATTATATGCTGTTTTCTTTTGTATTTGTGCTCAATTGTACAGTGGGATCCAAAGGTCTGAGACCACATTGAAAAACTTGGAAATTTAAAACAGTTGCAAATAAACAGTTTTAATAAAACAAATGTTTAAATAAAACAAATGTTTTAGGATTTTGAAAACTTAAACTCATGCCACTGGATATATAATAAACTCATGCAACTGGCTATTTTGAATAACAGGCATCAGCTTTAAAATGTCTTGTCTCTTGCTGAGTCTTTTTGGACTGTGTAGATTCATTGTGTTTGTTTTTGTACTTCCTATGTTCTCCACCAGGTGGAACATGTCTTATTATTACACCGTAGGACATGGTTTCGCAATACCACATTTCCATGAAATTAAAAGGAAGTGCATGGAACAAATACAAGTGTCTCACAATCAGCTTTCAAAAAAATAGGAAAACAATAAGTGACAACTAAAACAAGCTTCTAATCACACATTCACTTGTTATTGATATTTATTGGTATTGCTATTTTATGATATATATATATATATATATATATATATATATATATATATATATATATATATATAAAAATAATAATATTTGCATTATTTTTACTTACTGTAGTCTCAGACCACTTGAAACACTTTACAGCTTGAGAGACAAAGTCAGTAAGACTTTTCCAAACGCACACTGACCTATCATACTGTTAAAAACAAAACTCAGATCTGCCACATGAAAACATTTGACAACCACTGCTTCAATACAAGACCAAGTGTTGTTTTTATCTTGTGATGTTGTGAAATAAAGGTTTCTCTTATTTATAATTAAAGGTCTCAGAGGAAATAAAAGTTGTATGTTATTGTATGCATATCTTTTAGTCAACATTTAGTCTCATTAGCTTAGACTCACAGTTCTAAGATATAGGTTATAAACAACCGTACATAAGTTTGTTGGTTAGTACGATTTTTTTTTTTTTTTTTTTTCAATAAATAAAATACAATTTTACTGTTGAAGGGATCTGCCACCTGAAAACATTTGACAACCACTGCTTCAATCAAGTGTTGTTTTTATCTTATGTTGTTGTGGAATATAAGTTTCTCTCTCTCTATGTATATATCTGTAGTCTGGAAGGAGAGGTGAGTGGTCTGTTCCTGCAGTCTTCTGCCTGCGCTGGTACGCCTGGAGTGAGGGATTCTGGGTATGACTCTCTACGCAGACGCATGAGCATCCTAGACAGATTGATGCAGACACACTCTGTATGGTTGCTGCTGTCACTCAGCGATGAGGAAGCCAGACGCATTCTGCAGCCGCAGCCGGCAGGGGTAAAGACACTGTCTGCGCAGATGCAGCAGCCAACTTGCTCAACAACAATGGGATATTTAGCAATTTATTTTTTATTCATGTTCTTGTTCTTTCCTTTCATTTGTGTGTCTGTTTTTTACCTAGAGTTTTGTGGTGAGGAGGTGTTATAAATTGCAGAAAAAGGTGATTTCCCTGCGGATGGACAGTGACACGCTGATTGTTCGGGACTTCCCTGTTAAAGAGAGCCAATATAGTAAGTACTATACCAAATTTCTTTCCATTTGCTGACCACTAATAGTGTGTGTGTATGTCACCTTTTTCACTTCCTCCTGCCTAAAGGTTTTGGTTGTGTTTTTTTTAAATTTACCTTTCCACGTCCTGTCTAATTGTCCTCTCGTCGAAATGAGTGGAAAGTGGAGAGTCTTTCATGACATGTTGACAACACAAACCAAATTACACGAACCAGCAACAGTTACAGTGTTTGAGGGCGGGTCAAAGTAGAACTTGTTTGCGGGCAGCCAATGAAGACCATAGGCTGGCATTATGCAAATTTGTTACATAGGTATGTAACAGGAAGTAAGAATGGAATTGCTGATGACTCGTTTCAGCAGTTCAGGATCGGTTCTTTCTTTTAAGAGACAATTACTTTATTTGTAATGCACTTTGATCTTTAAACTTTGTAGACCTTACGTTCACAAACAGCTATATTCATACACACTGCATGAAAGGCAATATTTGAAAAGCATAATAGGGCACTTTAACTTCATTTATAAATCGTGTTATTCTGCCAAACGAGTGCTGTGGTACTGAATGTCAGTACAATATATGTGTATTGAGATCTGAACAGCATTCACTATCATTACATTTTTTTGGGTCAGTATGACTTTTTTTTTAAGAAATTTAATATTTATTATATATATAGTCATATATGCATAATATATATGCATTAAATTGATCAAAACTGACAGAAAAGACTTTTACCTAATTACAAAAGACTTCTGTTTCCAGGATTTTTCAGTTAAAAATATTATCACAGTTTTCACAAAAATATAAAGTGTATAATCAGCATATTAGAATGGTTTCATCTCTCTGATTTCTCTCTCTGCCTTTGTCTGTCACTCTCTGCACATACAGTAAGTGGGTCAGATCCTGTGCGGCTTGTGTGAAGGAAGTTTAAATGTACGAATTTGGCTCTGTTTACTTTTCCCTTTGAGAGAGGCTGTTAGGTCATTCCACTTTTTCCAATAGCGAGTCCAGTGTAACCTTCTGTGGTGTGTCTTTATTACAGCTTTTTCCCTGGAGGGCTCAGGGATCAGCTTTGCAGACCTCTTTCGACTGGTGGCGTTCTGCTGTATCAGCAGGTAAGATGATCCCATTCTGAAAACAAATGAAACCGCTACAAAAACTGCTTTTGTTTCCAAGATATTTCACTGGTCTATTTTATATTTAAAAGATAGAGCACCGCAACCTTTATGTTTTGTTGGTGTATATATTATTCAAGAATTCTTGCTTCTTCCATTAGAAAGTCTAAAGAGGTTTATACTAAAACTACATGTAGTAATGATTACCCAAGCATACAGACTCAGCCTAACACAGCAATATTAGCTCAACCGATGGCATGAGTTTAGGGTGGGACTATCTGTTGGACTGGGCCAATGGAAAGGAGAGGTGTTGTTATTTTTGTAATGCATGGAAATTATACCCTGCGCCTTTAAGAAAATCTCCTGAAGTTCTGAGAATAAATTAAAAAGTTTGTGGTAAAGTAAAACCAGATGATGCTGATTCAATTGCATTCCAGTGCAACACAGATAATAACAGGAAGGAAGAGTCTAACTGGAAAAATGGCCTCTTTTTCATTGAAAGAACAGAGTGTAGTCAAAGTTAGTTTGTTTTAACCTGTTTACATACCGCCCAAATGAGCTCTGTAATGAAGAGGCTTGCTAGACTTAACAAATCCAAGCTAGGTCTGTGCCAATGCCACGCAGAAAAGTCAGTGGATAAACACAGACCTCTTTCTCCCTCACCTACTCATTCTTTCTTTCACTCCCTCCACGAGTGCAGACAACAACTCTCAGCACGTTTAGTTTTTAGTATTTGTCATCAGTCTTTTGAAGAATGTTTGTAATGATTCTCAACATTCATTTGTGCTTTTTAGGGACGTTCTGCCCTTCACCCTGAAGCTCCCCGAGGCCATCGCAGCTGCAAAGACCCTCACAGATCTGGAGGAAGTGGCTCAGTTTGGAAGAGGTGAATTTTCTTCTCTGTGCATGAGTGTTTTACTGAGCCTAACTGCTGACTGTTGGGTTTCAGCGTTACTCAGACAGCATAACTGCTCCGCTAATGACCCTCAGCTTTTTTTGTGTTTATTATATGTCTGTGTGTTTAGGTGTAATGCTGTGTGTACTTTAAACCTAATGCAGATGTTTGCATTCCAAAGTTTTAATACTGTACTCAGTGTAGCAAAGTTTAATCGTTGATGAGCACTCAGCAGTTTTACATGGTTAAAATAAAGCATTTAGCTAAGCATTTCATTTACAAGTAACCACCAACTCTACATAAAGACAAAATATACAGCATAGAGAAGGGGTGCACATATTAAAATATGATAAACTGATACTTATTTTCATGTTATAGCCAATAACCAATTGATACCCATTATTAAAACTCTTTACTGTTATACTGTCTAAATAAATAAACATTAGAATCAGTAATTGAATTCAGCTAAGTGAATTTATGCATCACAACATAATAATGTGCATGAAAAATGCATAGGCCTAGTAGTTTTGACATTTGTTAAAGATTAAATTTATCAGTGTTATTAAATTATTAGTGTTTTTACAGATTAACTTTAAGTGAGCGTTGGATGACATCAAATGAAATCTAAATGTAAAAATTTAGGAAATTCACAATTAAAGATCCAATATACGCTAATAACCATGGTGGCACCAACTACATGGTGTCCATATATTGTGCATCCCTAATATACAGTATTGGAGTGACCAACTATGGAAAAATAAAAAGGCAGACAATTCAACATAATGTTGTATGATCTTTCCATCTACTTGTATTGTTTTTAAGTCTTAAAGCCCTAAACCCGCAGGTTGTATGAACATGCTAGATTCTGTAGTACAACAACATCTAGCATAGTGAAGAACAGAACGTCAGTCGGATACTTCCTGGAGTATTGACAATACAGGTGTTACTGTGCCAGCAAACATACGGCAACATTCGACACGTGGCATTTTACAAACGGCTCATGCGGACAACATATGCGGATGATAAGACTCTGGCTAGGTGAAATTGACCACAGATGTGTTTGACGCTAGTAAATGTCTCTGTCAAACAGAGATCTGCCTGTTTTCTTTGTTTCTGATTCATGTTGTAACTTTGTACTTTAATTGAGGTATGTGATGTATGACATTCCTCTAGTAAGACATATAAAAAGTAAATTGTTGTGGTTTTGTTTGATTAGCAGAAATTATAAGGTCCAAATGATCATTATATGATTAAATTGTTTGATTTGGGTCAAAAGCATTTTTTTTTTTATCATAATCTGAATATGAAATCAGTAAATGACTTGTTTAGGGTCATATTGTCATCTAAGAGTTTAAGAGCAATAAGATCATAATTTTAGTTTTGTGAAATGGCATACTTGAAATCGCAGAGGGGATCATATTTTCGTCTGAATGGGATAGGTGAGACAGCGAGTCTTGGTTATGCCACCTGTAATAATACGGTTAGGCAGTAATGAATGCTAAAATGGCCATGCAGAGTTAAGCTGAGAGCAGTGATGGGTGTGGTACCTCAGACTAAGATCATTTCCAAGAGGAACTCCACCAAGACAAAATTCCAGCGGCTCATTGACTGCCGATTATGATCAGGAAACTGTGAGGGTGAGCTGGGGATAACAAGAGAAGCGTTAAGAATCAGAGCAGACAGAGCAAAAGAGACAAAGGCAACACAACGTAATGGTAGCATTTTAAGTTCGTTTACAGAGAGTGAGGCAAAGAAGAGACAGAAAAGATCAAATAAAAGAACAATTGTATACACAGGTGCAGGTTTCCAGTCATTCCACGCCTTTACAGGTGCCACTTCGGCAGAACTGATCTGAGTGACGCAAAAACTTCCCACTCTTGTCTCAGATGTCATCAGTTAGGAGATAACTATGACTGATAAAGAAAAGAATTCTGATTTCCTGTCAATCCTATATTTCTGTTCTAGCTTTCGGGCAATTTACTATTATTATAATTATTGCTATTATTATTTAATAAAAATAATTTTAAATATCTGGCCATATAACACCAATTTTGTTCTAAACTATTTGTTTATTTACCTTAAAAATATATTAAATGATGCAGCACCCAGTCCATGCGAAACTTCTCTCTAAATATGTTAATTTACCTCAATTTATTGGTAAATTAATCAGCACATTATTCTTAAGTTCAACATTTTCCCTTTTTGTTTATTTATTTTTATATCTTATATTGTATAGTTATAGTCGATACTTACAGTGTTGATTACCTAAAACTGAAACTTGATCAAAGTACAAAGTGTCTGTTTAATGAATAACAAAACCAAAATAAAGAAAAGTCATTCTTGTACTGCATCAAATGAAGGGGCGGCATTTAGTATGAACAAGTGAGTAATATGAGAGGAGGAACTGAGAGCTGGAGCGTATGTGCTCCTCCCACCTTCTCATCAGCATGCATGATCTCACCATTCACTGCGTGTGTATCAGCACTACTCTACCACTCACAACTCAGACAGCAGAGTCACTGCATGAACTGTAGACGTGTAAACTTTTCTGCTCACACTATTTACATACAGACTGAAGAGAAGACTTAATTATTAGATGTAGCGTAAGTTTAATTCTCCTTTTCTTGTCTCATTGTTTTAAGATTTTGTTGATCGTTCACTTCAATGTTTTTTTCATTAGTTTCTGTCATGGAATTTTGTGGTTTTGTGTTTGCGCCCACTCGATTGTGTCATTGTGCTCTGCATGCCAGTGCTTGGATTTGTAGGATAACCCTTTCAGAAGCATTATCTGAAGTGTCTGTTAATGTTCTTGAGCATTTTTGTTAATCATTTCTGAAATTTCTCTTTTATTTGTTTTTTACTAATATTCTTCTGTAATTACGTTAAAAAAATATATATATATGATTCAGCTGTCAAATTGATAAATGTCTCTTAGTTCATCTAATTCAGAGAATGAGCTTTTCTTGAGAATTTCTTGTTTTTTCTTTTTCTTCTCTTTATCCAAATTTATTGCATTTTTTTTTATTCAAATGGAGCCTCATTGTGTTATCTTTCTGCAGGTTTCTGGGACTCTGAACTGTGCAATAAGAAGAAGTCTGAGTCTGGGGAGACTGTTTGTGACAGTCGAAATCTAAAACAGTTGGGCATTAATTTCTCCCCAAGAGTCCCGGGCATTCCATTCACTCGGACCCCTTCTGAACTTGAATACAGTCAATCCAACGGAGCGCTGTGCTTCATCAATCCCCTCTTCCTGCAGACACACCAACCTAACCCTTCACCCAAAAAGCAAGAGACATCCCCGGGTAACGCAAGTGGCTCTCAGCACCACCACAGTGCTCTGCATAGAATAGATCGCAGCATCTTCTGCCGTACTAGCAGCACACAAAACAAACCGCACGCAAGTGTGACTAGATCCAAGAGTGAGAGATCCCCACCACCTCGACCCCCACCTCCCTGCTTTGCCTCCGGCAAATCAGCAGTTCTCCGTAAACAGAAGACCATGCCTGAGACGGTCTGTTGGATCAAAACGCCTCAGGAAAAGAGCAGCCTGCTGGGGAGGTTGGGATCATCCTTTAGTTCCTTATCTCCCTCATCCTCCCCACCCAAAAAGTTCAGTAAGCCCATCCTGGTGCCTTCATCTCGCAGTAAGAATTCCTCCGGTCTGCTTGACGCAGACGGCCTCCGCTGCCACATGGCCCTGGATGACCAGACCATTGAGGAAGCCGTATCTTGGAGCCTGGCCAAGCTTTCTTCATGCAACTCCACCACCCTGGAGAACTGCAGCCCCGCAGATGAGCACTGCTCCACAGGACGAGAGCGTCTGAGCGACCTCAGCATCTCCACCTCGTCCTCAGATTCTCTCGACTTCACCCACAGCTTCTCGCTGCCTATGGAGGCCAGTCCCTCCAGAACTGAACGTCCCGCTGGCGACAGCAGCCTGGAGGAGGAAGAAGAGGAAGAAGACGACGGCATCAACTTGGAGAGCGACCAGGAGGCGCCACCACCCTTCAAGTCCAAAAATCGGAACGGTGCTGGTACATTCGTGCTGCCGCGTGCACTGAGAGGACATTTGCGCAAAGTGAGCGGCGTTCTCAATTCTCTGATGACGCCTGAGAGGAGAGCCATTCGGAAGATCGTTGAGCAGTCCAGGGATAAAGGGACTTACTTTGGCTGCCTGGTGCAGGACTATGTGAGCTTTTTGCAGGAGAATGGCGGCAGCCACACGTCGGGCTTGGACCTGCTGCAGACTCTCAGGCAGTTCATGACTCAGATGAAGTCCTACCTGCTGCAGAGCTCGGAGCTTGACCCACCTATTGAGTCCCTTATCCCCGAGGATCAAATTGGTAAGGCTTCCTTCCTTCAATACAAAAGGGAAATTTTGCAAAAGTGTGCATTGACTCCACAAAGTGGGGTGTTATGTGGTCTCGAATTGACACTCTGCAGTCTCTTAGAAATTCACAAGCATGCAGCGGCCATCGCGAGACCACAAATACACATCAGATGTGCCATTTGGGGCTGGGCCATTGAGCACTAAACACACTAAATTGACACTCCTCTGCAGCATTAAGGCACTTAATGATCTTGTCAATGTTAATTAACTTACTCTCAATGCAGAGGATTAGAGGAAATAATATTTGCTCTGACATCTGGTAAACTGTCTTTGTAGTAGAGGTTAATATACACTGATAATACAATTACTAAAGACAGATCTCATCTTGCAAGAGCTGTGTACCATAGGCTTACCAACATATTCATGAATTGATATTCATATAGATTCCTTAGTGAACTATTAGGAATAATCAGCTGTGCATTGGAATGTTGCTTGTTTTTAAGGGTCTATAGGATCGAAAAGTGACATTGAGACCAAGGCTATTTTGTGGTTAACAAACATTGGATGAGAGTCTCACAGGCTGAGACCGTCTTGGCGGACTGTTTATGATCTGAATCTTCTTGTAAAATGCCACTGTAAAATGCCACTTCTTGTAAAATGCTCCATTGCCACTGATTTACAAGGAACCTGTGGTCCACCGCTCACAGCACAACAAATAGGACCTTTTAGCTAGAATTTTAAGTGTACAAATAAAATACTATATTTAAAATTCCAGAGCAGCAGGTCATAATATTAAACCCGTAATAATTTCACTTTGCTGTGTGTGTGGAGAATTCTGTAGCTGGAAAGTGTTTAGAATGTTTCTCATTATGTCCAGTGGTATGTTGAATACTGTCACAGTTCTTTTAGCCTCAAAGACCCATTGTAGCAAAATTACTCACAAATCTTTCACAACAAGAAATTTGGCAGGGAAATATTTACTGTTTGAATGTCATAATATGCACAGTATGTAATATTACACAACACGATTACTGCTTATTGACATCATTGCACCATTGCAAACTGTTTTGGATAATATATATCTGCAACATTTAGAAGAAATGGAAAGTGTGATATATATTGTTATAGGCAAAGCTCTCATGTCTATTCATCTTGGCCTGGAGGCGTTTTACTCCACGTGAGCGGCACACACAAGGGACATTGAGCTGAAATATACTCAAACTCTTGTGTGGGTAGAGAACCATTAGTATGGCTTTTGTATAACTGGCCAGACGCCTTTCACTGTCTGCGACAGGCAATAATATACTTTATACAATGACACACAAGCCTAACTGATCTACATGCTGAAGTAGTTTAGTTATCACAAATTTGGTTGAGGTTAATTTTGATAAATTCTAAAGTATTAATGATGATTTTCAGCACAGCCGGGTTTTGTTTTGGTTCTTCAGGAAATTTGCATCATCCATCGCCCTGAGCGTCCTCCTCCTCGTCTCTCTCTTATGGGTTGTAAACAAATTCTTGCTCTGCTATGTGTTTTGAGGAATAAATCACTTTCCAGATGTTCCCAGAATGGACCTCAGCCAAACATGCCAGTGTCTCCGATATAGCTCTCATATAATCCGGCGTAACCCCTCCTGCTTGTTGATTCAGGCATCAAGTATGTGGGTGTTAGGCAAGAATGTAGAGAAAAGGGCTCTTGTTCAGAGCTCCTAACCTGATGCTGCTGCCTTTGTGAACTGGCAGATTTTGTTGTATTCGTGTTTAAACAAGCACAATAAGGGCCATAGCTATGAGATCATGCTGCCATGGACAGCAATCCTTTTCTGTGAGTTAACAAAGCAATTAGAACAAGCTTGAATGCACAGTTAATGACCTTTGACAGAGAATGTCACCCTTTTTTCCCCGAAGTCTGTTTCTAAGTCCGTGTTCCAGCTCAGCTCTCATAACTCACTTTTGAGTCATAACAGGGTTAAGACACTGTTTTATCGAGATGTGTCTGGAAAGACTTATTGTTTCTACTTCAGGCCCAAGGATTTTTTGTTGTTGTTGTGCCTTTGCTCTATTCTGAGTACTTCCTTAAAAACACGTCTGAGACTAGAGATTCAGTTTGGAGTTATCATTCACTCTCCTGATTCAAGACTTTGTTTATTTGGAGGGGTCAATAGACTATGAAGGGGAATTTTATTTGGTGTGTTGGTCTGGTATACCGGTAATTTGTGTGTGCCTTTTGTTCTGTGCTGTGACGTACTTTGTGGCCTTGTCTCCTTACTTTAGCGCTAGCGTGTGCTTGTTGTGTGGGAAGCATCAGTGGATTCACTTCTCCTGTCACTGCGGCTTCATTTTCCAGTCTGCAGTGCAGACATGGAGTGAGAGAGAGACAGAGAGAGCGCTATGAATGAGAGACACTGAGGAGAATAGGAGATTGTTTGAGGGGATGTTTATAAGCCTTGGAAGATAGCCTTTCAAGTTGAGGTGGCCTTGACAAATGAGTGTTTCTGATCTGAGCCGCATATTCCTGTAAACATTCCTGTTTCCATCACTGCTGTGGTTTCCTGTTGACCTGATGTGCAGTGACATCCTAACCAAATATTAAGGGCCCAAATCACAAGAATTTGCGAAATAATGAAGGCAGTATACATAACATTATATAGTATGTAATATGTACCCCTCCCAGTCCCGTCGCTTTCACTGTGTCTGCGGTTGTTCCACAGAATTAAACTCTTAAGTGGAACTACAAACCAGTTCAGTTCCTCTAAATCTTTGGCTCTGTGCCACCCTCACGCCTTCATTAGCAGAGCTGTTTGCATTTCTCACAAAAGTGACAAGAGCGGGGCTTGTTTACTGAGCTGTCTGCTCTCTCCTGGGACAGATGACCATGTAAACACATTTGCAACAGCTGATTCTGTTTAAGCATTCAGCTGTGTCAGAGTTTAAGTCAGATCTCTAAAACACCCTGATGTAAGGCACAATAATCTGGCTATTTATTAGTCGTGCTTGCTTCAATACATCATTTCATGTGAATGGAGTGACTGAGTGGGAGTATATGTAGCCTTGGCTGGTGAAAAAAAGGACGCTGATATTTCCGCTTGGTGATTGTTGTGGACACTTGTAGATAGCATTTGACCCCATTGTGTCCACTGACTACAAACAGCTTTGTTTTTACATTTTGCATTGATGCCATATGGAATACATCTGGGGAAATTTTTTTTTAGTTTACTTTATTTCCAAAAACAGGTTTGACAAGTTGTTACGGTCACTAGCAGTTGAGTCACGCTGCTACACGTTGAAGACGTTTACTGACAAGTTGTGATGTGAAATCATCCAACCTTTCATGGATATAATGCATTTCCTAGAAAACAGTCTGCCTAGAAAACATTATGCTATTTACAGTATATTAACTTCATATAGAATTAAATTATTTGCTTTACACATACACTTACAATTTACATTTGTAATAGACCCAAAAAATGAAAAGGAAGCACACAAATGTCTTCCCTTAGTGGTCTAGTGTGCTGACAGAAGCAGCGCTGTCAGCATTTTCCAAAGCCTGATTAAACATTACATTCTGTTCTTTAGATCAGATCAGGGATGGGCAACTTCAGTCCTGGAGGGCCACTGTTCTACAGAGTTTAGCTCCAACCCTGAAAAAACCACCTGCCTGTAATTTTCTAGTAATCCTGATGACCTTGATTAGCTTGTTCAGGTGTGTTTGATTAGGGTTGAAGCTAAACTCTGTAGGACAGTGGCCCTCCAGGACTGAAGTTGCCCATCCCTGGATCAGATGATTTTAGTTACACATACACTCCCCTACAGTTTTAGATGATTTTACAGTTTAGGTATGGTCTTCAAGCCCTGCTTGCACAATCAAAGTTACAAGACAAAACTTGTTGTCATATGGGAGCAATACCGGAGACTGTTGAGCTGTCAGGAGACATTTTGTACTTGTTTTGGAACAAGAGTTTTGGAAAAGTAGGTGTAAAAATACTGCGGGCAGGTATTCCCCTATAAATGAGGAAATGGAACGATGAGCCACGTCGGATATCCCAGTCAATATACTCATGGTCACAGTCATTTCAGCCACAAATAGGCTCGGCCAAAAAAAAAATTTTTTTGTGAGATTTTATTTATGTTCCAGTGTCTTTTTTCTGTTCCTTTTCCTTTTATAGTTATGACATATGAAAGACAAAACAAGAGACAAAACTTATGAGGTTATGGCCATGTGTATATATATGTATATATATATATATATATATATATATATATATTAGTAATTTGAATAAGAATTAGTGCTTTTATTCAGCAAGGATGCATTGTTGTTCAAATGTTACAGTGTAGTAACTTTTGTAACTTTTACTTAGTTACAAAACCATTCTATTTTAAATAAATGCTTTTCTTTTAACCTTTCTATTCATTAATGAATCCTGAAAAAGATATTAAGCAGCACAACTGTTTTTAACATTGATATCAATAATAAATGTTTTTTGAGCACCAAATCAGCATATTATTAGACACTGATTTGGTCACATAGACACTGAAGACTGGAGTAATGGCTGCTGAAAATTCAGGTTTGCCATCACAGGAATAAATAGAATTTTAAAATATAATAAAATTGAAAGCAGTCATTTTAAATTGTAATAATATTTCACAATATTACTGTTTTTACTGTAGTTTTGATCAAATAAATGCAGCCTTGGTGAGAATAAGAGACTCAATCATCAACAAACTTGAACAGAATTTCTGAGATTAAATTAACAGTTTTTTTTTTTTTTTTTACAAAATGTTTTTTTGTTGCATTAACTGCATCTAACTTAGTCATATTTACCCATTGTTATACAACTGTTTTATGTAACTATTTCAATATCATTATCATATATCTACTTCTTCCTCCATAGATCAGGTGATGGAGAAAGCCATGCACAAGTGTGTGCTGAAGCCCCTGAAGCCTGTGATAGAGGTGGCTCTGCGGGACTTCCAGGTGAGCAGCGGGACTTGGCAGCAGCTGAAGGAGAATCTGGTTTCGGCCAAAGCCAAGCAGCCCCAGGAGATGGGCGTGGATGGTGCTCTTCCCCCTGACCATGTGGCCATAGAGAAGATTCGCCACAAGTTCCACAACATGTGCAAGATGTATTCGCCAGAGAAAAAAGTGACTCTGCTTCTCAGTGTGTGCAAGCTTATCTACACCATAATGGAGAGCAACTCAGGTACATTAGTGTGATGTAGTTGTGTGAATCCATTAATGTGGTTGTGCACAGAATGCTTATAATACTTCTGCATAGACTCATGATTTCAATCTTTGTTGTAATAATGGCAGGGAGGATGTATGGGGCAGATGACTTCCTGCCCATGCTGACATACGTGATGGCCCAGTGTGACATGCCACAGCTGGATGCTGAAATACAGTACATGATGGAATTGCTGGACCCATCACTTCTTCATGGAGAAGGTACATTAGACCCCACTGTGTGTGTGGGCTACAGCAGTAACTACTCAAGTTATTGCATAATTTTGTCGGGCATCAAACTTATTTAATGTTCCAATATCTTATCTGATTTTAGGAGGCTATTACCTGACCAGTGCATATGGGGCAATGTCTCTCATCAAGAACTTCCAGGAGGACCAGGCAGCTCGTGTGCTGAGCTCTGAGACCCGGAACACGCTGCACCAGTGGCACCGCAGACGCACAACCCAGCGTTCCACGCCATCTGTGGATGATTTCCAGGTAAATCCCTGGTAAAGTTCTAATCTATTCTTCCTTAAAACAATATACATTTTAGAACGCAAGTATATAATTTGCAATGATAATAATACCAATAAATAATAAGAATTATTATTAATATAATTATTACTGCTAAATAATTATTAGCTGTAATACTAATATATTGGATGCGATTAATCACGATTAATCGTTGCACAGCCAGAAATTATCATAAATTTAACTACATTTTGTGATTATTAAGTGCAGAAAATGCTATTTGTAATAATAATGATAATAGCAATGAACTATGTGCAGTAATGATAATATGATAACTTAATTATGGGAGTAATGTGCTTGATATATATTGGTATGTACCTCTAAATTTCTTCTTGTCTATATTCAGAACTACTTGCGGGTGGCACTGCAAGATGCAAGCAATGGCTGCACAGCCAAAACCCTTCAGGTTCATCCTTACGCCACAACGGAGGATGTGTGTCAGATATGCGCGGACAAGTTTAAAGTTTCGGACCCGGAGAACTACGCCCTTTTCCTCTTGACAGATGAAACCACACAGCAGCTGGCCCCGGACACTCATCCACAGAGGATCAAGGCCGAACTACATAGCCGCCCACAGCCACAACTGTTCTTCTTTGTGTACCGCCAGATCCAAGACCTCACTGTCCCTTCAGACCAGCTCAATGAAAACACTTTGTCCAACTGAGAGAGCAAACCTGAATTCATTCAGGTCCTCTCGAAACTCCTTCCCAGCCCCATTCATTCATCTCTTTCCTTAGGAACACTGCTAATGTCTGCACTGTTTTGAGAAAAGCTGGAGGGAAGCGGAAAATGTGCTTAGGGGGAAATAGGGAAGGAAGGATGTGTCTGACAGATGCAGCGTTTTTTATGCTCTGTCTTCACTATTTTCAAAACGTTTTGGGAAGTTGCACGCGACCATCACGAGAGAATAGCTGTATCCAAACTGCAAATGTTACAGTATGCCTGTTTATATCTTCATGAATGCCCAAACATACACATTGTGTAAGCTTTACACATTCCACATTGAATGCACTCTAGGACTGTGCCAGGATTGTACATACTATAGCTCTCCTGTCTCCTATTTTTCGCTATGCTGAGAGACTGTAGCATTTTTCGTGTGACTGCTCTCCCTGCAGAATGAGAGAGCTGTTCAGTGCATTGAGGTGAAGACTTTCAGGAAGTTCCTTCCTTCAGCATTTGTTCAGTAACATGGACATCTCAGTCCCTAAGGCCACTGTGGACACTTGTTTTCTAATGTAAAATTGATTCATGATATTTTTTTGCAGTTGCTGGTAAACTGCATTCTTTTTATATATATATATATATATGATTTATTGTTATAGTTTTGCATGTATCTCTGTGATAAGACCAATTAAAGAACCAGGCATTGTTGCCAGTGATGTTTTATCATATTGCTTTTGTATGAATTATGATTATTATGTTTTGTTAAAGTCATCGATAGTAATGGAGATGGTAGAAATGGTGAGGTTTAGTTCTAAAATACTGTACTACTACTGACAAGCTAAACATTTAGGGCTTGTGGTAATCTGGATCTCTGTTGTACTGATATTGGTTCTGATTTACAGGTTTTTAAGAACAGACACAAAGGGCTTTTGGCAAGTAGAACAAATGGAAAGATCTATGTAAAGTAAGAAATAATAAGGGAAAAAATGACATGGACTTTTAAAGCAGGTTAAGAGACACTGGTAGAAATGATCAGCAAAGAGAAATGATTTGTGTCACTAAAGTGTATCAGGGAATACCGGGAAGGATAGTTCTTTAACATTAATAACTATACTCATAACCTCTTAACTGCAATAACTTACCAAGTATGTTCTATTAATGTACTTTACATTTGCATGTTTTGATGTAAACTCGGGGCATTGTTTTTTTTAAGAGACAGGGTGCTGAAATGCTCTAATCCCATGTAACGATGATATAGAAACACTAGTCACATCTGAAACACGAACTACATGTTTCAAGTCTTGAAATGTATTTTAACAAGATATTTGAAGTCTGATAAGTGTATACATATTTATATGCAATCTGTGCAGGAATTTTTCACAGATTTGAAAATCAAAAATATTGTGTATTCATTTGGAGAAAAGCTCATCCTCATTCTTTAGTCAGTTCTTCATATTTGCCTTTTTTAAATGTACTCTTTTGCACAAAATAAATTGATGTTGAACGTGTATCGTCTCTGTCATCTTTTATTACAAGCTCCCACAAGTCTTTGCCTATTCCACGTTAGAGGGTGGTTGTGTACCCTGTCTGTTCCTTTCTGGGAATAGGTAAATACTTTCCATTCCATCACCATGAGGGCTTGTAGTAACCACATTTATGATTCCAAGTAAACTGAAATCATTGCAAGGCCCATCTGATTGGTTTCTCACTAGGATCAGGATAAGGATCATTCAGGGTGTGTGTGTGAGAGACGATTATGTCTGTGTTACTTGTATATATAGTGCTTTCCATATTTCAAAGCAGCTTTACAGAAAATCAGTTGCTGAAATAACACTTTGTAATAATTTTAGACACTGCATGTATTATTGGCTGATTGACAGAAAATGTCAAATTTCACATTGAAAAAATGATTTAAAACAAGAGCAACTATCCCTTTTAATACATAATCACTGTAATTTGATGATCTTAAAAGAGAACTGAACCCTGCTGATTTAGACTAAATTTTGAATTTCCTTAAAGGGATAATTACCCCAAAATAAAAGAAACTTGTACAGGTTTGGAACAACTTGAGCGTGAGTAAATGATGACAGAATTTTCATTTTTGGGTGAACTATCCCTTTAAAGCATGGACTGCTGTAATACTTTAGCTCCTCTTAGTGGATAATTATTTCAATAATATTTAAAGAACACCAACTAGAATAAGCAGGCACTCTTTTTGTTTATGGATCTTTGAAAAAACTGTCATTGACTGAACAGTCACATTAAGAAAATATTTAGAGGGAAATATTTCTTACTTAAAAAAAACTTCGTTATTTAAAGTGTAATTCTTACTCTTTGTTTTACATTCTGGCCTTTTGAAAATATTTAGAGAAATTATATTAGTAAAATGTTAGTTTTGTTCTGTTGTTATCATAGACAGGTTGTTATCCGATCAGCAAGGTTACCACGGGACTTTTTTTTTCTTCTTTTTTTCGGGGGTGACCACGGGACTTTTATTTTGGTATGTGTTTTCGCTGACGGTGAGACACACGGATGGTTCCGCAGTCGTTGTTGTTGTGCTCCTGGTCACTCATCAGGCGGACAGCAGCCGCTGAAGATGATGGAGCATTCAGCATCAGACACAGAAACTGAAGATCATGTTCAGCCTTTACTTCGCAGGAAAGACACCGGAGACATTCAGAAAGGTAGAAAGATATTAACTATGCATACCTTTTATGTACTTATGCCGGTTTAAAACATGTGTACCATGCTACCATACGTTCCATAATAGGACTTTCAAACTAATATTAAATATGTAAATGCAGTTATCGCTGTGCTTAATTGACAATGGCTCATTGTTAACTTAATTTACTAGAACAACCCCATGTTAAGAAATTCCTTGTTTATATTTAGTATCCATAACATGTCAGAATTAATTCATCCCAAAAGTGCAGACTTCATTTCTTTAGTTCAGTGTGATTGTCGCAGCACTTAACGCAGTCTTCATAAATAATATTAATAATGCAAGAGCTTATCCGATGTGCTTTCAAAACAGCCCGTCACGTGACGGAGGAAGTGTGTTAGTCATGCAGGTAACGGCCCTAAAATGGCAAGCGGTTTTAACATTTAATCTTTAAAACGTACTAGTATCTATTTTCATGCTACTAGTATTTTTTTATTATTTTTTTTTATAACGTTACTAGTATCTATTCCACTAATACTTTTTTTTTTTTTTTTTAGTTATTAGTAATTATTGTTTAGGTACTTGTACCTTTTTAAAGATACTTGTACTTATTTATTAGAAAGTACTTATTCCAATAGTGTCTAGTATTTATACTTTACCTGTTAAGAAAAAATAGAACTAGTTCTTATTTGTTTAGTTACTAGTAGCTTTTTAGACCAAAGATATCCTGAACTTAATTGGTACTAGTACTTTTTAAATGTACATTTCTGCATAGTATGCTAATAATACATTGAATATTAATGAACCAACAACATATGAGAGAGGGATTAGAAATAGAGATGGCACTAGAGGTGATATAAAATGAGATGATGTGTGTGTGTGTGTGTACAATGTTTTTCTAACCCGGTGGGGACTTCAACCTGAATGCACACAGATTAACACTTGAGAGACCTAAATGGAGGTCCCCATGAGGAAACAAGCTTATAAATCATACAGAATGAGTTTTTTTGAAAATGTAAAAATGCAGAAAGTTTTCTTTGATGGTAGAATTAGGGGTAGAGTTAGTGTAAGGGGATATAGTTTGTACAGTATAAAAACCATTACGTCTATGGAGAGTCCCCACAAAGATAGCAAACCAGATGTGTGTGTGTGAATGTAAAAATGCAGAAACTGTGTGTGAAAGGTCTAGAGGAATAAGACATCTATATTTTTTTATTTATTGGTTTCCCTCTTTATGCCACTATGTTTCATTGTTTGGCAGTTCTCATTTTTCTTTGATGTTATTTTTCATTTCTTCTTGTGAATGTACAAGCAAAGTAGTTTCTCTCCAATAATAAGAGCATCTCTGGTTTTGCTTCTGTCTGATAGAAAGAACAATTAGGACATTGAAAAGACACATAATTCTTAGCGTTTTGCATTTTATTAACATCATAAGGGCAACATAAACCTTTTTTATTATCAAATGGCCATACTCATAAACAAAAATTCACCAACTGTAGCATTTTTTAGTCTTCAAATAGCTGAAAAATATTTTGAGCAGACCTGTTTCACAGAGAGAATGACTCTTATTTTTGACATGCCTCATTCTCAGATGCAGATGCATATTTATTTTTTATTTTAAGGAACTATAAGTACTTTCCATAAAGGATCAATCTCATGTGGTGGATGTTGTGGTTACTGATTAATTTAAAGAACTGGATCATAAAAGTATTTTGCTCGTGAATTGGAGTACACTGGTCGAGCTGTATGTTTTGGGCGCTGTACATAGTGTGTTTTTTTAGCTCACCACATTCAATTGACAGTTAACGTTCACAACTAGGGTACAAAAAGACATACAGGCTTTGGGAGAGTCTTTTAACCACTATTTGACAATGGTTTCTGTTTGTTCTTCCAGCTCCTGCTTGCTGCTCCTCGCGTTACGGGTTGGCCTTTTTGTCGTGTTATGGCTTCTTTGTGGCATATGCCCTCAGGGTGAACCTTAGTGTGGCAATGGTGGACATGCTGAAAAACCATACCAGTGCCAACAGCAGTTCCTCAGTCTGTCCTCATCACAGCATCCCTGTTCCCAAACACAATCACACCGTAAGGCTCTCTACTTTATGGTACACATATTACATATGCAAACTGCCATTGTTTTATTATATGACTTGGGAAAAAAACATATAACTATACTAATTTTAAGATAATTATATTAAATATATATATACTGTTTCATGTGTATTTCAAATAAATATTTTAAAGGAGTATACACATTTTTGCATTTCTATATTATGAACAATTACAGAAATTATTTTTAAAATATTTAAAATTTAAATAAATATGTATATATATATTTTTTTTTATAATGTCACTTATTTACCTAAAAATACTAAACTCTCATTTTAAATGGCATGAAAGGAAAGGGCCATCATTTGAGTTTTCTGAGTTTTTTGCGACAGTACACATTTTACATAATTTAAGCCCATTCATGAGATTTTAGAAGCGTTTATCATATTCAGTTCGATATCTCAACAGGCCAGAGTGTATGACTGGGATTCAGAGACTCAGGGCTGGATCCTGGGCTCTTTTTTCTATGGATATATACTTACTCAGATACCAGGGGGCTACTTGGCACGCAAGTACGGTGCCAAGTGGCTCTTGGGTATTGGCATCCTTTGCACTGTGATCTTCACCCTGCTGACTCCAGTAGCTGCTGATCTAGGAGCTGGTTACCTCATCGCTGTCAGGGTGTTGGAAGGTATTGGGGAGGTAACCTCAAAACTCATTGCCTAAAATATGCTTTATAATATGTTATATATGGTTTATAATATATATATATATATATATATATATATATATATATATATATATATATATATATAATATTATGATACATATAGGTGTTATTCATTTTGTAAAATAAAAGTTCTTCTTGGGCTTCTAGGGAGTGTCATATCCTGCTATGCATGCAATGTGGGCGTCATGGGCACCACCTCTGGAGAGAAGTCGACTGCTCACTATCTCTTACACAGGTGCCCCTAGAACGCATATGGTTTCATGTGTAACAATCTCCTTAAGATTTGCGAATTTGTACTATTCTTTCTTTCTTTCCTTTTAAAGGTGCTCAACTGGGAACTGTCGTGGCTCTCCCTCTTTCTGGTCAGATATGTTTTTATTTAGACTGGACATACGTCTTTTATATATTTGGTAAGTTTTTATTATACTACTCATTTAAAAGTGAACTGTGTGCACAAGCAGCATGAAATGTAATACTAAAGATGCGATCACAAGCTTGTCTCTGAGTATATTCTTAATGTACACTTCATCTAATTAGTATTTTTCTTTGAATCATAGGAGTTGTTGGACTTCTTTGGTTTGTCCTTTGGGCTTGTTTAGTCAGTAACACTCCCAGCTCACACAAAAGGATAACAGAGGCTGAGAAGACATACATATTGGCATCTTTAAAAAATGAAGTAGGCAGTGATATCCTACAGTGCTTTATGTTGGCATCTTTATTGTAAAACTAGTTCATGTTTGACTCATTAATTGACCGTATGCATTATAATGTGTCATTTCCTGCTGCAGCTGTCCCCAACCACAGATTACATCCCATGGACATCAATCCTCAAGTCTTTGCCATTATGGGCCATAGTTGTGGCACACTTCTCCTACAACTGGACATTTTACACTCTGCTGACTCTCTTACCCACCTACATGAATGATATTCTTGGATTCAGCATCCAGCAGGTGAGTGCAAAGCAGGCTGATTATCAGAACAATTTGAATTTTACCAAATGTATTTTTGGTAAATGGTATATTGAATTAATTGAAAGTTCAAAAGAACTGCATTTATTTGAAATATAAATATTCTGCAACATTATAAATGTCTTCACTGTAACTTTTGAGCAATTTAATGCATTTTTTGCTGAAAAAAGTATTAATTTCTTTAAAAAATAAACACACACACTGACCCCAAACTTTTAAATGGTAGTGTATTTCATGTAAAATGCGTCATCTGAGAGTAAACGTTGACTCTTATCAAAAGGCCCATTCGCTGTGTAGTAAGTGTGAACTCATTGTGTTATTCTCAGAATGGAATGCTCTCAGCTCTGCCCTACCTTGGTTGTTGGTTGCTGGCTTTGCTAGGTGGACAACTGGCAGACTTCTTGAGAGAGAAATGTTTTATGCGCACTGTAATTGTGCGCAAGGCTTTCACTATAGTAGGTAAGGTATTCATAGACCTTTTACACTTTTTGTTATGCTGAATATGCATTTGCAGAAATGTTGATGGGATGATTGGACTGGTGCTGTGAGGTTTGTCAATGCTTTAAATAAATCAGTGTGTCTGTTTTTCATGTGTCCAGGAATGGTGGGACCAGCCGTCTTCCTGGTGGCTGCTGGCTACACTGGCTGTAACTACACCTTGGCCATTGCCTTGCTCACCATCTCTTCCGCTCTAGGGGGCATTTCAGCGTCTGGATTTAACATCAACCATTTGGATATTGCTCCCTCGTAAGACAAGGCTTTTTGTTGGCAGCTTTTTATGGTTTAGGAGAACTGTACATGCATGAAATCCATATCGTATGTTAACTATAGTTTCAACAGTGTATAAAGTTCCCCTGCATTTTCTGATATAGTTTTATCAAAGGTTTTTTTCTTCTTCTTCACAGCTATGCTGGAATATTGCTTGGGATCACAAACACATTTGCCACTATACCTGGAATGGTGGGCCCAGTAATAGCAAGATCTCTGACCAAATCTGTAAGTTACTTTTTTTCTTTTCTTTTTTTTTAATGTAAAGACTGCATTATGTTGTGAAATGTGCTGCATAAACTAGGAAAGGTGCAGTCAATTTTTAAATACTATGCGTGTTGCGGATGTAAGGGTGGTCAGAATTCATAACATAATTCATAACATTCATAACATAAAATACTTCATTTCAAGAGAAGTATTGAAAAAAAAAATGAAAAGAAATGAAAAAAAATAAAATAAATTTCATGTACTTTACATCATTGTTCAGCTTTTATTTAACAATTATTTTGACTGTTTTTTGACAATGGAGTAACAAATGCCTAAATATTTTGTTTTAATCTAGAACACCATACCAGAGTGGCAAATTGTCTTCTACATCTCTGCAGCGATCAATATATTTGGAGCAGTTTTCTTCACAGTATTTGGCAAGGGCACAGTCCAGCCTTGGGCTGTTCAGAGAATAAATATTCAATAAAGCATATCTACCATTAGCCATTTCCAAAAGGCCATAGGGATGTACCTATTGTAAATTCCATAGAGATCCTGTAGGTAATTGCATATGGTTTGCAAACTAATGAATATTGCACAATCCAATGTTACTGTTAAAAAAAAAAAAAAAAAAAAAAAAAAAAAAAAAAAAAAATTATTGGTAATAGGCCTATCTGTATTTGTTATACACGTCAGTAGTTGATTACAATTGTTAATACAATTTATTTTCTTTTTTCCTCAAATGAAGGTGCGATAAATAAAAAAAGGTGAAGGGAGGACACACATGTATCTTTCACGGTACATTCAGCCATGATAAGGGGATAGTATATAAAGGTTTAATCACACTACCAGTATAGTCTGATTCCTGACAAAATCACTCATGATTTGAGTCTGTTTAGTGGATGAAACCCCTGTATGAATCAGTCAGAGAGGGTAATGAAATAATCTGACTCACTGCAAGTTACTATTTTCATCATGTCCAACTCATGAATTGGTTTGAACTACTTAAGGCTTGTTAGACCCAATGTAGTTGTTGTTACCACACTTGTAAGAACTAAATGAATCTACATCTGTTTTGTTGAAAACTGAAATAATTGTTTGGAAACAGACCACTGAATTGCATTTTCCCTCAAATACATTAAACTAATTGGGATCTCCTCAAGTTTGATAATGGGAATATTTTACTTAAAGGTGCTGTATGTAGCTTTTTTACCAAAACGAATCCTTTTTTTATTGCCTGTGTGTGAAGGGGTTGTAATCTCACATTAAAATTATCCACTTTGCGGGTTTTGCTATTACCTCTGAAAGCAAGTATTCTTATTTTTATGTGAAGGTCCCGGGTCGGATTTACCGCCAGTGACGTCACCTGCACGCGCGCTCCCGAGCCTCTCGCCTCATCTCTAGCCTACTGACTTTGAGCTCAACAGCGACGACACTGCAACTTATGACATGGACTTATGCAACTTATGACATGTCTGATAACACTAAGAAACGACCTGCGCCCAGCAAAACACCGACTCCAACACAAACTCCACATATTGATTAAAAAAAAAAAAAAAAGTTTTTTCTGCTGAAGCTCGTATTAAAGACCAGACGTGAATCGGATGAACTTCGGGTAAAAAACACGGATCAACATCGGCAGGGCATTTGAATCATAGAGAGAAACCTTATCTACAAACCTAGAATGTACATTTCCTGAAGAAAATGTGAAGTTAGTGCTTGCAGTGGCAAAATTCGGCACGGTTGATAGGGTTCCATACTTATAATGGTAACATTACGAGCATGGAGCATTAGTTCAACGTCAAGCTGATAAAAGTAGCCTATTATTGTAACGTTGCAGTGGGAGTTTACCTTAGTTTCCAGCATGTTGTGGGATGCTTTCTCCAGTGTTTTGCGTGACGCGTCTCAGTCTGGCCGGTACCCACAGTGCTCGCTCATAAATTCGAGCACGCGTTTGAGCACGCGCTTGTAAACTTATTGGTTGCAATCTGAAACATCACCGCTAGAGGCCGCTAAAAACTACATACAGCTCCTTTAATGTTTTACGATGATCATCCCTATGAAATATGCCATAATTTAGGCCTATGATTTAGCACAACATGCCTTAACCTTGCTTAAGCAACAGGACAACAAGGGACATTTTTGTTTAATTCATGTTTTGCCTTTTTGTACAGTATAACTAAATTATGTGTATTTTTTTATTTCCTCTGTTTTGTGCAATCGTTAAAAAATGACGAATAAAACCCGTTGTATAATGTCAATTGTCAAGATGCTGCAATATGCATCGCCTGTCAAATAAGTGTACATTTAATAAAATGATTGCACTCGTTTATTTTGTTGATGAACATGTATTCATTGTTAGGATTATAAGTTCTATTTAGCCGAATAATGAACTGCGTCGTCACCTATGTAACCATCTCCGCAGTTTAGGTGCACCTGACACCTTTAAAGCCATGCGCCTGCAGAACAAACTCTTATTAACCTTTTTCCTTTCCCGTCCGTCAATTCTGAATGATTGTTTCTTTACAATAGCAGTCTGACCTCAAGCATCCTCTGTGACTGATGTAGACAGCAATATTGCGCTCGTCTGCGCATGCACAGTCGCTTGCGTCGGGTCTGTATAATAACAAGATCAGACGCTCAGCCTCTTCAGCACCGTTCCTGTGTCCCGAACTCACGCGCAGGTACAGTACCGCACATTCACGCGCATCTTTAACTGCGAATTTAAGAACAAACCAAGCAAACGTGTCCGTAATTATATAATAATATATCGTCTTGCTATTTATGTCTTCAAGATAATTGCCTTTTGTAATAGATCTTACTGATGCTTCGACATTGCGCTAGATACAGGCTGGCAATGGGAGAACATGGCGGCAGCTGCAGAGGAAGGGATTGCACTATTAAATCCCCTAGATATCGAAATGATCTCTTCGCCTGCTGTTCGTTGACGACTACACTTGCAATGTTTCTGTGCAAATGAACACCAAAAGGAACAGCTTTCTGAAGTCATGTTGGGCTGATTCGATTGTCACGCATAACAGGAATAATTTCAAGTCCTTTTTAAAGAATGCGTCTCTGTTAGGTAACCTCAACAAGAATAGCCCTTCTGTTAACCTCTCAAGTTAAGCTGATAATTAGCTTCCTTACACTAATGGCAGTCTAGCTTTTGCCTTTAAGGAACATTTTGGAGTTTTGTCCCTGACGAATTACTTAGCAGCTCATCTGAAATGATGCTGATGCAATAATCTTGTATGCTGAGTTCATGATGCAGCTTAATCTTAATGCACTACCTTAGAATTGAATATTAATACTTGCTTAAATAACTGCTCCAATATATATATATTTTTTCTTTTAACAATATCGGCTACATGAGTGGCTCACAAATGGCTGCCAGTCTTTTAAATCGGTAGGCGAATCTTTACAAAATGGAGGTCTGCAGGACAAATATGTACCGGGCATTAAGAAATGCATGCCTGGTCTTTTAAAGCAGTTGCTAGTTACTTGGCTGAGCTAGAAACCTAAATAGCCCGAAATTATAAACTTACTGCTGTTCTAAAGGTTGAAAAAAGGAGTAGTGAATACCGTATTTGTTAATCAAATATCTTTGTCTGTATTTCTTTCAGTGTCCATTGAGTGAAATTCAAATAAGACATTTAAATGATGGTATTTGTAAAGGTAATTCTGAGAAAGTTGCATAGATTACCGCAGCCAAAAAATATATTTCAGGTATTGTTCACCCAGATGTCTCCTGTGGTTTACTTAAGCAGAACACCAGAGGGGAATTTTTGAAGAATGTGCAGGTTTGTCTTTTCCTTGAGGAATTTGCATTGAGCCTTTTCAAGGCTTTACATCTTCAGTCCCCTTTTTTTGTCATTCAGTGGAAAAGTATGACCTGGACATTCTTCAAATTTCTCCTTTTATATTCCATAGATGGAAGTCATACAACTTTGGGACAACATTGGATGAATAATTGATATAATTTTCATTTTGGACTACACTGTATTGTCAGATGTACTGAACAGTGCTTGTATTGAATGGGTGCTTCTTTAGTCCTTGGAATGAGTGGGTTTTAAATGGGATAAAAAGCATCCTCTAGCAAGGGATCATGCGTTTATCTTACTTTATGTCCATTATAGAATTTGCACAATAACTGTTTCTTGGTGTATGTGTAAAGCTTTACAGATACATTGGCACTTTAAAGAAAGCAATCAGCCATGGGAAAGGAGAAGCTCCACATCAATATTGTGGTTATTGGCCATGTGGACTCTGGAAAGTCCACTACAACTGGCCACCTTATCTACAAGTGTGGTGGGATTGACAAGCGAACGATTGAGAAGTTTGAGAAAGAGGCTGCAGAGGTAAGATGGAGATATTGAGATATTTTAACTAATATATGATTAAATCAGTTTCAGCTGATATATAATGTTATGTTTTTGTCCATCACTCCTAGATGGGAAAGGGCTCTTTTAAGTATGCCTGGGTGCTGGACAAGCTTAAAGCAGAAAGAGAGAGAGGAATCACCATTGACATCTCCCTGTGGAAGTTTGAGACCAGCAAATACTACGTCACCATCATTGATGCTCCAGGACACAGGGACTTCATCAAAAACATGATCACTGGAACCTCACAGGTTTGGAGCTTAACAGGCACACAAATATATATTTAGTTGCTGCTATTTATTTATGCTTAAGAAATAATCCCCAACGTGTTTTCTGACCCTCAGGCAGACTGTGCCGTGCTGATCGTGGCGGCAGGTGTCGGGGAGTTTGAGGCTGGCATCTCGAAGAACGGTCAGACCCGAGAGCACGCTCTTCTGGCCTACACATTGGGTGTGAAGCAGCTGATTGTGGGTGTCAACAAGATGGATTCCACTGAACCCAGTTACAGCCAGAAGCGTTATGAGGAAATTGTGAAAGAAGTTAGCACCTACATCAAGAAGATTGGCTATAACCCTGACACAGTAGCATTCGTGCCCATCTCTGGCTGGAATGGAGATAACATGCTTGAGGCCAGTCCCAATGTAAGTATGACAGTGGAAATAAAGCATTGTTTCCACTAAGGTTGCATAATTAATCGGTATAAAAACAAAATTGCATTTTCCATTTCTTGGAATGGCTCGGTTTGCGGTAAATGCTGCACCACACAAATTTATCTCTGTCTCGGTTTTGAGATTGGGTCGCTTATACCGGGCATTTTGGAACGCAACATATGCCAACCATCTTCCAAAACATGTAATGAGAAGTGTTTATAAACCATCTGTTGCCAAAAGAGCTGCCTGTGGTTTTTCCACCAATATAAAAGCTTGATTGGTTTAACATTTGAAAATGAAGAAATGAAGACATAAATGAAATAAATAATTGAGATATTACAACAGTGATTCTTATTTTAATATTTTTATTTAGTAATAAATATTTATTTTTACATATAATATTATTAATACAATAATAACAATTATTACTATTATAGCCATATCAATGGCCAAATTATGCAGCATTACAAACAAGCACAGCAAACCTGGAGCTTAAAAAAAAATATCACATTTTAAAATCGTAATCACAATCGTTACAAAATTCCCCTAGTGTCTGTATATCAGTTTGGAGCATTAAGACTTTCTTCAGTGAATGAACACTTTATATATGTGCAAAATGTCATCCCAACTGGTTGGTTTCCATCAGTGTCTTCATTAGGTTTCTATGACTTTGCTTTAGATGACTTGGTTCAAAGGTTGGAAAATTACCCGGAAAGAGGGAAATGCATCTGGGACCACCCTATTGGAGGCTCTGGATGCCATTCAGCCTCCATCACGTCCAACTGACAAACCCCTCCGCCTGCCTCTTCAGGACGTCTACAAGATTGGAGGTTTGCATTCCTGCAAGCTATATTGCAGATAGGCTACAAATAAAATAGATACCAGTTATCATCTTTTAACCATAAAACATAAAGGCAATAAGGCTAACATAAAGCAGAGCTAAATAATAAGCAATGTTTTCAATAGGTATTGGAACCGTCCCTGTGGGCCGTGTGGAGACAGGCGTTTTGAAACCAGGTATGGTGGTGACCTTTGCCCCTGTGAACGTGACTACTGAAGTCAAGTCTGTGGAGATGCATCACGAGGCACTTTTGGAGGCCTATCCCGGGGACAACGTTGGCTTTAACGTTAAGAACGTCTCCGTCAAGGACATCCGTCGTGGCAACGTCGCTGGAGACAGCAAAAACGACCCACCCCAGGAGGCCGCCAGCTTCACGGCTCAAGTAAGCTTGATTAACTTATGTTTTCATTACTCACTTCAGCAAGCCTGAGTAATCATTACAAGCTTCATTGTTTCCCATCAGGTGATCATCTTGAATCACCCAGGGCAGATCAGTGCTGGCTATGCCCCTGTGCTGGATTGCCACACGGCTCACATCGCCTGCAAGTTCGCAGAGCTGAAGGAGAAGATCGATCGTCGTTCTGGGAAGAAGCTTGAGGACAACCCCAAGAGCCTCAAGTCAGGAGACGCGGCCATTGTTGACATGATCCCTGGGAAGCCCATGTGTGTGGAGAGCTTTTCAGAGTATCCTCCTCTGGGTAAGTGTAATCCCAACATACCAAAGAGTGAAATACTTCATTGCTCATTATTCATTAAATTCTTAATATTTTATTTCTTGATATTTTGTAATTCCTCTTTTATGGATATCTAAAATCTATGCCAAATAACTAAAATTAAGAAATATTTGATTGCTGATTTAATGATAATAGGTTCATGACTGATCATTGCTTGACTTTTTTGAAATGTTAAAGGCATAGGAAATGAAATATTTTCTTCTAAAAAAATATATTTTAAAACAAGGTCCCAGTTTTTTTTTGTCCATGAAGTGAATGGTGTCCATTGTCATTTTGGGCTCCAATGATTTTGGAACTGACAAAAACAGTTAAAACATTTATCAACATATACTGTACTTTTTTTTGGTGGTGAAATTGAGGTAGCGATAGGTAATTTCATCCATGTTGTGACCTCTAAATAACACAAATGAAAAAAAAAATAATAATAATAATGCAGGGTGGACTATTCTATCCATTGGTTGTAGATTGGATGGAGGCCAATCTGAGGGTCATATGTATAAAGCCACTCAGAATTTTGACAAGACTAAAATTTTAATCTAAGAATGATGTTATTTTAGTCTTATTCCTAGACTTAAGAATAAGTGTGATTCAGAAAAGTTCCTATGTGTTAAGACTAGGTCTCAGCTCCTGAATTATGTAAGAGTGCTGGAGAGGTATCCTAACCTAGTCAGAAGTAACAAGATGGCAGCAGAGAAGAGGAGACTTTCTGAAAAAGATATAATATATTGGAGTCTATGATGACAAAGAGTTGATAAAACGATACAAGCTTAATCGTCAAAGTATTCTTTTTGTAACTGACTAGTAAGAAATTTAATAGCTTCTCCCACTCTACAAATCTATGCTCTAACTGCAGAAATGACAGTAATAATGAAATATTTAGGCGACTAAAAAAAACCCGCAGCACTGGTGATGACTTAAGCATGCTCTTAAAAAGCACTATTGTGGCACTGACCACACCAAACATACAGTAGTGGCCAAAAGTGATATCTGGAAGTGATATTTGTTGTTAATGACCCTACAAGTTTGATTAAACCAACAAAATATGAGGAAAATATTTTATTTTTTAAATATTAGGGAAGAAAACACTAAACTTGGTTAAAGTATTTATCAGACAAAATAATTTGAGCTTTTTTTTTTTTTTAAGTGCCTTTTTGGCCAGAGAATTGACATCATCAGTTATTAATAATTTGTTGGTTCTCTCTTATTTTTGCACCATAATTTATTTTTATGACAGCCTGACAAAATTATGTCTGCATAATTTGCCGTGTTTTACTGCGTTAAGCACAACTATGCAAAATGCTTTCAAAATCTTTTAGACATTTTTAATATTTGGATAAAGGGTGAAGATGTCAATTTTCCTATGGCCACTACTGTATGGCAGTTCATTGACTTCCCAACTGATGTTCAATCCATGCGGCAAAACTAAGCCACTTTTATGAGGATTGCAAGCTTCCATGGAGTTGTTTGGGCCGTTGATGGAACTCATATTTGAATCATTGCTCCAACTGTAAATGAGGAGACGTATATCAATAGAAAACGATTCCACATCATCAATACTTGTGATAATTTTTCACAATGCAAAATATGTGTGGGTATGTTTGCACAAGCTCTGCAATTCGGCACTCTCGTAAAGTCACGTCACGATTATTTATATCACTTTATTCACAATAGATTGCTTAAAAGCAAGCAGCTTTACCGTATTAAACATGAAAAACATTGTCAGTGTCTTGTTTCATCAGAAGAACGGCTTCATTTTCTACTAAGCAACTCTCCAGTGTGTTCATGTTTTCACCAACCGACGTCTGACCTCGACGGACTCAACAGGAGAAATGAACTGGAAAAGATTTCAGCGTGAAAGAAAGCGGAGCCTCAGCGCACACCTACCTATTACGTAATCGCCACGGACCAATGGTAGAACAAAGGCGTTTATCAGCCGGAGCGAACTTTTCCGGAAAGTTCGCCTTGGCAAGCTGTTTCTAACTCCTGAAACGAACTTCGTTTTGTTCGAAATGACATTACATCAGTTCGTTCTTGTTCTTTTTGATTCTTCGTTTAGGGGTAAAATGAAGTTCGATATACTATTAGCAAACATCTGACGTCACCTACACTGCTTAGAGTGGCGTTTAGATGAATATGTAAATATGTGCTGCGCGCTTTCCTGTCAATAATAAAATGAACAACAGCAAGCATTTTTAGTAAAGCATAAGAAAAGCATCTGGTCATAGCAACGATATGTTTGCATAAGCTCTGCAATTCGGCACTGTAGTAATGTCACGTCATGTTTATTTATATAGCACTTTATACAATAGATTAAAAGCAGGCAGCTCTACTGTATTAAACATGAAAAACAAAGTCAGTGTCTCAATTTATCAGAAGTACATCACTTTCTACTATAAAGCGAGATTCCAGTGTATTCATGTTTTCACTTGTGGACGTCTGTCCTCGACAGACTCAACAGAAATAATAAACCAGAGAAGAGTTCCATGTGAAAGAAGGCGGAGCCTCAGCACACACCTACCTATTATGTAATCGCCACGGACCAATGGGAGTTTCAAGGTGTTTACCAGCCAGAGCAAAGTTTTCTGGAAAGTTCACTTTGGCAAGCCGTTTCGAACTCCTGAAACGAACTCCGTTTGGGCCGGATTTTGTTCGAAATTATGTCATGTCAGTTCGTTCTTCGATTTTGCTTGAAGTATATTGGGGCCTTAAGACATTGCTGAAAGTTGCTTTTAACTTCTTTATAAATAGCTCCTAAACAAGTCCTACTTTTTTGACACGTAAGCCTATTCTTAAGAGCATTTTTGAGAAGTTTTATACATATGGCCTCTGAATCAGAGTTTGCAGCTGATTCTAAGAAAGGGGCAGAGTTTAAGAGGACTAAATGATTGGAGAAATCAATCATTTAGAGCAAAGAGCAAAGTCTGTCTTTTCACTAGAAGTTCGAGTTATGAACCTATGCATGGCTGAATCATTCACAATAACATAGGCTACCTTTAGAAAATAGATAGGATTAATTTTCTTTGCATTTAACACACCTAGACCTTTTCTCTTACTGTTAAAGTCATGGCAGTGATGGCACAACTCATCCAAAAGGCTTTTTAGGATCCATTATAGTACACAGATGACCTGCTTGGATCAAAACCATCCTTTTGGTTTGCAGGTCGTTTTGCTGTGCGTGACATGCGTCAGACAGTCGCAGTGGGTGTGATTAAAGGAGTGGAGAAGAAGACCGCGACGAGCGGAAAGATCACCAAATCCGCTCAGAAAGCCCAGAAGGTCAAATGAATGTTGTGTTTGACTGCCAACTCCAGAGACACGTATGGAAAAGCAGAGGTCATCCAGCTCTTCTATCCTATTGGCTGCCTAGGTTCCATAGTTAGAGACTGCTTAATAGTTCCAATGCATCGCAAAAGTATCAGAAGGAAAAAAAATATATTAACAAAAGCAGTCCTTTAGATAACTCTAGTTTGTATGTTGACTCGTAAATCTTAAATCCACACCATTATTTGTGTTTTGATAGTTGTGCTCTTTTCTTCGATGATGGCTGTTGAAACCATATGTGATTTTTAATATCTTGAGAGGTCTGACCTCTCCTTCTCTGGAGTGCAGTTTTAGCCTGGTTCTCACAATGTTGTCTTTGCTTGTTTTAGTGCTTGATTGCAAAATACCATGTGTTCTGTATCCACTGGTGGTGAGCTACTTAAACAACACTATTTAGTAGACTTTGAGAACCTGTATGTTTATCTCTTAATTAGCCCATGTCTGGGCTCATGCAATCTTTGGTGCACTGACAGCTTTATGTTTAGCACTTTGACTGGCGTAGGCTAACCCCCGCACAAGCACTTGTTGACTTTAATTGGCATTAGCTACTGCACCTTATCATAAAAAATAAAAGCTTTCATGTCATATTAAAGATGTCTCAACCATGATAAAGGTGTTTGTGTTCATTTCACTCTCAAACAGGACACTACATAAAAGCTATATAGAAATGTTTGATCATTTACCTTTGTATTTAGAAATTACCAGTATGTATGGCGAGTTTAGACTCTAAATAAAGTTGACAAAGTCTATAAAATAAACTAAGAACAGATTAGAATAGATCATATTTTGCTTTTCCCCCCTCTTTTTCAATAAAGTCTTTTAGTAAGTTTGAAGTCCTATTCTGAATGTCTTCGCCTTTGGTAGAACAAACTATTTAAACGTTGTGTGGATAAATCGTTACTACTTTAGCCACAAGATGTCGCAACTGATCCGTTTATAAAATGATTCATTACCAAGTAATTTAGTAAAACAAGACGGGTTTACACTAGTCAGTAATTATTTTATCAGTCTATATAGCTGGACTAATTTACAGTAGCCTATAAGAAATATCCAAGATTTAACAATTTACCACGGCTGAATTACTGTGGTGCTTATATAGGAATAAGATTTCAATTTTAATGCCAGTTACTGTGACCGCATACACTGGAAACTTTGTGTGCACTTTTTACGTTATTGAACAATATATCATTCTTTCTGGGCGATAATGGTGAAATGACCACCAATGCAGGGCATTGTAAATGGTAACATTTAAAAATTTCAAACCTTTTTTTGGTCAACACGGATATTGTAATAAACAGTCCTTCTGACAAAGTTCTATACATTTTTGTACGGGTCTGTGCAAACCCTTATAAATAGCCTACAATATGGCCTAGATAACGTCACATAAATACGTAATAACACCGAGGAAGTGAGATATTTCTTTTTTTTTCTTTCTCCTAAACTGGCATAGTACCACCTGCATCCTGACGTCATAGTTCTATTGAACTGTAAACCTTCCTTTAATGCAAAAGAGCGCGCGTCGCCTTCGGTACACCTGCAGTCATGAGCAGCCAGAGAGGACAACGCAGCGTCCGCGCGACAAGTCCTGACCAACACAAAGCTCCAGCAAAAGCGAACAGGAAGAATAGTAAGAGTAAAGAGCAAAGAGATCACCAAACTAGTGACATAAAGGAGAAATCTACGAAACGCGCCGAGGTCGACGGCGCACCAAAACGGGAAAGCGGGAAGCGACAGAGTAAAAAGAAGAAAGATCCTCGTGATTGTGAAAGTGAGGACAAACCTCGTGAAACCGAAGAAAAACCCAGAGCGGCATGTAGACGACCCTCTGTACCCTCTGATAAAACTAGCGAGAATGACAGACAAGACAGTGCAAAAAGCAAACCTCAGCAGACTGCCAAGAGCAAGTCTGGTGAAAAAACAGCACCAACACGACAGAATAAAAAGCAGAGAGACCCTTCAAAACTTGGCAGAGAAGAATCTCTGGAGAGCTCCGAAAGCAAATCACAAGACCGTTCTGACCGCGGAGAGAAAATCGCAGAAAAACCAACTGCAATGAGAGGACTTAGCGTCGATGACACACTGGGAAAGGTTCTTAAAGCAACTATTAACAAATTAAAGATCAAGAAGATCGAGCGGTCCAATGCATCCAGTTGTGTTAACGACATCACGGATACAGTCATTGCACACCTTAAACAAAACACGACCTGGTGTACAGATATCGAGCGTTTACGAACGGGAAGTTATTATGAAAATGTTAAAGTAAGTGTTGCACTGTGACATATCCACACTGTAAAAAATTTAACGTAAAATCAACAGTAACTTACTGGCAACAAATATCCAGCAAGCTTCAGTATTTTATTCCACGGTAAAATTACTGTAAATCTGACAACAGTACTTCACAGCATACCTTATAACTTACAGTATATTTATACTGTGAAATTACAGTTCTTGTTTTTGCACTGTATTTTGAAATACAATAGTTAACAGCTTACTGTATAATAACTTACAGCATTTTTATACTGTTAAATTGATTACAGTGCTTGTTTTTGCACTGCATTTTAAAATATTGTAAAGTTACTATGCAGTATAATTGATTATGGTATATATATATATATATATATATATATATATATATATATATATATATATATATATATATATATATATATATACATATACATATATATACACACACACACAACATATAACCAACTACAATCTGTTACACGCTTAAAGAATGAAAGCTAAAGGCGTGTATGCAAAAAATATTTCGCAAAGTTATATTACTGATTATTAGATGTTACGTCAATTGTGACAACACACAGAAGTCAGTTTAAAATTCTTTATTAAAATTTAATTCATTAAACTAGAAACACTCCAGACTTGGCAGGGCCAAGCGAAACTCATCCTCATTACTCTGTTAGTTAATAGCATAGCCCGTTTCTACAAATCTGAATAAGACAGATGGCATATGCCTGTATCAGCCTAATATGAATTACAGGACATACAAACACCTTATTCATTTACATCAGAGCATGTCCAAAAACGGTAAGACTTGGTGATATTAGATACAGGCATTTGTGAAAGTTCTAGAGTTTTGGGCCTGTTTTTATATTGCACACCGGTGTGTTATCATCAAGGATATGATTTAGAACTACCACGTTGATTCATTTATTGTTAAAAAACATAAGAGAATTCCAGAAGAGAACGATAATATGCATAGTCGGATAACACATGCAGGATGGAATATTATAATAGCATTGCAGTTGTTTTACAGGCAAGATGTAAAAATAGCCTATATTCTAGAATATGTGCATGTAAACATGGTGATGGAATGTCTCTTTAAGAATAAGTAAATGCTTTATATGCCCTCAAAGGCAACTGATTACATGGCCATGAGACTTCTTAATCAATGGGATCCATGGCAGAAATGTTTACAGTTCAAAACAACCAACATCAACTTTAACTTTGTTACATTTTAGATTTGTGAACCAGATGAATTTGATGTTATGCTGACTATTCCTGTGGAGAGAGTGGATTTAGATCAGTTTGATGAGGCTGGCGCATTTTACAGTGTTGCACTGAAACGACATCCGAAGACACATCCTCTGGACATATTCCTAAATGAAGACAAGACCATTCAGGCCAGCAACATGCTAAGTGAATTCAGAGATGCCGTTAAGGTGGCTGTGGAGAAACTGCAATGTAGGTACAATCTAGATTTATTTATTATCTGTTACACACACAAACAGGCACGCGCATTAAACGGTTTTATTGCACACCTTCCAGCCAATCAGAATCAAGTATTCAGACAGATCATGGTGTGCCTATACACAACCCAACAAGTTAAGGCAACTCCAACCATTTGAGGGAACAGATTGCCTTAAACAATTTAAGCTTGAAAAGAAAACTGAGTTCTGTGAACTTATTTCACTTAAATCCACAAAATATTAAATTAAACTTTATTAAATTAAACTATACATATCTGCGTTTCCATCCGGCGTTTATGTGATATCTTAAAATGCTATAATTAATTTAAGTGCTATTAAACCGTTCATGGGTGATAAGACGCAGAAAAAGAACACACATCTTTACTGGTGCGTGTCTGTGAATCGGCTCTTTGTGAACAAACACCCGAAACGCGCGCACAGAATGCAGCTTCACTGCTAGAGTGGCACGAGTTCTCTTTCGCGCTTGAGGGGACACAAATAAAAAAATTATGCCAAAATTCCCATTTTGTCGAGTATCCTCTGTCCTAAGCATAGTCTTAAATGAGTTAAAAAGTGTTAAATGAACAAAGAGTTGCATGTCAGATCCGAGTCATGCGTGTCAGGTCTTAAGTCATTAATGTTCATCAAAGATCAAAAGAGAGAAAATGACTCACTGCTCCTCATTGACTAACATTTGTAGTAATTGCTATAATTAATGGCTAAAGTTGAGGTGGGAAAAAAATCCCTGTAAGAGACATCAGTAGCCAGTAATACTGGCCTTCATTCATAGTGCTTAGTAAAAAGAAGCCATTAAAAAAAATATTTAAAATATATTGTCTTTGTTGTTTCTACATTATTTCGGAGATTAAATGTGAAAGTATTACAACATAAAAATGTGCAAATATTTAAATGTTAGGTGCAATTAATATATAATAACACTGTAACATTCCCATACTAATCGAATAGTCCTTGCAGCCCTAGAAATAGTCAAAAATAAAAATACAAAAGAAAACCAGAAACATTAATAAATGTAATATTTAATCTTAAGTAATGTGACGAAAGAAAAACGTTTGTGTACATTTTTTCAAAACTATATGGTATGTTTAAAGTGAATCAGCAAATGGTTACTTGTGATTTACATCAAACCAACTGCAGAGATCCACAATCTGCATTTAATTCAGCCCCTGGAAAAACATTTCGCAAGAACATCTTGCTTTAACTGAGATATCCCAGCAATCTCTCTTATCCCCTACATCCTTTTCCCACCAGCTCTAAACTAAAAGGCTACATCCATTGTATTGCTTTTTGGTAATCTTTGTATGTATATTTTTTGCATTCTATAGACAAAATTGTGATACAGCGAAAGAAGCCAAGGTGCCCTGCAGTGACACTGGAAGTAATAGAAAATGGAAAGACAATTTCCATTGACTTCGTTCTTGGTCTTAAGGTTCGCAGTGCAAGCTGGCCAAACTTTACAAAAGATGGCTTCAAAATAGACAACTGGCTTGGTACAAACGAAAAAGTTGTTATGAAGCGTCAACCATTCTACTTGGTGCCTAAATATGTGGGGAAAGGAGATGCAGAGCATAATGGAGTTGTTGCAAAAGGTATACTGCTTATTGTTGTCAGTAATTTACTTTGTGTTTTATATGTATATGAGCCAAGCTACTGCAGCCAAACAAAATGTTTTCTACACAGATGCATGGCGAATCTCTTTTTCACATGTTGAAAAACAAATTCTGCAAAGGCACGGCCAGTCCAAGAGATGCTGCGAAGCCCGTGGAGAGAAATGTTGCCGGTAACTATTCTGTGTTTTGATGCTTTGATGAATTTGAAATTGAATGGCATACAACAGACCAATTTTAGTTTTGGTGCATAAATTCTGTTTTGATAGTTCTTCATTGCTTGCATGAAAATACTGGTCTGTAAATCCATTAATTTTTTTTTTTTTTTAACAAGCTCTTCAAGCACTAAAAATGAACAGATTAATTTAACTTTTGTCCACTTCTACAGGAAGGAGTGTCTAAAGCTTCTGAAGTATCTTCTTCAACAGCTCAAAGAGGATGACTCCAAATCCAATAAAATGTCCAACTTCTGCTCCTATCATGCAAAGACCACCCTGCTCCACGCTTGCGCTAAAAGGGGAAATGACAGCGAGTGGGCATACAGTCAGCTGGCCGACTGCTTCCAGCAGCTTTTGGAAGACTTTGTCAAACACCTAAGAGATCGTCAGCTCCCTAACTTTTTCATTCCATCCCATAACCTCCTACATCAAGCCACTCCGAGTAACTGTGATTTCCTGGCCAAAGCAATTGAAAGTCAACGCAATAATAACTTTCCTATATTCAGTCAATTCTGATTTTCTTTTAGTTGCATTTATGTATGCTTTGTTTTTTTCCTCTTGATAGTCATCTGTAGTTTAATTCAATAAACATCTTCCAAATAGTTTTACAGGCTTTTATTTGATACACATTCAACTGAACAAGAAGTTTACGTCATCTAAAGTTAGGGGCATTTTACCTCACATCAACGTAGATAACAATAATAAATGTTACTGAACTGAAAAAAAAAAAATCCCATTAAAGAAATACATCATCCATATAAAATGAATCCGTGTTTCTTAAACATAACAAAACTTAAATGGTCAATTACAAGTACTTCACAAGCCTCTCTACAAATGAGAGGATTAACACTTTAAAAGTATATGAATTAACTCAAGTGAGTACAGTCACATCAACCTGAAAGACAGAATTAATGATCAATATTACTACTGGCACAAGATACAAATGCTTAAGTACACATTTGGTTAGGAAACATCTGGTGAATGCTGAAAAAATTAGGTTAAATTGCGGTTGATTTAAGGTATTCTTAAGAATCTGTTGTCATTTAAAACGTTTCATTTATGTTGATGTGATTAAAAAAGCAAGATAAAAAAATTAGCCAACCTTTCAAGAGATCAGAACCTCCGGTCTGAGCCTCCTCTGAAACGACCTCTCTGACCTCCTCCACCACCTCCTCCTCCTCCTCCTCTGCCTCTGGGCGCAAACATTTCTTTCTCCTTCTGGTGTTTTTCATAACGCTCAGCCATCAGTACCAGTTCTTCTGGTATATCCTAAAGAAAGGAAAAATACTCTCCTTTATCCAGATTCTCCATGGATGTTGTGTACATATACAGTATAAAACACACACTAAAGAATCTCATGGAATAAGGTATTCTCTTTCTATATTTACACATACATGGCTTTTACTGAAAGTCAATTTGGTTCAAGTACTTTTCCTAGCAGGAGGTTGTGGTGAGGCAATGAAAGGTTGTTTGGCTAGATGATGAAAATTGTTTAACCGATAGAGATCAACGCCTGATATCAGGTGGTCTTCAAAAACAAACAAAAACAAAAATCCTTTAGCTAATGCAGGGAGCATTTTAGTAACATCCTAACTGAGCATTTGAGTAACAAATCTTCAAATTTAAACCCTTGCAATGAAGGCAGATTTTAGTCTAACAGATGTTTTGCCATATTTAGTGATGGATTGAAAAATTATTGAGAGAAAACCAAAACATCTGGACACACTGAGCCAATGTTCCCTCGAATTTCTCTTCTTACGGAGCAAAACTTCTCTATTGGGGCGGAAATATTTCGCCACCTGAGCAAAAACATTCTTTATACCAGATAAACGGTAGGTAAACACACAAAAAATCATGCATTAACTTTTAACTTTAAAACTTTAACTTTATAATTTATTTGACCCTTCATGTAATTTAGTTGTATTAAATCATATTTTTGAAAACAAGCAAAAATTAATAAGTCTTTACCAATAAATTCTAATTAAAATTAATTTAAAAAAGTCTCCAGCAGGACAGTTCAAATCTTTACAATAATATAATTATAAAAAATTAAGCAGTTACACTGACATGGTTTGGGAAAAAAATTAAGTGTTTATGTATAGTCAATTAACCATCAAAATTAAATTATTTTTTATTGCTTATGAATTTCCAATATTTTCTTTTTCAAGGGGTTTTCAAACCTTTTAATGGCAAGGAGCCCTAAACAATCCCCTTGTGAGATCAATTCTTTATTAGGCTTATAATATAATAAAATAGAATAGAATATAACAACTAATATAAGTATTTAAAGTGAAATAATATCATTATTATATGTACATAAAGACTTAGTTTAATATTTTCAAGAAAAGTGATTGTGAACTCTTTTATAGTCATCTAAACATTCCTAAAACTGTTTATAAAAAAATAATAATAATAAAAAAAAATATATATATATATTATATATAAAAATAAAAATATATTTTCCAAATATTTCTCATTTAAATGCGTCTGTCCTCTGCGCAACATTTTATTCTTTCTCCATGGTATCAGAAGCGCGCAGCTTAGAGGGAACATTGCACTGAGCCCAATGATGAAAAATGCTAATATTAAATTGTTTGAAAATGTATTAATTATAATGCAAGGATGCAACGATATGGTCGATATTAGATCAATCCATATTTATGAGAATGAATAATCCCCTGGAGAAATCTATAGATTTTAAATGAAACCAAATATGTACAGTGAAAAATATGTATTTTTTCAAACGGCAGAAAATGTGAATAATGTGCCCATGATAAGTTTGACTATAATTTATTGTCTTAAATATACTGGACTATTTCACTTATTGGGCAGATTCTGAAGTTCCTTTTACAGTCATATGATCATAATATATTGTGCATTCCTAGTACAATTTTTTTAAATATATTTTGTCTACATACAGAGAGGAATGTGTCCCAATGACTATAAAAGGTGAACTAAAAAGGTCTCAGACATTTCGGCACATCCCCATTTCATATCATATACGTGCAACTTACATTCTTACAAACACTGTGAGAACTGAAGCTTCTGATTTGATTTGCGTTCTTCACATAGTAGAGTGTCATAAACACAATGAAAGGAGAGGATGCCTGCAGGTTTATTTACCTGACCAGATCTCTCCAGGATGGTGATCAACTCGGAAGCTACTCTCCAGTCATCTCTTGTTACCAGGGTTACAGAGGCACCGGACCTCCTGAATAAAGACATGGACTCATTTACATAAAGAGCCTGAACGGTTGCATTCTTATTACAATTCTCATTGTTTCTATCATTTCAGTCACACCCATCCCGGTTTGACTCACCCTGCACGACCTGTTCTCCCGATGCGGTGCACATACTCCTCCACATTCCGAGGGAAGTCATAGTTGAAAACATGTGTGATGTCATGAACGTCTAGCCCCCGGGAGGCCAGGTCAGTCGCCACCAGAATCCGCACACGACCTTTTACATCGCCCACGGACAGGTAGAGAGCAATCTCAGAGATCAATTTTGGTAAAATCTTTAAGGTCCAGGTACAATCGCTGACTGCAGCGAAAGTTGTCATTTTGCTTAAGGTATGCATTTTCTGTGTGGACTAGTGGTACCAAACAGAATTGCAAACAGTCAGTTTTGAGTAGACTGACAACAACAACATCATTGACTCAACTAAAGGAGTGAGTTTGGGACTACATGTTTGTTTAAAGGTCCCATGTCATGCTACTTTTTGTAGGCTTTAATATAGTCCTTAGTGGTCCTTAGTACTGTATCTGAAATCTCTTTCCAAAAATTCAGCCTCGGTGCAGAATTATAGCCACTACAAGCCAGTCCCAGAATGAGCTTCCTTCAGACGGGCCGTTTCGGTGTCTGTAGCTTTAAATACTAATGAGGAGGAGAAAGGCGCCGCAAGATGGAGGGTGGGTGTGGCCTTGACCATCTTGCGCAACGGTACCATGCATGTTTGTTTATGTTGGATATATTGCAATGGCACGAAGACACGCAGTCGTTCAAGCATTTCAGTTTGACCCAGAATCTGATCCAGATGGAGAAGCAACGGATGAAGAAGTTGCAACTCAGCGGCTCCAGCAGGACGTTTCTGAATGGTTAGATTAAAATATTATGTCTGGATATGGTACTTTATTCGGATGGTTTAGTTATTATCATGTAGCTAATGCGAACCTACTGTTGCCTTTTCATGAGAGATCTGTAACGTCTGTAATTTATCTTATTACAATTACATCAAGCTCTGCGATCTTGAAATGCGGATATCGCGCGCGCCATATAACCAACAGGAGAACGGTTATCCAAATAACAAAGAAATGTACAACACTCGCGTTACAGTGTGCGTAACTTGATGCTGTCTACCTTTACATTAGCGCAAGTAACTGCATAGCTAATGTGACAGCCACATTCTACATGTAACATGCTAGGTAACCATAACTGTGCGTTCACACCGCCGGCGGCGAGAGCGTCAAAGTGGCCGGAAGCCATTCATTTTCAATGAGAGCCGGCGGCGAGGGCGGCGCGGCGCGTCTTGGACGGCGAGAGGAGTTGAAATCAAGTCAACTTTATGGTAATAAGCTATGACGCGGTTCGGCGGCAACTAGCGGCAACCAATCGGAATGTAGAAGTCCTCCGTCTGAAAGGAAAAAAAAAAATCACGCATTCTAATCTACGTCAGAGCGTCAGAGCGTCCCCGAATCTTTCTACGGCGTCGGTGGCAGGGCGGCGAGAGCAAATTTTGCCGCTCTCGCCGGTGGCGGTGTGAACGTACAGTAAACAGTAAAGCAACACACTTATATATAATTTGTTGACTTACTTGTCCGACGTTCAGCAAGCCCAGCTCTGTATTGACCATTCGATGTTCATTTGTACATCCAATTATTGAGCAATTATTATGCTTCGCCCGCTCAAAAGCCATGATATCTCTCGTGGACAAACTAAAATCGCGCGCGTTCTACTTCCTAGCTCATTTTCTCATGGGCGAGAAATATTCTCTGGGCGGGCAAAGCAGAGAAAGGGGAGGTAACATTTCTCCTTATAACGTCATAAGGAGGAGATTCAAGATCAGCCCGGTTGAGCTTCCATTTTCTCAAAGGCAGAGAAAGATAGCAAAAGCTCGATTTACACCGATTAAAATATCTAGAAACTTTGGGACCATATACAGGCTAGGGGAACTCATATTAATGTTAAAAAACCTCAGAAAGTGGAAATTTCATGTCATGGGACCTTTAAACAAGGAAGATGGCGTCAGCATTTTAACAATTCCGGTGGTATTACAGAAATTACACACTTCACTTTTCTATTTACTGCTCATCAACATACATACCATCTCTAAAGTCCTGCAGTGCCTCTTCTCTGTCGCATTGCTCTCGGTCTCCATGCAGAGACTGAACCGTTAAACCCTGCAGACACATGTCACTGGAGAGGTCATCGGCTCTACACAGCAGCAGGAAAGAGAAATCACAGTGAGAATCGGATTTCTCAGATGGTTTTGCTTCAGGATTTTACTTCGGAATCAACAGTTTGGCCTACAATTTTGATCATACTCTCGCAGGCCATTAATTCTCCATACAAAACAAATTGTGGGCATTGTTTCTCCTTGTTGCAAGTAAAGTCTTAATGTGGTCAGGCTTGTACTTTTACCTGGCAGAGTTTTTTCTCATGGTTTGAGGATAAACAATCCCATAAACAGCAACCTTTGCTGCTATAAAAACAAACCATCTACAACGCAAGCAGGCATGGGGCTCTTGAAGCACTGGATCCAATAGCAGATCTGTTCTGGGTGAGATTAAGCAAGCACTTAATCATACTGTCAGGCTAAAAGTGTTATAAGGAATCTGTTTCAAACTGAGTATTTGGTTCTAATATTTGCACAACTTTTGAAATGAATTACCTCAAGCTACCACTGTACTAGGGTGTGGAAGAACAAAACCTATGGCTATTAAAGCAAGCGACAGGAAGAATTTAATAACCACATACTAAATGGCCACTCCCTCTGACAATGGAGAAATGCCAAGTTTCATTTTTAGAAAAGAAGCATTTCCCCACAATCACATTTCTAGAGCACACATGAGCTGATGGGCACTGACTGAAACACAAATTATATTATGCAATTCCATTTCAGTAGAACTGTGTGTGATTGCAGAAACTCCTCCCATTTCCTGTTTCTTGGAATCGAATCAGGGTTTAAGTTTCGCTCTGAGGAACTCACTTTATTTTTTTCCCAACAAATATTAGGACTTTGTCTTGAGGCTCCATTCGGTGGATGAAGTCAAAAACATAGTCTTTTTTTTCTTCCTCCTGCACGAACAGCACTGTCTGCTGAACAGTGTTCACCGCCTGAGGGAGACAGATGCAGAAGGGGAATTAACTGGGGACTTTTAATAAGGAGGCCAAACAGAAAAGATATATTTGACCTGGTATATGGGCATTACCCATTATAACTGTAACTGTTCACTCACTGCTAGATCTAAGGTGCCCACATAAACCATCATGGGGTCTTTCAGGTATGATTTGGCCAGCCGCCTGACACCTGTTGGCCAGGTGGCACTGCAGAAGAAATAGAGAAAAGTACATTAAATTAATGCAGCAAAAGAGTAATTATCCAAATGTCCAAACTTCATGATAATAAAGCATTCAAACTCTTTTGAAAGTTAGCCCCAATTCTGCATTTAAAGTAGGGATGTTGTTAAATTTTCCCACCGGTTAATCGACACCAGACATTGGAGTTTATCCCTCTTTTGCACCTAGCTAATTGCTTATTCGCATGGCCGCACTGACATTCATAACGGTGCGAAGCAGATTGAGCATTTTCAAATAATTTCTATAGAGTGCGAACGTGAAGCTCAACTTCCATAGCAATGAACTAAAAACGCTCGCTCTGCTCCGTGCCAGCGAATTAGCACCAATTCAGGTGGCAATTACTTGAATGGTGGGTTCATTATTATTCTTAATGAAAAACACAACAAGAAAAATGTGTGCGGCTGAACACTGGGTAACACCAACTATCACAGCAAGCCTAATTTAAAGGCTAATTTACACTGCAACGTCATCAACTACCATTTGTAGGGACGTGAAATATCTGAGAAGTGATGTACTTTAATCTGGTGAATGTCGCTGTTGAAAATGTTTTCAGAATAAAAAATTTTAATAAAAACAATCACCTAGTCATTAAAGTTTGTCTGTCAGGTCGAATATCCAGAATGATTTTCATGATTTGAGGTTCAAAGCCCATATCCAACATTCTGTCAGCCTCGTCCAGTACCTTAAACAAGAGGTAAAACAAAAGACATCAATGTATCCAAAATTTATTCAAACCTTTTTTTTTTAAATTGCTTTTTAAATGCTCACAAAAATAATGCATAAAAACACATCCATTACCGTCCCAGTATGCACTTTTGCCATTTACTTACCAGATAGGTGATTGAGCGCAAGTTGATGAGCTCGTTCATCTGCAGATCGTGTAATCGTCCTGGTGTGGCAATGACTATGTCCACACCACTGGTCACTATTTTAATCTGGGCCTTTCGGTCACCTCCTCCATAGACACAGATGCTACCGTAATGAAAGGGATTTTGATCAAACAGACAAAACAGGACACTGGAGGAATTCATAAATGGTATGTTTTGCATAACATTTTGAGAACTTGAGAACACCTTTTAAACCCTTTGTAGCTGTATTTGTTGCACTCGGCTTCAATCTGGAGGGCCAGCTCACGGGTGGGAGTCAAAACCAACATGCCGGGGCCATCTCTTCTGTCCCTGCGTCTACAATAAATATGTACAGAACATATACATGTACAAAACTGGCCAGCAGATAAATTCAAGTGACACAGTTAAACAAATTCATAATCCCAATACTGAAATTACAGTACAAATTTAGAACTGAAACAAATGTAGGCTTCTATTATTGCATCAAATTTAAGCAAAGTAGGCTAATGTTAACATTGCCTTTCTAGCTATAGAAAAACTGGGCACACAATGCATGTAAAGGTTGTGTCTTATACTTTGTGTTATTTTAATTTGTTAGTAGGCCTAGATTTATGAACTGAAACATAGCAGTGAAATAAATTCAACTAAATGATCAAAATTAAAACATTGTCAGGACTTGCTAACTGATGTTAGTTGGCAGCAATTGTGTTTTAGGATTAAGAATTAAATAGGCTTACAATAGGTTGTTATGATTAGCATAATTTTCTTTAATAAATGATGAAAACATTTCAACAAACATTGCAATAGAAAAATGTCACATCAATGAGGCTTTGCGCAAGCATAAGAGGTTAAGCTCATGCTCATAAGACAGCGTTCAGATGATAGCTGTGTGGTCAACGCTACAACACGAGCCTTGCGGGGCTTCAAACGGTCTTAGTTTGAATCTCAGCTCTAGCTACCATCTTCATAATTTTGTTTCTAGTTTAATATGCTATGTGTCAAAAATAAAAACTTCTGAAATGTTAATTTATTGATTCGAAACACTTTTCAGAGCTTTGTTATTCATTCTCTGTCATTTTTATTAATAGGCGTTTAGATAACAACATTGTAGCCTACATGCTGTTAACCGATGTTGGCCGGCAGCGTTTATGTTTTACTGTTCTTGATGCTTAAATAGTTAACAGATTATTAAAGTCAAGCGTTTTGTTTAATTAATAATGGCACATTACACCATAGATTTGCTACATTCTAGAAGAGCCTCTGTTGCGCTGCACAGACGACAAAACCCGAAGGGGTGCTGTTGAAGGCAGATTTTCGATTATCAGCCGATCGCACCAGAAAATGAAGATGATGAAGCTCGTCTTTAATCTGCTAAATTATTGTTTTGTGAATCATTCACAAAATTGATACGATTGACAGTGATACCCGGCCATAGCAACGAAATACATTTTTCAAAACAGATTTTTCCATACATTGAACAAATCAGAAAAAATACTGATTTTGTTGACTTGGCTACAAAAAATAACAGACTAACTAAATAGTAAATAATAAAAATAATTCAGCAAAAGCAGGGATATTTAGACCAAATGGAAAACCCCGTCCCCCTTGACAAATTGCACTTGGCTTACAACCATATTTTTTAAAAACTCTTTCTGTACAGGGAACCAAATAAAGTTTTTTTCTGTTTTTAACAACTGCTTTTGAAATTACGATTGGAATTGTTATACAAATGTAAAATCAGTCATTCTGTTGGATAATTTGTTCCTTAGTGTAAAATGGAAATGCATGGTCATTTTATTTTATAAATATACAGCAAATAAAACTATATGGTGTAACAGAGTTTTAGAACTAGACAAATCTCTCTCCATTAATAATAGCCTATGTTTGTTCAGGATTTGAACCAGTGTCATCTAAATGATTGAAACCTAAGTTATACCACTCGACCACAAATTTACTAGAATTCACACGAGAGAAGCGCTCTTCATTCGTCTCATTCCTCAATAGAATAGTATAATAATCAGCGTCATTGCACCCAATTTATTTTCACTGACTGCGAGATATGCCTATAATGGTCTTTTGGTGTATTTCTTGTTTGTTTGTTTTTGCGCTGCTTCCCCGAGGAATAGGCTTCTGTTGCCCACCGACGTCTACAATATGAAACGTAGGCTATATTGTCGTCTCTATTTTTAACTTTTGATTCTATTTTTCTGTTCTAAAAGTTAGTTTATTCTGTTTAAAATGTACTTTTACATATTTAATTGTTGCTTTTGTTCAATTTAACCAATTCTTTTTTAGCCTAATAGGCATATAAAAAATAAAAACTTTTTGTTCTAAAAGTTGGTTCTATTCTGTTTTGTTTGTTTATTTTTTAACATATGTAATCAGTCTCATTCTTGTTGAAATAATGAAAAAAGTTTTTTACAAGACCTTGTGCTGTGTTTTTTTAAATAAACAGATAGCCTACAAACAGAGATACATTATAGTTCACTGTTCGTTCAAATAATAGTCTATATTTATGTATCGTTATATATTTATGTATTTTTGTATTTATTTAATAAAATTATTACTTAAAGGCACACTGTGAAGAAATAGTGTTTTTGTCAAACAGCGACCCCTAGAGTCGCTTTGGAATACTTGCACTGTCGTAAATACCCCTCCACCCCCCAACAGCGTCGTCTGATATCCCTCAGGACTACGTGATAAATACACCTCACAACACCTGAGTTCAGCTGGCAAGCTAGGCAATAAAACATAACGCAAAAAACACGTAAGAGAAATGAGTGTTTGTTAGCAAGTCTGTTAACAGCTCTGATAATCGAAAGCTAGCTAGACATATGTGGAAATTATTGGACTGGTCTAATTATCAGCAATGGATGAATGAACAGCATGTAAAAAAATGACATACTACAAGCAAGCGCAACAACATACACCATAGAATGCAAAAGTTTACAAATAAGAGATTTATTTACTGGCCACTTCATGCGTTTTCTCAGATCGGATTTCTGATTTATCAAAACGATTCCATTTACACCAGGTCACATAAATGTGTTTTTGCGAAACAGATTTAAATCCGATCTTCAATTCTCGCGCTATATGCAGATTTAATGGAGTGCACGTCACCGAAAGCAACAGATATGAACTGCATTTTATTGATCATCAGCTAAAATTTCAAAATCAAAGACCACAATAAGAGAGAGCAGTAACAGCCCTGGTAAGATCACTTCATTTCTTTACTTTTAATGATGATGATTGTGTGTTAAAACAATGACAAAAACATACGCACGAAAGCCGAAAACAAACGCTGGTTGGCCTCTCACGTCCAAATTTGAGGAAGTGGTGGGGGAAGTGACGTATGCCGTAAAGCAGTCGAATTTTGTAGTTCTTTTTGTGCTTGGGTTACTACCCGAACCCCGAAGTTACGCAGTGCCAGTAAAAGCGATACAGACCCTGTCAGGCTATGGCAGACGCGTCATTCAACCTATTGTAAGTTGATGTACCATCACAAGGGTCTTGGAAATATATTATGAAGGTTGAAAAGATACATAGTGTTCCTTTAATAACATGCAGTTTCAACGCCACCAAATCTTAGGTTGCTTCATTATTGTACAGCAAATGTCAATAGCTCTTTTTTTATTTTTCATGTCTGTTGTAAGCTTATTTGGAAATGACCATATTTGTAGTATTTCATCCTTACTGTTAATTGACATTTTGTTTTTTTAAATGTCCCTTTGCACCACCTGGCGGTCATTTCGCGAATGACTTTGAAATGTGACTGGTGACTTTGCCGCAGCAGCTAGCGCGGCGGTAATAGAAATTCTGGTTGACTACCAACTGTATACCAATCAGATAGAGTGAGGTTAAGGAATGTACACGAGTATAAACAAATAAATAATAATATTTGTTAACAAAAAGGTGAAAAGTGGAGCACTGATGCTCTTGTACAGACTTACACAGGTTGCTCATCCATGTGAATAAAGCCAGGAAGCAGGTAGGCCAAAGTTTTGCCTGTTCCTGTCTGGGCTATTCCAATCAGATCAATTCCTTTCAGGACGACTGGCCAGGCTTGTGACTGAACCACGAGACAAAATAACCAGGATTACATTCATCCCGACATGTCAAGCTTTGCATCCAGTGAAAAAACAATATGTTATAAACAAACAAATGAGATAGATATTTCTTCACCTGAATGGGAGTTGGCTTTTGAAATCCCACTCGGACAATGTTTTCCATTATTCCAGGATAGTGAGCAAAAGCCTCCTCAAATGTGCACACTGGATTGGGAATGGTTCTTTTCTCCTCGTCTTTCAAATCATCCACAAAGATGTTGTTGTTCTCTTTTCTTTTAGAGTAAAGAAAAGTAGAAGTACAAAAACAATACAAACATGCAGAGTGTTGCAATAATGCCATCTCAATAGTTTTAGTTGTTTCTGATTTGTGTCAAAGAAATTAAATTGAATTCATCATCTTTTTGCAAAAAGTGATTTCTAACTTATGCTATAATGCAGCCTTTCAAGGGGGTCTCAATCACAAAATAAGCTAAAACAACTAAAAACAAGATATTTCATATTTTAATTCACCCCCTTAACAACTGTTTGATTCCAGGAAAACCTGGATATATTGTTAGCCTTATTTTAAAAAGTACAATTTCCAGAACTAGAAACTTTATGTAAAATAATAAAAACCTTAAATTGCATCAAGCATTTTTATAAAGAATATATATTTTACTAGTAATGCCACATATTCAAATATTTCACCAAATAGAATTACAAGCAAAACCTATATTTTTTAATCCTTGTCCTTGAAGAGTCATGTAAATTCATCTAAATTCAAAAGAAGAAAGAGCAGGAACACTGGAAATTTCTGGAATTCAATTGTTTTAATTTTAACTATTTCTATTTATTTTTTCAGAACTATGGCTAGAGGGCCTTTGAATCTTTTTTTGGACAATGTAGGGTCTTGGAGTGAAAGGTTGAGAACCACAGCTACATGGCTTCTTTTTAGATTTATATTAAAAGAAACTATAAGAGGAAAAACAGAACACGTCAAACAACAAACAAAAGACATTGTACTTTGCTAAATGTATCACTACGGAATGATACATTGTTTTTCTCACCTAAAACATTAAAATAATAAGACATCATAATTAGGATAATATCCAGGCATGCCACAATATATTTATCTCAGATCCTTCAGAAGGTTTATCATCAACAGATAAATGCCGCCATCTGTGGGCTAATGTGAAGAAAGCAAGTTCAGACAACTCTTACCTCCAGATTTGGACTTCTTCTGCACTACGAGCAGCCACTGATTTTGCTTCAATATAGAAATCCTTCTTTAGAGTGGGAAGATCTGCAGAAAGCAAAATGATTGTTGAATCAGTTATAGTATTTATAGGCCTGGTTTCACAGAGAGGGCTTAAATTAGGTCAGGATTATACTTTAGTTTATACTTTAAGTAGCTTTTATAACCATGCCATAGAAAAAAAAAAAACACTAGTGGTGTGCATTAGGGATCGACCGCTATGGATTTTTTAGTGCCGATGCCGATTTTTTTTCATCAGCCTTAGCCGATGACCGATGCGGGCTGCCGATTTTCTTGAGCCGATATTTGGAACCGATACTGCTTTTTCTCCCTCAATTTACATCATAAAACTGACACAAATGATCATGATGATAACAAATGTTACAAATCTCAATTTAAAAAAGGATCACTTATTGAACTTAAAAAAAAACTATATTTAACAAATAGTAAAAACAGGTGAGGTAGAACAAGTAAAAAAGAAAGAGTTCAGTGCTGAATATACTGAAAATAATTATTTAAGCACAATTAAAAATGAGCAAAAGGTACATTTGTTACTGTATTATTTATTAATCTTTGTTAATCTTAGTTAATAAAAATACAGCTGTTCATTTGTTCATGTTATTCACAGTGCATTAGGCTAACTAATGTTAACAAATACAACTTTTGATTTCAATAAGGCTACTATAAATGGTAAAATTAACATTATCAAAGATTAACAAATGCTGTAGAAGTGCAGTTTATTAATAGTTAATGTTAACTAATGAAGTTAACTAGAGTTTAATAAATTGAACTTTATTATAAAGTGTTACCGATTTGTTATACACCGATTCAGACGTCTGGTGAGTACAGTGTTGGATAGATCAGTTGTTATAATGTGTTGCCATACATTAAATAGAATCAGTTCAAAGGTTTCATTAGCGGACGTGTACGTGTTTGTGTGATTATCCTGGCAGCTTAGGACATTGCACAAGATTTGTGTCAACACAGAAAACATTTCATCACTGGATAGGTTTTTGGGTTTATTGAAAGTGTGGTTTGTGTCAGCTGAATGTGCGGAACGCTTTTCAGAGAAGATAAGGAAACGTTTTTTTTTTAGCACAATTCACATCCAGCGGTAATTCAGGAAAAAAATGTCCCAATCCGCCACATGAAACTTCGCTCTTCCGACCTTTTACCATCATGTCAATTCTCAATTGATTTTGATTAATATGCGCGAGGGAGGGAGAGCAAGACAGTTTGAAGACGGTGAGAGTGTGCGCACGCGCGGCCAGAGGAGGGGCGCGCTCTCTCTCTGCTTGTTCTTTCAGCAACATGTGACCTGTCACAAGCGCAGTTGTCAGTCATCTACATCACTCAGCGATCAAATAAGGCTTTGGCGGGATAAAAATTTGCTTTGGCGACCGCAAAAAACGCATTATGTGGCGCCCGGTGTTGATTCTGTGGCGCACTGCCATGAATTAGTCTATGTGTGGTAAACACTGGCGAGACACACACACACACAACACGCGTCCAAACCTCTGCCAGGTGGTCGCTGAATAAAACTCCCACAAATACCACGGAACAACGTCGGCATTACTTAATCCTATGACCAGTGTTCGTAACAGCTACCGTATGCATACGAATAGCCTACAACTTAGCTATTTGCAGCTCCCTAAATACAATGGCAAGCAGTTTTAAAGAGGCATTCGCGTTTTCCAATTGGACCCACAAACTTGCTTAGCTATAGTTGCAAGTACATATAGAGCTACGTGTTTCCACTTTCAAAGTGTATGGCAATATTTCAGCTAAGTCAAACAGTTAAAAGATGCTTTGGAAGTTTAAAACTTATCGTTGTCTTGAAGAGCAGATTCCAGCACTCTGCTAGTGGGGGAGGGGCAGTGCAGCGTCTCCAGCAATACAGAGCTGCCTGTGGACGCCTGTCTGTAAATAATGCCGGGAAAAACCTATCGGCGAACGCAGCAGCGTGTATCGGCCGATGCCGATACACGTAAAAAACGCAAATATCGGCCTGATATATAGGCCGGCCGATATATATCGGTCAATCACTAGTGTGCATTTTGAGACAAAACAATGGCACTGACATATTTTAAGATATGCCAAACTTGCATTTAAGTCTGGGACTAGGCTTAAGCCTTATCTGTGAAACCAGGGGATAGAACTTTATATCTACCCATTTATTACATGCAGTAAATCAACCAAATTTCTTAATCTAGTTTATAGGGGTGTAACGATACCTTAATGTTACGATTCGATACATATAACGATATTGAACACGCAATAGGGCTGTCAACGAATATTCTAAATTCGTATATATATTCGAATAGTTTTAAAAAACAGAATTTCGAAGGTGAAAATTAATATTTGAATGTGGAAAAACGCCCGCGGTAGCAGAGGCGCGGCTGTCGAAGCGTTAACGTTAAACAGAAACATTACTAAAGTGTAGGCTACTGTACTGACTGAATAGACATTGCATGAATAAGGTAGGTTAGATACGGCAGTTTCATGCACTGCAGGCTTCCACTGGTTTGAATATTTACTGTTTCATGTCAAGGAAAAGTTGCATGTTTAACACAGCACAGCTCGCTCGGAGCATTCAATGTCGATTCTATATACTGTAAAACTTCAATTAATGTTAATAATATTTGTTTCAATCACTGAATGAAGCCTGCTATATTTGGGACATGAGTCGCGACATTAAATTGCTTGCATAAAACTCTTGATCAGCACTCAACATTTGCTTATTGTTGTTGTTCATTTAAACCGTTATGCGCAGAGAGCGTGCCGCCTCATTCGCGCCGCAAGACCTCGAATTTACATTGACTTAACATTGAAATCACTCGCGCCAGACGCTCTATTCGGTGAGGGCGAGAGAGAAAGAGTGCCTGCGAGTGAGCGAGAGTGAGGTCTGCGGTCTTGACTTGGCCATTAGTTGATTTACTTGTTTTTGTGTAGGTAATACGTTGTCAAATATGTTTACACTTAAATAAACTACCTATACAAGTAGTTATGTCTCTTTGTATTAATTTGTCCTGTTATTGATGTAATGCGCAACCAGGTGTTCGAATATATGTGTTTTTTTAGAGGGAATATTCGGACGTCATTTTTGAGCAATTTTGACAGCCCTAACTCACAATACGATATTATTGCGATACTCCAAGACGTGATATAAGGTTAACAAAAAATGTACTGTTGATTAAAATGCTAAAATTTGATATTACATTGAGGGTGTAAATGAATAGGCTTGGACTTGGTGCTGGTAACCCAATGCACAGGACAATGGTGACACCAGAATACAAATATTCTGAAGCTGAAAATACAGAATTATTTTAGACGAATATGCTTGCACTTTGTCACTGACTAGATATATTTAAAATTATGTAGGCCACATTTTACTGGTAACATAAGACATTTGGCATTATCAGGACCCACAAATATTCCCCCATTGCATTATTATACATTATATTCAACATTATATATAGTAGTTTAATGTAGTACTGACACCAAAACTCTGAAAACTTAAGATGTTTTTCTCACACAATTTTTTTTATTTTGGGTGAACGATACACAATATATAGTGTCACTATCCACAATACATATTGTTGCATTTTTGTATTCCGATATATCGTTACACCCCCACTAGTTTACATTTTAAAGTGTGCACATAAGTGTAAATATGTCATAATGGTTTGGGACAACACGAGGGAGAGTAAATGATGAAAGAACTAATCTGAAGTAATGATCACATTATCTAGACTAGAGCTTCTGGAGACTCACCTTGCCATTTAATAGCTTCATATTTGTCACGGTTTTCTCTAAGCGCAGTCCAGTCAATAGGTGCAGGAGTTGGGGCAGCTGCAGACACTGCTCGTACAGCAGAAGTTGGCCAGCATGAGTCATTCTGATGTCCTGCATTGCTATTTCCTGGAGATTCAAATGTAAATGTTAAACCTAAAATATCACTAATTAACACAGTAATAATATTTTTTTTTTTAAAAGCACAGATTCTTGTAGCTAAGGGAATTCCATGCTCTCCAACCATTGCGGCAGCCAGGACCTCTGACAGAGTTTCCATGAACCAGATCTTCAATCATGTCTTTGGCTTTGAGCTGAGCATCACCGCTTCCAAATACAAGCACCTCAGCTTCATAGTCACCACGGTTTATCTGCCAATCATACATAATTCAGTGCCATGTGTTAAACTAAATTTGAAAGGATTGGAATAGTTTACTTGCATATGAAAATAGTCATGATTGTCATTGCATGTTGTTATAAACCCATATAACGTTACCCAAATTCACAAAAAAAGTGAATTTTCAAAGACTAGACGACATACAGGGTTCCCACCACCTTGGTTAACTTCAAATTCAAGGCCCTTTCAAGGGTTAGGTTAACCCTAACCTTCCAGGTCCAATACCCTCCAAATCAAGGTTACAAGCAAGGTTCAATTTTTTTGAATTTATTTTTGGCCATATGACAGATCTGAAATTCTATTTGTCGTATTTTGAGACAAAACAGGAAAATAGTAAAATGTTGGCGTTATTTTGTCACTTATTGGGAGCAGTATGCTAGCCAGAGCTGTTTACCTCCAGTCTTTGTGCTAAGCTAGGCTAGCGGTGGGTGCGTCAGACAGACTTACGGCACGCACGGAGATTAAAGGGATACTCTGGGGGATACGGTGAATAAGCTAAAGTCCCAAAAAGTCGGCGTGTTCCTTTAACTCTTTCCCTGCCAGCGTTTATTTTTTAAGTTGCCAGTCACCTCCAGCATTTTTGATAAAAATAAAATAAAAAATAGAACAGTTTTATCAACACTTAAGGTGGCTAAGTTTAATAAAAAAGCAACATTTTGAACAAAAAGATGAGAAAATCATGTTGTTGTTTTTTACAAAGACTATAACGTGCATAAGCAATGCTTTGGTCGCTTGTTTCTAACGTTTACTACTTTTTTGCCTGTGTTTTGCTCTTAGCTGCGAAGATTTTCTACTCTTTCAGAAGTTGATTAATAGCGTTATCTATAGTATTACAGTGAAAACACGGAAAGTCAATGACGGGGAAGCGATGTCTCATTGATGACGCAGAAAATTCCGTCAATGGCGGGGAAAGAGTTAAGCTCTAAGTTAGTGTACAGGCTCTTATGAGCTTTCCAAATAGCAATAGTGTATTTAACTTGCCTTTATCGATGCTCCACTGCTCTCTTCAAGCTCCCGAATTTTCGCACCACCTCGACCTGGGCAAACAGACAGAGAGACAATCACACAGCAGTGAAGAAAGTCCAACCAACTTCCGCGAATCGGTTCTTTCGAACAGTTTCAAAGACCAGGTTGAAAAACCGATTCAGTCAGTAAAAATAACCTGATTAGAGCGCTAGAGAATCGGCCATTTTGAAAAACTGCAGCACGCCTAACGTAAAATGTTCCTCAGACACCTGTGTCTTACCTATTATTCTTCCCACCAAAGAGTTTTCCACATGCAGAGTAACCGCTGATGAACCTGATCTGTCTCCATTACCACGGCATTCTGTAGGTCCAGTCCTGGAACGACTATAACTGCTGTTTTTTCCGGCAGCACCATCACAGATATTTGATTCAAAGTCTCGGGTTCTACGGTTTGTCCACTGCTCGCCCTCTCTACCAAACTTCGCGCCGACACTCGTGGTTTCTCGGTTTCGCGCGCCTCTTGGAGACGGAGGCCTAAATGACTTTACGGGCACGGTTTGAACGAGTGACGGCTTTGAAATCGCCACACCACCCGCATCGTACTCATCTTCCCAGTCCGACATTTAAAACAAACATATAAGAACACAAGTTTGAATAAGCGACGCTTCCCTCCCGACGGACCCCAAGACAGTCACTGATCAGAAACCTCGATCAATATCCGCTCACGTGATCTCAAATGGTAACCATGCCAACTGTAATTTACGGTAGTTACTGCTGTGAAAAAAAGAACGAATTAGGGATAATGAAAAAGCTTTAATAATATTTCTGTCTATCTTGTTTATTGATTGACAGTGTCAACTAATATCAAATGACCAGTTTTTTTTTTTATTGCAACAGAGGTATTTTGGTGGACGACTTTGTTTACGTTATGCTGTCTATTTTTATCAAATTATTTATAGAAAATATAATTAAAGGCCTCATACTAATTGATGCAGTACCTCTGCTGACCACTTGATGTTGACAGCCACTTCAAAAAAGGGCTTTTGGACTAATAAAGGCCCATAACTAATACTATTAGACAAGGCACACAAAGACATTAACATCAAGTACACCAGGCCGAGTTTCAAGTCTTTTGTTTATTTAAGTATTACCATGATCATAAACTTTCATTTTGCATTTTTCAATCACAGAGCATCAACTCTGTTATGTGCACAATGATGAAATAAATTATTCTGAATGACAGAACGCTAACATTATCAAGCATGTATATTAAGGCCAGTTTCTGTGTAATAAATTATTTGATCTAGTGGTAAAACAAAGAAATGCTGCATTAACTGACAGACGCTTTAAGTTCACAGCCAAACAGAGAATGTGCAATTATCGAAATATAAACATAACCATTTCAATAAGAGTTTAAGGTATGAGTGCTGTTATGAATACAGTTTTATAACTGTTTAATAAAATGCAAAAAGGCACCGTAAAACATTGAATTACAAATTAAAGAAAACTTTCAGAAAATCAGTAACAATAGTAATATTAATTATAATGTTAATTATAATATGACTCATATTTCTGTACAACCTCTTTCTGCATTTCAAGCATCAATTAGTTCCACAGCTGTTGACATTTTCTCAGGTGCCTATATTATTTACCTCAACTCTAGAGCAAAATAAGCATATCAACTACCAGGATTATAAATCTTATTTAAAGCATAATCATGTTAAAACAATTAATCACATTTGCAGGTTTCCTCATCACATCTGAACAGTTGTGCTTCCAATTGTACAGTGCCAAAAACATCCTCAATGTACACATCAGATGCTTTTAACGAAAAGGAAAAACAAAACAAATTAACACAGCTAATCAGGATTATTCGACATACACATAACGATACAAGTTACATTCTCTAAGTTATACAGACAAGCATTTTAGCTAAAGCACTCGTTGTCTCATTCACAATTATGGAATATACATTTTTTTTAGAACAGAGGTTACAAAGCTGAGATTTAGGTATGGGGGGCAGAAAATACAACAGAAATTAGATATTGCTGCAATTCCAATAGAAACACATTTGTGAGACTTTCTACTTGACATTTCTGATTAAATGGATGCAGGTTACAAAGCAATCAAAATACACGTAAAATTGAATTACAATCATTAGTTGTGATATTGTGACTGTGATTTATTGTCATGATGAAAAGGATGTATTATCTCCCTTTTTTATTTTACATTTTAGCAGCCAAATATCTACACAAGGACTTGGAATTAGTCAATTCAAAAATGGGTGCTCTTCAAAAATCCTGATTGCCACGAATATCTCCTCACAGGACTTTACTCCAAAACAGACCATAACATTCCTCTAATAACAGCATTCATCTTTCTTCAGATGCTAAGACTCTCAGGTTTTAAAGGACATGGTTAAATTAAGAAAGCTACAAGTGTGAAAATGCATTTGTTAACGGTTTAAAGGGTTAGTTCACCCAAAAATGAAAATTCTGTCAGTAATTACTCACCCTCATGTTGTTCCAACCCTGTAAGACTTTCGTTCATCTTCGGAACACAAATTAAGATATTTTGGATGAAATCTGAGAGCTGTCTCACTCCTTCATAGGCTGCTAGGCAATTGATATCTGCCAGCCCAGAAAAGTTAGTAAAGACATCGTTAAAATAGTCCAAGTGACTACAGTGGCTCAACCTTAAGTTTATCAAGCGACGAGAATACTTTTTGTGCGCAAAAAACAAACAAAAATAACAATGTTATTCAACTATTCATTTTGTTCTGTGTGGGCCTCTGACGTGAGTTGTTCACATAGTCTAACAGTGCAGCGCTTCTGGGTTGTACGTCAGAACGTAGGCTCACTATTGGCCAGCATCACACGCATCACACACATGACCAACGTAGTGAGCCTACGTTCTGACATACAACCCAGAAGCACTGCGCTGTTACTCTACTTCAACAGCTTAGGAGAATGACATGGAAGAGAAGAAATGGTTGAATAAAGTCGTTATTTTTGGGGGGTTTGTGCACAAAAAGTATTCTCGTCGCTTGAGCCACTGTAGTCACTTGGACTATTTTAACGATGTCTTTACTAACTTTTCTGGGCTGGCAGATATCAACTACCTTGCAGCCTATGAATGAGTGAGCCAGCTCTCAGATTCCATCAAAAATATCTTAATTTGAATAATTAATGACATAATTTTCATTTTTGGGTGAACTAACCCTTTAAGACCAAGACCATCTGGTTTACTGCTATTCCTCTTATAATTCTTAACACGTGCAAATGAGTGGACCGCCAAACATTCAGAAGGAAGTGAGAAATGAATCCTAATGCTGAGCGAGGGCTTATTACTACAGGAGCATACACGCTTCCAACTCTATTTGCCTTTGCATTTTAAACATGCCGATCCCATGCAAGACTGAAAGAAGTACTCATTCAGTACCATAACTCTTCATAATAGTAAAAGGATATTATGGGTTAAATACAAGTTAAGCTCAAACAACAGTGTTTATGGCATACTGTTGATGAACACAAAACTAATTTCAACATCACAACTCATTCCTTCTTAAGTTGGCATGAAATAAAAAATCACCCTCTCTAAAAGCATAAACAGTATTATAGATTAGGGTGAGCGACTTACAATGGAAGTGAATGGAGCCAATGTAAGTGCTGTAAGCTTCACATCAATCCCTTTGTTAAACATATTATATGATTTGTAAATCCCACATTCTATAATCGAACTCACACCTGTAAAACTGCATTTTCGGTGAAGCCATGCTGAATGATTGGTACTGTACTAGACAACTAATACTTCATTCATATGTGTGTCTAACATGTTGAAAGTGTTACAGTGAGGTTTCGGTAACTTAAGAAGATGCATCATGCAGATATGATTTGTGAGTCATCTTAAGTTTTAGATCCAGTCACTGTCTTACCGGAACTGCTCCTGTTAGTTTTGTGGTCTGTTCGCAACTCAAATGCTCAATTTTCAGATATAAAAGCAATTGTCTGTTAATTTGACAGATGAACTCGTGCCTCAAATGAACTTCTTATGTGAAATTATGACTTCTATGACCATCTATGATATTACTTTAGTGACAGTTACTGTTGTTACAGGTAACAGATTTTGATTTTATTGTAAGCTGCTGTGTGAACATGACATTTTGAGACTCACACCTGTAAGTAAATAATACTACTGACAGGGTGAATGTAGCCTTAGTAGGCGATTTTTTCCACACTAACTTGTACTATTTGTCATGTGGCTATACTATTGAAACCGTGAGTACTGTATATTAATGTTTTCCAATTAGCCCCATTCACTTCCATTGCAAGTGCCTCACCGTAAGTATTATGCCACACATGCTGTCGATTGAGTTTAACATATATTAACCCTGAATATTTAATTAATGTTTCTTCCCCAACAGTTTCTCATTGTCCATGCAATGATGGACCAAATTGTCCATGCAATGATATGTACGTATGAACATCATGTCTTTTTCTTGTGAAAATTAGAAAACATATAGAGCGTACAGGACGCTCCATTTCCTTTGGAAAAGAAGAACATGAGGGACATGAGGTTGTGTCCAGTCTCCACAGTGAGGTTCCTGTGCTCCGGGGTTTTTTCGAGTTATACGTGAGGCAAGTTTTGGGACTCGAGACTATCTCTTGATCCAGCGTGGCTGGGAGACGGCCCACTGGCTCCTGTCCGTAGCAGCTCAGAAGAGAAGGTTGTATCGTTGCTTTGTTGGTCGAGGAGGTCGCGGCCGCCCTCCGTAGTGTCCAACTCTTTGTCATTGATGAACAGCTCTGTATCGCCCCAGTCAGCGAGTGGCTCGCGGTCGCTGGACTCATTGTTGCTGCTGCCGCTGCTCCGAGTGGACAGGCTGGGATGGCAGTCCGCAGCAGTCGGTAGCATGAGGTTCTGAGCGGAAAGAGACTTACCGAGCCCACGCTCAACCTGTAGCGAGGCTGCTGCTGTGGAAGACATGAGCTTTAGAGGATCAATGTCAAGGCTCAAGTGTCTTCTCCACGACCCATCTTCCTTGGAGTTGCGCTCGGGCTTCTCCCGTAGCTGTACCGTGCTTTGAGTACTCTCAACCTCCCTGTCCGACGCAACATCGGTTTGGGTACTCACGAGGCAATTGCTCAGACTCTCTGCCCGGCTCTCCAGTAGCGTCTCTGGGATAAGGCTGGTAGGCCGGCTTTGAGGCGTTGGTACCATAGGGGGGAGCTGAAGGGTCGTTGAGGTCGAATGGATTGTCGGGACCGGCCTGGTCAGCTCACTGAATCGCTGGTGACTTCTGGAAAGGTTGTTGGGGGTGAGAATGGGAGGAGGGGACACTGGGTAGAAACTGTCCGGGCTGGAGGGTTGGTTGTTGAGAAGAGGAGAGGTTGAGTAGGAGGAGGCCGAATGTGGGTAACCAGTACCCAAATTGAGTTCACTGGGGGCCAGAGCAAGATGCAGACCACGGTGTAGGTTACTGCTGCCTGAATGAGACACACTGCTGCCGGTAAACTGGGAGGATGACGACAAATCCTTGCTATGGATGGAGCTTTGGTAGTCGGAGGTCTGATCCAGCTCGAACAGTGGAAAAGCAGACAGACCAAGCATCGAAGATGAGCCTTTCTGCAACACCTGCCGGTATATATCCAGCAAAGAGTCCAGCTTTGACTCAATGGACTGGACCTGTATTAAAGAAGAAATAAGAAATCACATCGAATGCTCCTGAATTTTATGCTTAACTATCATAAATGAGTGCAAGTACACAACTGTTCAAAAGTTTGGGGGTTGTATCATTTTTGTTTGTTTGTTTTTGAAAGCAGTCTCTTATGTTCACCAAGGCTGCATATATTTGATTAAAAAACAGTAATATTGCGAAATATTATAACAAATTAAAATAACTGTTTCTATGTTAATATATTTTAGAATGCAATTTATTCCTGTGATGCCAAAGCTGAATTTTCAGAAGCCATTTCTTCAGTCTTCAGTGTCACATGAAATCATGATAATATGTTTAATACTTCAGAAATCATGATAATATGCTGATTTGGTGCCTAATAAACATTTCTTATTATTATCAATGTTGAAAACAATTGTGTTGCTTAATACTTTATAAAAAAGAATTCAGGATTCTTTGAATAAAAAGTTAAAAAGAACACATTTTTTTAAAATAAAAATCTTCCGTAACATTATTTATAAATAACTTTACAGTCACTTTTTATCAATTTAATGTATCCTTGCTGAATAAAAGTATTAATTTCTTTCCTAAAAATAAATAAAATCTTACAGACCCCAAAGTTTTAAACGTAGTGTATGTTTCATTAGACCAAGTTAATATGGCTTACTTGTCTCTCTACTTTACAGACACGTCCAAGCATGCTCATGTCATGGTCCAGGGACTCTCCTTCTGGGAGGATTTTCTCCCTGCCTTTCCTGTCTACCGAAATCTGGCCTTTTCCTAGTATCTGATCCACCCTATGAGAAAAAAAGTGATTTTGAGCATACGTGAGGATGTACACCTTTACACTTCTGTTCCTCAAGCTTGAGCATTGCACAGCACAGCAGGATAAGACTGGACTTTGGTTAGTGAAAAAAGAAGTTAGTGCATCACCATCATCTATTTTTTCTATGTTACAAAGACAGTAAGAAAGAGATGCTGATTTATTATTATTTTTTTCTAAATGATATAACTACAGTCAATTCAATTTAAAATTGGATTATTTACATTTTAAATGTTACTTGCTCTAAATGTAAGGATTGGCAGTATCTAATCTACAGTACCTATGGTTAAAATATTACATTCAAAATTATACAGTAAACGATACTCCAGAGAAGCCCCTAGTGTGCAAGATTAATGTGCTAGTGAAATGTAGTTTATATTTTCAGGTGTAGTGTATGATTATCCAAGTGTTTCCATGCAGAAAGCAGACTATGTACACTATTTATAATCATTCCTGGATTTCACATTTCAGTATTTGACTTTCTGTTTTTGTGTTGTTAGAAAAACTGTCTAATGTTTCCTCATCTCTCCAAATATATCATGCAAGAGTAGTTTGCGTTAAACCAACATCAATCAGCTGATCAATCAGCTCAATTGTGTAGAGTGTGTGCTACACAATTTATAATCATCTCCTTGATTGAAAACATATCACTATTTATTAATCACCTTGAAGTCCAATGATGAAGATTGTTTAATACACCGAAAAGTAAAGAGGTTTGTAATCCACATATTCTTCTCAACCAGGGGGCTGGGGCCCACTAGGGGGTTCCAGCAAACTTCCAAGGGTGCCTTAAGATAGAGGTCTGCGCGGGACTGTTTTTTTCATCCCGCTCCCGCCAGATTCTATACCGCGCGTTCCCGCTTAAAATTCACTGTGTTTACCACCTATCCGCTTACAATGATTTTCTTCCCGACCCGACCGATCCTGCTAAATTTATATCTCGTTTCCAGAATCTCACATTTAAATTTCCCCAACTGAAAGAGAGAGATTTGGTATAACAAATATAAAATGTATGCTATACAAAAATGGTAGCTAGGCTATTTGTTATTTTTATTCGTCGTCAAGATACAAAATTCTTTTAACATTTTACTGTCAAGACGGTAGAAAAAATGTCACAGAGAAAAAAAAAAGAAGCAAAATATGAATGAATGAAAATCATTGGCTTATAGGCCTAGCTTTTGCAAAATGAAATCACTTTTTTAACAGAACTATTTAACATCCATGCAAGAAAAGAATGCCATGACGACCGTTTCAGCGTCTCTCATCCAAAAACTGACCAAAGGCTGAATGCTCTCTTTTAAGGTGCAGTCATGACCGGGATGCAAAGAAAATAATTTGCCAGGTTGCTCAGTGCAGAATTTGAAAAAAATATATACAGGTGAAACTCGAAAAATTAGAATATCCTGCAAAAGTTATAATTTTGATGATTATGGCTTGAAGCTTATGAAAACCCCAAATTCAAAATCTCAGAAAATACATGAAATCAATAAAAAAAAAAGGATTTTAAATACAGAAATGTCAGCCCTCTGAAAAGTATAATCATGCATATGTATACAGTTATATATACTAAATATATTAGTTTCACCTTTTAATTTGAATTACTGGAATACACAAACTTTTGCACGATATTCTAATTTTTCGAGTTTCACCTGTATATTTTAGGCTACAGCCAACGCAAAATGTCACAGAGAAAAGTAAATTAAAGCGTGGATACGCTGAATTCTGATCGGGTCCCGCGGTATCCGCAGGAGAGCCGCGGGAATGCAGACCTCTACCTTAAGATGACTTAAAATGACATTAAAATAAGCTAAAAATTTTCATTTTTATTTTCATTCATTTAATGACTAAAAGCCAAGACAATTCTTATTTTAATTCAGCCACTCAACAGCAGAATTCCCACAGTCTTGAAAAACCTTGATACATGAGGTGGCTTCATTTTAAAGTGTGATTTGTAGACTTGAAAAGTCATGTAAACGAATAAAATCTTAAAACTCGGTGGGCAATTTTATAATGGATTTACATTTCTAGTTATTCCAAACTCTAAAATAGTTTTTTGTAGAAATTGTGAGTAAAGAATATTTTTTTAAATCTTTATCCAGAAAATGAAGAACGATTGGCATGGGGCTTTTGAATATCGTTGTGGACAAAGAGGGGGCCTTGCAGTCAAAAAGGTTGAGAACCTCTGCCATTTAGATTCACTGTGGATACTGATTTTGTTTACTAGGGGAATATGTGTGTAGGTATTTTCAGTTCTAATAACATATGGTAATAAACCCTTTGAATAGTTTTAGTTAAATACATCATCAGCATTGGACCCAATGTACAGTATGAACTGATTGAGGTAAGTATAGCCCCATGACTAGTCCCCTAGCCTTCTACAGGCCTCTGACCCAGCATGCTTCTTCTTGCTTTGGCTGTAATACAATTGTAGAGAGGGAGAGGAAAGGTTCCTGGCTTTGGTGCTGAGTGTCTGATGTGGACCCACGGCTGTGGCAAGTCTAAATGAGAAAACATACGGGGGTCAAGTACATCTTAAAGATTGTGCCATCAAGGAAAGGAAGGAAAGGAGGAGAGAGAAGGTCGAGGAGAAGGAGCTTATGGCACCAAGGCAAGATACTACTGATCTCAGATACATGCAGACCACATCTCAGAAACATGAATGCCAATCAAACCAAAGGTCTCAGTAATCTAGTTTAAATTCTGTTAACTGTTGCTTCAAAGTCAGCGTTTCAAAGTGCACTGTGGTTTCAACAATTTAAGCTTAAATGTCAGTTAGAGATGGTTGTTCAAATCAGAGTGGTTGATTAGACACCTGTTGGTTCACAATATTAAAGAATGACTAAATTTGATTATGCTTCTCTTTGATTAGCAGGTCATTCCATGCCGGACGAAATGTTTTACAAACTGTACAAAAACTACGCTTTAAGATACAAACCCAAATGCTAGGGAAAGCCAAGAGAAATCAATCTAAAAGTTAGTCCAATACACAGGCACATTTGTTCTAACACCATGCACTGCATTAACAGTTATGCTGGTTTAGCATTGGCCAACCTTGTTAAAACAGGAGAGAGTTCTGCATGATGAAAAACAGAGGAATCAAGGATTTGTAGGACAGAGCAAACAGCTGGAGGCTTTGGGTCCGTGACGCATCTCAAATCTCATGTGCAAAAAGCGCTTGACCGCAAAAATATATATTGTAAAAAAATTATAATAATAATAATAATAAAAACAAAATGATATATTATATATATATTCAAATAAATGTGTTCTGTTTTTATACATTTTAAAATATACATCACAAGAATAAGTTAAATATTTAATCCTGTGATGTGTGTTCAGTTTGTATGTATATATTACTGACCCTAAACTTTTGAACAGTAGTACATATATTTTTCTTATTCAGAAGTTTTGTCTTGTTTTGCATTAAACATCTAAACATCCTTAAATAATATTGCATAACAACGTTTTCAGACGATAGGCTATATATTGAATTTTCTTTTTTTTATAAGCATAAATGTAACAAAATATAGGCAACAACAAGCAAAAACTATTTGCCAATGAGCTAATAAACTTGATTCAAGATGTGTTCTCTGAAAACAAGTCTTATCTTACTATATGTATCTTGATTTAAGGATGTATGCTTTTTATATAGCGTTTATCTCTGTGATGTTCATGTCCAGAAGGTAATGGTCACTAAGGATTTAGACACACAGCCTCAGCAAATGACTCATGTCTGGATGTTTCAGAGTTAAGTGTAAAAGGGTTTAGGATTGGGGATTATGGGTCGGCTGACCCTGGGGCAGAGTGTTTCCTCTTGGCCTGACTGTAATACAAGTGCAGGGAAGGAGAAGAAAAGGTCTTGGCTTTGGTTCTCAAGGTCTGTGGACCCACAATGGTGTCTAACCTGAATGGGAGAGCGCAGACAGGGAGATAAGACAGACACGGATATGTAGATGTAGAAAGTATGCATAAGAAAACAAAGTTGTTTAACTATTTTCTGTACGGTGGAGCTCAATAATAGCTTTCTTTAATATGTCTTTGTACTTACTGCATTTGTTAATGTGTATTGTGCAAGTGAGAAATTTATGCAGTAAAAAAATAATAATAATAAAAAAAAAAAATGTTACATAAATGTTATGAATGAATTTATAACTTTCAGTCACATGTTGAAGTTGAACATATTTTTGCCATACAAAAAGGGCTGGTTTGTCTCACCTAGTCTGGAGACTCTTGATACGGCATAACATATCCAGGTGGCCAGCAGAGTACTGCTCAATCACATCTTTCACATCATACGGTCGCAGCGTCTCCTTAAACTTCTTCTTGGCCACATGGAATTTCATTATCCTTAAACAAGAAACAAGACTCAATTAACTTTTGATGAGAAATTATATAACAAAATACTGAAACACAGGAAAATGTAAATATGTGATAAATATGTGATATTTCATCTTTTTATGACATTTTCTGTTACAAGATATATTAATTTCAGACGCAAAATAGTAATTAAATGAATAAATAAAGACTTCAGGTGACTTCAGTAAATACACCTTGATTTTTTTTTTTTTTTTGGATAGCTTTAATACAAGAATAAAGCAAAAAGGTACGGAAAATGAAGTTTAAAAATAAAATTTGTTCCAATTATATATGCAGTTACATCTATAAACTGTACAGTACAATGTGCATATATGAAGTCAGCTCAACATAAAACAAACCTCTTCGCAAATAAACAAGCCTGCAGGTTGTGTAAACTTGCTCATAACCACTAGAGGGCAGAAATCAGTCACGAATATCAGAGCAGTTTATGACCCAGAGAAAAATATAATCAGATATACCTCTGCTTTAAAACCACAGTTAATAATAATATTACTCAAGTAAGGCTCATGTTCGAGTAAAGCTATGTGTGATAGATGGCATTAGCTGTGTAAACACAGGTATTACCACAAGCACACAGAAACCCAAACCAATTCTTGACATTCTTCTGAGTGAAGATGGAACTACAAATATTGACACAGAGGGGAACAAATCTCAGTGATCCGTCTCTGTTACGTCTTACAGATTCAAGCCCCTGTCAGTTTTTGTTAATGTCAGATGAGCTGATGTGTAAGCAGAACTGACTGTGAGCATGTCTATCCGACACCCTGGGAAAGAGGAGTTGGAAAAATCTCAGCCCTCCTGTGAATCCCTAATAGTAAAGGGTGATGGAAGTGAAAGAAGTCGTCACCTAAAGCAACATCTGTGGCCTCACCCAGCAGGAGAGAGACAACACTCATGGTCTAAACCTAATGTCTCCATCAACAGGGCAGGGAGGTCAAAATGAGTGCGTTTAACTCTGCAACCACAGTGTCAATCCTTCAAACTTTCTTTAGAGGAGAACAAAACACTCTGGGAAGTCAAACTAACCTGATGGCCCTGATCACGGCCTTCAGTGGGGCAGACAGATCTTCCACAGTCACATCACAATGGCAACCCTTCTCATCAAAAGCATCATCCGGTCCAAGATTAGTGTCAGCTGTGTGTTTGAGAGAAAGGTAAAGAATGTGAATCACATCAAGAAGCAGATCCTCAAAAAGGCTGAAAACAAAACTAGGCTGAAAAGTAGAGAAAGCCAAGGGCAGATCAATACAGCTATGAATCAAAATAGCATTCAAATCAAATCTTTCCCTTGACCGACACATACAGACCACAGGCCACCCCTCTCTCCTCAGAGCTGTACAGCATAAAAAGGAGATGCAAAAGAGAACTCGATTTGGTACTCGCTGTGTGAGAAGTTTTGTGTGCGCACACATCCATAGCGTGCACCCAAAAAAGCTGTGTCTCAGACAGCATGCAAATACTGAATTGAGTTCTCTTTTGCTTCTTCTTGCGCTGGAATGGTAAAATTCACACGCAATTTTATACAAATATGCCCATCTTGGCGAGTATCCTAGTAAACACAGTCGGTTGTGGCTTAAGTGAACGTAAACAATTAATAAAAATAAATAAAAATAAAAATATTGGATCCGTGCAACTCATAAAGTGACAACTCAAAAAACAGACAGCAGCGCAGCAGGAATATTAGGAATATTAGTCACTTTATGAGTTGCACGGATCCAATATTTTTATTTTTATTTATTTTTATTAATTGTTTACTGTCTGAGACGCGGCTTGCTATGGATGTGTGCGCACACAAAACTTCTCACACAGCAAGTACCAAATTGAGTTCTCTTTTGCATCTCCTTGCGCTTGAATATTTCAATTGGCATGGCTTAAAAACACAAGCAAAGGATAAACTTTCATGATAGGGAAAGTGACAGTTCCGACAGTTGTCCCGTGTGTTGTTCCCACTGGCACCTGGCAGTACGTATTTTCGAGCCCTGCTATATTTTGCATAGGTTTCATTTTGTTTTGGCAAGTATTTAATTACTTTACCCAGAGAAAAAAACTTTAGATTATGAACGTGCCTTCACGCAGTTAATCAAAACTATCAGTATTAGTCTTTTGCATGCTATAGCCGATCGTTTTAAATTGATCTATATATTGATCTATAAATAAATGTACTTATTTTTTGTATCTTGAGTCCAATGAAAGTCAAGTCACTTTAGATAAAAGCATTTGCCAAAATGCGTAAATCACAAACAAAAGGAAACAGATCACAGACAAAATATCTGGATATGATGCTTGTAGAATGAATGAATTCCTCCATTTAAACTGTCAGCACTTGTAGTACATGACACAGATAAATGCTGCCTGGAAGAGAGATTTCTATCAAGATGTGAAGAATTGTATTCCCCTTTGCTCCACTGTCTTATAGGCTATCATATGTGGTGGATCTATAATGTGTGTATAAGAGGATGAAGCCAGTGTGTGGTAACTGCAGGTTTGAGATTAATTTTAGCTTGATGGGTCTCACACAGGGCTGAGACTAGTTTGCTGCTGACACTCAGATGCTACCTTTGCAAATTCTGCTGAATTGGGCTACCTTTGTTGAAATGTTACAATAAATCTTACTGTACAACAACAACAACAACAAAACACGTAGGTGCAGTGTTGTAGAGTGACAAGAAGTTGTGAACTATTCTTTAATAGACTGACAAATTAGGCAGCTTTTCCAGCAACAAACTAGTTTTTAAAACACTACATCTCTGTGTACAGTTCACATTTCTGTATTTTATATCACATTGTTTGCTAACTCAGCTTTAATTAAATGTGCTCTTCTAAACCAAAATAACAAAATAATCTATTTTCTAAATGCATGTTATTGATCTTATTGTGAACGGTACACCCATGTACACATTTAATTATTTATTTTTTTGACCTCGTAATTTTTAATCAGAAGAACTTAATCTTCTGGTGAAAATGACAAACTTAACTTTCTCAGAATTGTTTACATGTTTTCCAGTACAAATATCTACACATAAGATATATTTACTTGAGAAGCAAAATGACTGAAGATATAAAGTGCTTTCTGAAAAATTTATTAAAATTAAATATTTTTTTCTTGTTTTAAGCATTAACTCACAATTTTTTTTTTTTTCGTTTCATCGCGACTTTCATGCTGTCACCTTGGACACATAACTTACCATATCTGCTGAAAAAAAAGATCTATGTAACATTTTTTTACTTGCTGTGATGTGGGCCACATGGATCTATTGTTCAACATTAAAAAAAATCACAAACATCTGTTTTCACATGCAAATTCACTATGTTGACAAGGCCAATTAACAGAAAAATTGTATTGTAATATGTTGAGTTGTTGGTTTTAAAAGTTTTGCTAAAGATTTATTAAACAGGTTATTAAACATTCTCACTATGTTTTCTTTTCCCATGGGACTATGGGTTCCCGGCCCTTTGTGACTAACGTACAGTATTCTGTCAATACTAAATATCCTCCTATAAACAATGTCTCTATCTCTGCTTTGCTCTCTTCTTCCCTGAGGGGCATTCTGGTGATGGGAGCATGAGTCAAGGATAACTAGTGCAAACAGAGGGTGCCATGAGAGGCCATGTTTTCCCACTGCAGCCCAATAGTGTGTGTAAATCCTGCCTTCAGGGATAAATCCAGAAAATACCAATAACAATAAGGTATATAGGAAAAGACTCATTCTTATTTCTAAAATGGCCAAATGGTGTGAAGACTAGCAGATAACAGAAAAAAAACTTTGTAAACAAAATGAAGTATTTTTTTGAAGTAAATAAACCCCAGGAATGATTATCAGCTAGTAAGAACTTCTGTAATTACAGTAAAAGAGGAAAATCAGTGATTTGACCAATCAAAAAAGCCCTTCACCTTCAGTCGTTGTGCGAGATTGGCTCTTGAGTCTGAGTGATGGACGGAAGCGTGTTCGGTCATTGAAGCTCCAGCTCTTCTGGACCTTGGCAGGGCTGCTGCCCTCCACACCCACCTCTGTGCCAGGAGAGCGTCTGTCGTTCACTGACATCTGTCTGCTCTTTACGCTCTGACCACGAGGACTGGCCATCCGCACACGCTCGCGAAAACTTAACTTTTGGCTGCAGGAGAGGAAAGTGGAGGGATGGAAGAGGCCGGGAAGTGGGAAGGGACAAATAAACAGAAAAATAATTAAACATGGAATGGAGAGAAAGAGGTATTTAACTAAAGTTTAGTTAAATAAAAACAGCTGTGATGGTTTATTTTGGACCTGCAAGCTTCCTTTCCTCAGTTTTTACCAGATTCCTCCAGTAAAACAATACTTTTTTTTTTTTTTCATTAACTTAGATCTTACTAGGATTTCCTTTGCCGAAGCCCCATAAACTGTCTTATACTTAAATTGCATCAAAAGAACATCATGCAACACAAATCCCATTCCAAGGTTTCCACCAATCAGCAAGCAACCTTTTGAAGCATGACTCTAGTCCACCCTAGTTCTGTTGCTACCTTCAATGTGGAGCAGCCTGACAACATCTCCATAAGCCGCCTTTCTAGGCCTGACATAGAGGCCCGGAGAGGCATGTCATAATAAACAGTTTATGTGCAAAGCAACTATATACATATTCCATCAAAGACAACAACTCCATAAGCTGGGGTTCTTAAATCATGCTGGATATATACATACTACACTGTGCTTTTTAGCTCATGCTTAGTAGTTTGTGTGTGAAAGAGATGTAGTGTAAAGGAGAGTGGAGACATAATGCTGTAAAGATGATTTACTGTACAATAATATAGAGCCAAAGTTCATGCATATGCAACATGCAAGTTTATGACTAATGTGTTTAATAGGTGGGATGCAAACTGAGACATATACAGTACTGTCATAGATATCCTTCATAACTGAACTGAACCTATAAAACGGTTTGATTTAATCATTATTCCTGCATATATTACAGTATGGGATGCTGGTACTGTAGTTTAAAGGTAAAACATTATTTTGCTACATGGATGTTACATATACTAAATAACAATTATATCTGTAAAAATGTATATTGTAGAGTCATTTCTGCATGTCAGATAGGGGGTGTTGGATAAATCAGTCAGTGGCAGTTAAATCCTTCAGGCAACAGGCACAGGACCCTCATATTAAACCCTCTGTAGGGTCTGTAAGGGGCGGGGTTATCTGAGGTGGCCCTCATCATTCATGCATAAGGTTAGTCAGCATTCACATTGGTCATATTGCTGGAGCAGTGGGGGATGCTGGGTACCTATATATCCGTGTGGTATACCTCCTGAAGAGCCTCTGTCTATTACTATGACCCTTACTATGGAAATGAGGGAGACAGATGGTAGATGAGTTAGACTGTGAGCAGAAACATCTTCCTCATGTGGAAGAATTATATGGATAGTGCAACACAGAAACAGAGCCACCACTTGGTGGTAAATATGGAGCAAAGCGCAAAATAAATTGGTGTGTTTTTGCAACCAAACATGGTAATAAAAAGTTGAATTAGTTTTGAATTACTTTAGAAGTGCTCCAAACCACACACACTCACAAACACATCCACACTAGAAGTATATTCACATAAACAGTGTACAAAACCTGTCTAACAACCAACTAACTTTGACAAACGTTCTTGGATTTGTTGGTTAATTATACATTTTCTTTCTGTAAATATTTAATTCTTTTCACTCTATCCAGAACAAATGGATTATGTGGATTGTGGATTATACCTAATGTTTCCTTAAAGACTTCATGTTCATCCATTTACTGTACAATGTTCCACAAGCTATGAAAAAAGTATTCACAGCTTAGCTTCTTGCTGTAATGCTTTTGCAATTGGAAGGTTAATTTTCCATCATACTTAATGACACATTTGCCACACACTGTGAGCTTTTTCAACTGTAAACGACTTCATTTAAGTCTGAGCACTGGTGCTCTGCTCTTCACATATCTAATATGAACCATGCAAACATCCAATTCCAGCACTAATTGAAAGTGTGAGGATACAAAAAAGGAAAATGCTTTGGGTGCATCCATTATTTACAAGCACTGAGCAATAAGCTCCACTCCTGATGGGATTCTATGAAAATTAAAAGACAAAACATCATCAGCCTGACTAAAAACATCTGACTACACTATGGCCTTGCAGATACGACAGTCTTTAATACATATAAACAGCATGCAGAGTCCTAAATGTCAACAGCTAAGTCTGTAACTGAGTCAATATTTCTTACTGCTATTACATAGTAATATGCATTTTTTATGGGGGGGGTATAAAAAAGTAAAGGACAAAAATGTAAAACAGAACTTAATGCATGCATGCAGTGATCTTTGCATCTTTCATGACTGCAGTAATATTTATTGGTCAATATAAACGATATCTAAATTGAAAAAAGTGCATCATGTTATATAGTCCATGCACGTAGACAGAGAAAAGTAGGCTAAAGTACTCTACAATATTATAGAAAGAGGTCTGCATGTGCACACAGTCACATGTGCACACAGTTGCGCACACACACACACACACACACACACACACACACACACACACGCACGCACGCACGCACGCACGCACACATTTTAGTACAGATGGACACCATTGTGTCTAAGTAATCACAGTGTCTTTCACACTCACTCAAGGCTCTTCTTTGAAAGTTAGCAAAGAGAAGCTGCTCCACATTTAAACTACTATTCTATGACTTAAACGGCTTTCTGGAATACCTGCTGATTCTGACTAGACAATTGCTGCTAATGCAGTAGTTAAACTAACCACTAAACTATATTTGTCTGTTGTCCAAAACAACATACTGGTGCTACTTTCATGTTTCACCCATCACTCTCTGGTTTCTCTCTAGATAGAATATTTATATTATTAATACATTTATATATGTAATTATATATAACAATATATTGGTCAACTCACTAAAACAATTATATGTTATATTAATAATATATTATTAATAATATCTGGATTCAATTATACTTCTGTTCAAAAGACTGGGGTCGTGTATATTTGAAGGTTGCAACAAAGGTTGAATTTATTTAATCAAAATACAGATAAAATATTAATATTGCAAAATATTATTACAATTTAAAATATATTTTTTTCTATTTTGACATATTTTAAAATGTAATTTATTACTGTGATAGCAAAGCTAAATTTTCGGCATCATTACTCCAGTCTTCAGTGTCACATGATCATTAAGAAATCATTCTAATATGCTGATTTGGTGCCTAATTAATATTCTGTATTATTATCATTACAGTTGAAAACTGTTGTTCTGCTTAAAATTTTTGTAGAAACTATAATATATATTTTTGAGGACTCTTTGATGAATAGAACGTTTGAAAGAACAGCGTTTATATAAAATAGATTTTTTTGTTTTGTAATAATGTAAATATCTTTACAGTCTCTTTTGATCAATTGAATGCATCATTACTGAATAGAAGTATTAATTTATTTTCTTCTTTTTTTAAAAACTCACTGACCCCTTTAAGCTATAATATAAGCTATAAGTAAGATAAAATAAAATATATGTCATGTATATGAATAATAAGAGAGACAATATAATTAGCTATACACTGGGATTCTGATTATCCTGTCTTGGTTTATTTTGTGATAATGAGCGATAACTGTACATACCATATATAACTACTACTTGAAAATCAGAGGGAATGAATGATAAAGCAAGACATGTAACATGCCATGACTGAATGGACTTAATTCTTCTCCCTATTCCTATTGAAGCCATGGAAGCTAAAACACAATCGATACTCAAGAAAGTAAAACATTCCGGACACTAGGATGATGTAGATACGAGAACAACAAACCTGCTGATGGATTCCCCCTGGTCTTTCCTTCAGGTGTTAGTTAAAAAACAGAGAGAAAAGAGGCAGGATATTAACACTTCACATGAATGACAGAAACTAATAAGGAGACTACAGAAGAGACACAGATGCCTCTGAAATATACTGAGTGATTCATTTTGGGAATGACACACCAATATATTTCACACTGTGTCACACAAAATACAGTTTAAATGTTAAAAAAGGAAATTAAACATAAGTAAGCCTCAGCACGCACACACACACACACACACACACACACACACACACACACACACACACGTTAAGAGTAGAAAGAAATGGAGAGTCTTTTTTAAGACAGTATAAACAAGCAGCAAACAAGCTGTCATGCAAGCTATGAGCAATGCACAGTCAAGCTGACTAAGACGAGCGCTAGCAGAGGGACAGCTGTGTTATCAAGGGCTGTTTAGTATGTAATTACTCAAGAAATTGGCCTTAATACAACAGAACACCCATTTGTCAGAGCATTGCCGTGTGTCTGTCTTCAGGTGTCTGTCCACAAACTGTCCTGGCTTCTGTGTGATGTGATTTATCTATTCTGGGCAACGAAATTTCAGTTAGACACAGGATCTACACAAGGAAGCAGGTGTGAGTCTGTGGCTCTCATCCAAACTGAAGCTTTGACGCTTCAGTTGTACAGAAGGCTTGTGTTCCCAATACAAAAATGAATCTTGCTGTACGTATGGCTGTGAGGTATTTCAGTGTACTTCATTAAGAATTATTTGGGTAATTTGTATTAGCTAAAGTTTACAATTATTTAATATCATGAAGCAATGTCTCATCAGTCACCACCACAGTCTTTGACCTAAAGCAAAACATTATAGTTATAACTGTCGTCAAAGACTGACAAACTTGATTTGAGTGTGAATACAATGAACACGAGAATGAATATATTACCGTCTGTAAACAACACTATTCCAATGTCAAAGAACTATAAAATCATCTGATTCTGAAATTTAAGTTTAAAAATTTCAAGTAACGTATTGTTCTTTATTTTTAATAACTGAAAATTTGACCATTTAGAATAGTTGAGTTTTTATTAATGAAAACCAAATATCTAGATCAACAGTTTGGTAATTTCAGCAATGGAAACACCATGGAATAAAATATCTCACAATTCTAAGTTAACATCTCACTATTCAGACTTCAAAACTGCAAGTTTCTGAAGTCATATACTGCAATTAAAAGTTTAAATCTCACAATTTTGAGCCACCCCTTAAAAGATATATAAACTCTAAGAGATATAAAAAAAAAATCTTACATATAAACTCTGAAAATAAGCCTGAATTGCAAGATATAAACTCACAGTTCTAAGAAAAATGTCTTAATTGCGAGATAACTCCAAATTGTGAGATCTAAACACATGAAGTGAGAAATAAAGTCAGTACTGTGTTATAATGCAATTTGAATCGCAAGATATAAGCTCAAATAAAGAATTGTGAGATTAAAAACACAATTACCTATTATTTTTTTGCATTCAGTGGCAGAAACTGCTTCAACAGCAATACATTTCAAAAGCTGAGAAATAAGTTTATTTTCCACTTTGAAAGTTTTGACAAAGTAACCATGCTTAATGTGGTATCATTTCTATGTATTTTTGACACATGGCCATGTGCCTTTGCTAAGTGACTTAATGAGTCTTTAAAAAAGCTTGGATATCTAACAAGACGGTAGGGTACACAGGAGATGATTATGCTTAGGAAGAGAGACAGATTGAGTGAAAACAGTTTATTTGCTGAGGGAAGTGGGAAAATGAGAGCTACAGAAGCACTGACACCAAATACGACACCAGCTGCCAGAGTTGTACCTACTTTGTAGGGCTGCAGGTATGCAACGCCTTCAAATGAGGCTTCCAGGTAGCAATGGAAACCGAGTTCTCATCAGCCGCATAGCTACGCCACACACACTACGTGCAGAATATACAAAACCAGAAAAATAGGGAGGGAAATGAAGAGAGTAGAAAATAAAAAGATAAATACACAAGGCCAGGAAAAAGCAGGGATTGGAAAAAAAGGAAAAAAACAACAAAAGGAAAAAAAAAGATTAGTAACAACCGGTTCATGTAAGCGCTCTTCCATCAGTTCACTGCATAGATACATGCCTTTGAGGAGGGAGAACACTTTTATAGAACAGCCATGTGGCACTCAGGTATGTTCTGGAGAGGTCTGTGGAGTAGAGACGCCACGCAGCCTGGTGCAGGAGACAGACACACACACACACGGGGACACAGGTGGAGAAAGACAATAGCATGGTGAGGGAACAGCCAGTGAATCACTGATTGGGCTCAAGACATTTCTTCAAACCACTGATTTCATTTTGTTCAAAATGCTAGTATTTGGTATGTCTCTCTTTTGCTTTAATAACAGCAGCACTTGAGCTGCATGAACTTCACAAGTTTATGTAAAACCTAATAATCATATTCTGCAGAATTATTTGAGAATGATCCGAAGAGCATCTTGAGCTTCAATGGAATCTGTCCAGAGAGTCGCATGATCATAATCTCACTAATTTGCGAAATATGTTTTATTCATTTTATGTCATAATGTTTCATTGTTTCAATTTTCTAAAATACTAACACTTATTTCCAAGATTAAATTACAGTATACTTTGAATTCCAGATTTGTGAGGTTTTTGGACTCCCTTATAATAAATTGCGAACGTAAATTTCACATGTTCCATGTCCAAAATGAGAGTGGGTTAATGTTGAATAAATGTCTTGGTGGCACACACAACATTAAAACAGCCAGGGGACTTAAAAGTGATGTGGTGAATGAAAAGAGGCATACATTATCCAGTGAAAAGAGTTTATATGCAAATATGTGTTTTTAAAGCACAATCCTTCTAAACAAGTGCAAACCTTTGTTTGTGGCCTCATATGTGTTAATATGTCATATGTTTATGTGTGGCCATCTGGCATTAAAATATACTCAGCATTATTTCAATCTAAACAGAATTATTATCAATATTTGGATAAATAATAATAAAATAAAATTCTGCTTGCATTTAATTTCTTCTGAATTTGTGATGTATATAAGTGAACTGAAAAAGAAATGTGGGTGCAATTTATTCATTGGAAATTAGAACGATTATTAGAATGAAGCCAGACTTGAATGCGAATTTAAGAAAACAATACCTAAATTGTTATCTGACTACATTATCCAATCATGACCAGTATAATGGAAAGTGGTTGCTAGGGAAGAAGTCATTAAAAATTACAAAGACAAAAAAAAAATTTGAATAATGTGAACTGGTGAATCATTCACAATAAAACCAGGAATATGCATTACGAAAGTTATTGTTTCATGCTGACTTATAATAATGTGATAATGGATAGAGTTGTATGTGTTGAGATGAGTAACTGCGTTAAAAAACAATAAGCAAGAAACAGAGGACGTGTTGTGAAAAGGAAAAACATCACAAGAGTGAAAGACTGAAGAAGGTGCTCTCAAATTGCGTGACAGGAGTGAGGAGGGAGGGGATATTTTCCATCATTCTGTATAAAAATGTCAGTAAAGAGAAAACAGCAATCGTAACATGCAGGAAAGAATCCAAACCCAGACATAGCTGACAGTCATACTCCACAGATCATAATTAAGATATATATTCATGGGTTATATAAAGACCTGAAGTGATTTAAGAGAGGGTGAGAGAGCACAAATGATGAGAAATGATGCACCGATGCAGTCCCTGCAACATTACACCTTAAAGAATACACCATGGTCAAAATACACAATTACTGACAACAGTAATTGAAGCTGGATGGTTGGATGCCAACTGAAAGGCCTTTGGAAAAAGAAAAGAAAATTAAAGTCAGGGTTAAAGACAGAGCAGGAAGAGAGACAAAATAAACATAAGGACCAGTGTATATACAGTATGCGATCTTCTCTGTCTGCAATATCAGAAAACAATCTGGAGAAAGAAAAGGGGTCATGGTGGTTAAAATAGTTGAGAAATTGCTTGTGGGTTTTCGACAGCAGCCAAAAGGAAGTAACTCATTTCTATAATATTACAGGACCTTCATTTTTTGTAGATATGTGTGTGTGTGTGTGTGTATGTGCACATTTTCCTGGAGTAAATCTGTTTCTCCTGCTAGAGGAGAAGGATGCACCTTCCATTAGGGAGAGCTATTGTCCTCAGGGAGGCCCTTGCTCAGAATTCCTTCCGTGGAAACACATCATAAATATCGGCAAGTGTTTCCTTTGGCTCTGATGGAAGATAATAGTCCCCATGTAATCAATGCTCGTGTAATTGTTCGTTTTCTCTTCTTTTGTTTTAAAAAAATGAACATGGTTCACTACAAAAACAATCCTTATTAATCAGTATTTTTGTCTTGCTGTCTGGTAAAATATCTAAGTATCCCTCGAATAATATCTCAACATATACAGTAACATAAAATTGCATAAGATATGCAGATAGAAACTATTTGTAACTATTACTATTATTATTTGTTTAGATGTTTTATTTGAAAAAATGTATTTACTTGAAAAGCAAAATCATATCAAAAGCATAAGATACATTTTTAAATATTATTATTATTATCATTATGATAATGTTTAGATGTTTTAACTGGAAAAGAAGTAAAATAAAAGAAAATGATTTTAATTTTGTAATTAACCATGTTTTTTTTGTGAATTATTCATTTCAAACGGTCACATTAAACAATTTAAATGCCAGAGAGTCATTGTCTTCCATATGTTCCTTTATCAAATTTGCAGGCATGAAATGATATTGATATTAACATGGTAACTGTGTGCAGTGTATGAGTACATTGCAGTGAAACTGACCTTTGAGCATCAGAATCAAGTTAGGGCAGATCATACATATAGAAGATATCTGGCCAAGTTCTTTTTGGTTTTAGAGTTGAGCATTAGCTATTGATGCAGTAGCACTGAAAGGTTTATACTTTTTAAAAAAAATGCTAATGAAGCAGCATGTGATGAGTTACTTCCAATCAGAATGTCTGACTGATCAAGTGTTTCAAATAAGGTGAGCTTACCTGTATGAGGCTGGCTGCCGGGTTTCTCCTCTTTTCAAAGTGCTTCTGTCTGTGCTGCTCTTGGACCTTTAGAGCAAAGCCAGAGCCAAGAATACCCTACACCCACATCCACCCACAGAAAGAAAACAAACGTCACCTATTACTAAGGTTCAATCCGCTGATTTGGACTAAGAGAGACTGCGAGTGTGCAGCACACATTTGTGAGCAGAGAATTACAGAACAATTGACGAGAGTGAGTCAGACAGGCCGCTGAGGGGCTTTACAGGCACACACACTGTGCGTTCTCAAACACATCATAAAAAGTCATCACAGTACAAACAGCCTGCCTGGGCTCACAAAAATGCTATTAGTGATTTCAAGTTTTCTCCTAAAAGACCACAAATCCCCTATCGCTCGTAAGTGAGATCACTTAAAGAGTCAGGATAAGAAAGGTCTCATGAAATTACACCTAACCTAATGCTTAACCTCAGAACAATTTAATCGCTTGTTTGTTAATTTTTTTTTTTTTTTTTTTAAAGGAACAGCTCATCCAAAAATGAAAATTCTCTTCTTTTTTTTGTCTTTTGAAACCCACATGGCTTTTATTTTTTTCTATGGAACACAAAACGAGTTCTTTATATCCGAAAGCGAATAGTGACCAGGGTTTCAGATTTTATTTTGTGAATAACGTCTTAAAGTAGGCACGAAAATGATGTTTTCTTCCCTACTGTGTCATATATTCCAGAGTGAATTGACTTTTCAAACGAGAAGAAATGTAGAGAGGGACTTGATTTTGTCCATCAAGAATTGATCAGATTGTTGTTGTTGTTTGCTAATTCCTGCAATGTTTATGTAAGTGACGGGTAGCTGGAGGGGAAGGATTATAGTTCAACCCTTGTGCCAGTGCAACGTGATGAAAGAAGAGATGTCATTAGGGACATTAAAGCTAGGGTAGGCAATGTTTAAACACTTTTTGTTACATTGGTTGGAACTCTCTTCACATCCTGATAGCAATCAATAATAGAAGTGTTCTAAATGTACATATCTCTTCTATGGAAGTCCCTGGGCCAAAGAATGTTTGTCCAATGATAGGATATCCTACCTGCCTGTCAACTTATTTCCATACCTGCGCACACCCTGCTTGCACAGACATCACACGTCATCAGTAGATTCCGTGAGGCTATGCAGAGTTGTAGACACAGTCACTGAGTGCCACATACAAACAGCAGCCAGCTTTTACAGTTCCTCCTGAACCAAAACAAGCTTATGCTGCGCTCACGCCATGACGTAATTACTGTAATTAAGAGATGGCAACCCGTGACATTCTTCTCGGAGCTGTTCACATCCTCATACTCGGAAATATGCGTTTCTAAAGCAACACTATCAACGGCGACATGAATCTTCAGCAGTCAGGTCAAAGCTCTTTAAGTTGTTTGCTTTCATTATTATTGTTATGTACACAGTTATTATTTGACTTTAAAAGACTTGGGGCCCTATCTTACACCCGGCGCAATGCAGCGCCAAGCGCGACGCAAGTGTTTTTTGCTAGTTTCAGTCAGACGCAGTTATCATTTTCACGTCCTGCGCCATGTTGTTTAAATAGCAAATGCATTTGCGCCCATTTGTGCGCCCATGGGCGTGTTGGTCTGAAAACGAGGTGTGTTCTGGTGCATTGTTGGCGCGTTGCTATTTTTAGGCAACAGAAATAGACAGCGCCATTGACAAACTAAAACCTGGTCTAAAGTCAATGCCGCAATATTTATTTGGTTATTTAAGGAGCGCGTTAGTAATGTGCGCCTATAGGCAGGGCCACAACGCGTGTACACTCTGCTTATTAAACACACAGGGACGCACAGCAGCATAAAAGGATTACAATGTAAAAGTTATTGTGTACATAAAGATATGGTGGAATCCGGCTTGTCCCGTAGATGGTCTGCTTGCGTACTTTTACCTCGCGCACGAGCAGTTCTGTTTGCTCTCTGGAGACGCGTTCAGTCTTTCCACTATCAAATTCCATCATGTAAATAGCTAATCTGCCTTGGCGCGAGCGCAACAGGCATTTAAAGGGAATGGGAGATGAGACTCTGATTGGTTTAACACACGTAAATCCCAAAACACACCCATTACTCATTATGGGAATAGGGACAACCCTTTTAGACCATAGGCCTGGCGCGCCGACCATTTTTCCCGTCGTTAAACTAGAAAAAGTGGATTCGGACATGCCCTAAGTGAACTTGCGCCCAGCGCTTTAGACCATGCGCTTAGATTGTTAAAATAGGGCCCTTGAAGTCATGACATTAAAGTCATACTTCCATAATGTTTTTTAACATTGGCTTTTTATACTGAAAAAAAATTATTCGTTGAATTTAATAAAAAAATGTATGGTAAGTGGTTGCACACAACTGATTTTAGCTACATTTAAACAAATGCATTAAGTTGAACTTAATCAATTTTAGTTCAACTTAATGCATTTGTTTAAATGTAGCTAAAATCAATTGTGTGCAACCACTTACCATAAAAAACAATTATTTTCAACGAATAATTTTTTTCAGTATAAAAAGCCAATGTTAAAAAACATTATGGAAGTATGACTTTAATGTGGAAGAAAGCAATGTTTTGTGTTTCATAAAAGCAAATCATTTGGGTTTGGAAGAACATAAATGTAAATGATGGCAGAATTTTCATTTTTGAATATACACTATACTTTTAATTTCTATTTTTATACACCAATTGTAATATAAAGCACTGTTTTTCAGAATATGAGTGCTACAGTAGACTCTACATATTAGTTTCCTTTCAAGGGAACTCGCACTGCGTCGATTGACGCCAAGGGAACGCTTCGCCTGATGATGTATTTAAGTACATGTAAAATCAGTCCAATGGTGTGATGGAATGTCAGAGGCGGGTGACGTCATGAACAAGGAAACTATAAAGCCTGCCCAAACTTCTGTGTCTTCAGTAGCGCTCATCGTGAAACTGTCCTTGTCATATTTGGTGTTGTTTTGTCTTTATATCTAATATATACTGTATATTTAACGCGTTATTTAACGGGTGGGGACACACATATTCTTTGTGTAGCTTGTTTGGGTGAGGAGCATGCACAATCAGCACTCGAGGGTGCTGGCTGTGAGCACTGTGATGTGCTTCCAATGCGGACACTCCGATCCCGCCTGGCGTTCTTTAGCGAGGACGCTCAGGCTTGTATTCCCCATGGCTCTGGTCCCGCTGCTGCCGAGGCACAGTGGCGATCACAGACATGGGGTTCGCAAATGGATCTATCAGCGGGGTTAGAGACGGGCCCAGCCTTATCTCTGCCTTCACCTGATAGATCCAGTGCCTTCTCTCAGGGTTTGGAAGCACGTGCTGTGGTTCCTTTCACCCCGATTGAGGTACAGACACTGCAACTATCTAGTTCTGAGAAACTGGACGTTGTCAGTGTCGATGCAATAGATTCTGAGGATTCGCCACCTCAGTCTCATGCATTTAAAGAGCTGGTTGAGGTTGTGACAAGAACGGTTGAAAGACTGAGTATTGACTGGCCAGCAGAAACAGGACATTCGTTTCAAAAGTAAACTGGATGAATGCTTCCTATCATCACGGTCACAACCTCAATGCCGGGGCCTACCGTTTTTCCCCGATCTCCACACTGAGGTGTCGAGATCGTGGGAGAAACCGGTTTCATATAGTGTATAGTGCACAAACATCCAATTATTCCTTTATATCTAACTATAAAGAGCACGGTTATGGGGAGATGCCAATAGTGGAAGAGACGCTTGCGAGCTATCTCCCCCCTGAAGTGGCATCTTCCCTAAAGGCCCCGGCATTACCCACTAAGCCAGTCAGAACCACATCATCACTAGTGGGTAAAGCTTATTCAGCCGCTGGTCAGGCTGCAGTATGCCTTCACACAATGTCGCTGCTGCAGGCCTAACAAGCTGAATTGTAAGGAGACATGGATGAGGGTGGGGGAATTGGCCCTGACCTAGTTTGCGAACTACGTCGAGCCACAGATATATCTCTCAGGGCCATCAAGGAGACGGCTAAATCCATTGGCCACTCTATTGCAGCCCTGGTGGTCACTGAGAGGCATCCGTGGCTCTGAGTAATATAAAAGAAAAGGACAAGAATTTTCTTATGGGTGCGCCCCTGTCACCTTCTGGCCTCGAGTCGTTGAGAGGTTGATCCGCCCCAAACTTCAAAAGCCAGCTCTTCATACCGTGCCACCCAGAAGCAGAGTGTTGCCTCCCATGCTCCCCCACAGAAAGGCTGGGGACAGGGAGGGCGCTCTTACCCGCAGTCTTCGAAGGGTAAGACGGATCTGAGGACCGTCATTATCTCTAAGAAGGCTGCGGGGAAGAGGTCCTGACGCCCGAGGGCTCAGGCCAATGAGGGCAGTCCCCCCTGAAACGGAGCAGTCAACACCACATTATACGGTGCCCTCAGGGGACCGTTTTGCCAACCCTGCCACCTCGTGTGCTTCAGGGCGCAGCGGTCTCCGGCAAGCACATATCTCAAGGACCACCCGGAAACGTAGTGGCCTTGGGATGCCCGCCCCCTCCGAGGAGGCCTCCAGAGCAGTCAGTTCGGTCGTTCCCTGCCGGTTTGTTGTTACAGGGCGTCGGGCTGATTGCACAACAAAAACCAGAAGCCATTCTCGAGAGGCTGGTACCACTAGTAGAATTTTTGGCAGTGTGGAAGCTACAAAAATGCCAAAAAGAGTGTGATTTCTCCACTACAGAGGACCACTTCTCTAGGCATGGTGTGGGACTCAATGTTGATGCAGGCACGCCTGTCACCGGCACGCATAGAGCCTATCCTTTCAGCTGTGAAAAGAATAAAGCTAGGCCAGTCACTCACTGTCAAACAGTTTCAGAGGCTGTTGGGTCTGATGGCAGCAGCGTCCAACTTGATACCTTTTGGACTGTTGTACATGAGACCCCTGCAGTGGTTGCTCAGGACCAAAGGGTTTTCCCCAAGCAACCCCTTTCGCATGATCAGGGTTACGCGGCGATGCTTACTGTACGTGCCCTGGTTATGTGGAAAAAACCTTGGTTCCTGTCCCAGGGTCCCGTGTTGGGAGCTTCTTGTCGTCGCAAGATGCTAACGACAGATGCCTCTCTCACGGGCTGGGGAGCGATCCTAGAAGGACGCTCGACTCGGGGTCTGTGAAGGGACCACCATCTCTCATGGCACATCAACCGTCTGGAGATGTTGGCTGTATTTCTTGCTCTGAAGAATTTCCTTGCAGATCTCAGGGGCCATCATGTGCTTGTCCGCACAGAAAACACATCGGTGGTCGCCTATATAAATCAGCAGGGGGGTTTGTGCTCGTCCACTCTGCAAACTGACACACCAAAACCTCCTTTGCTCCCAGGGGAAGCTACTGTCACTCAGAGCGGCTTACATCCCTGGGGCCCAGAATATAGGAGCAGACATCCTGTCGAGACAGGGGCTGAGGCCTGGGGAATGGAGGCTCCACCCCAAGGTGGTGGAGCAGATATGGAGGGTGTTTGGCCAGGCACAAGTGGATCTGTTTGTGTCTCGAGAGACGTCTCACTGTCCACTTTGGTTCTCCCTCAGCTCCTCTCGGACTGGATGCTATGGTACAAACATGGCCGAGGCTACATTTGTATGCATTTCCCCCAATTGCTCTGCTCCCAGGAGTTCTGGAAAGAGTTTGCAGGGACCAGGTTCGCCAACATCTTATAGCCCTGTGGTGGCCGGGCCGAGTATGGTTCCCAGATTTAGTGTCTCTCCTCGATGGGCCTCCACCTTCTGTCCCAAGCAGGGGGCTCGATTGTTCACCCCCGTCTAGAACTGTGGAACCTGTGGGCTTGGCCTCTGAGGGGGCCCAGCTTATAGGGACAGGTTTCTCAACTGAGGTTGTAGAGACCATTCTACATTCCAGAGCTCCCTCCACGAGGAAACTTTACACCATTGGACTGATTTTAAATGTGCTTCAAGACGTCATCATGCGAAGCGTTCCCTTAGCGTCAATCAACACAGCATCTCGTTCCCTCTTCAGGGAACCGAGGTTACAGCCGTAACCGAGGTGTTTTTGGGTTACTCACAGCAGGCAAGGCGAAGAACGAGATGCCCAGCAAAGCAAAACCTGCAGATAGAAGCCGTCCAGTCCAAGTCTGTGGAGTCTTATCCCCATATCCAATGGTGGTGAGCGTGATCTGAAGAAAAAAAATTGTGTTTAAAAGTCTAGGGTCATATCGTTAAGCATAAAATTTTGACTTCCCACAGGCAGACAGCATTGAAATATACGTCTGGTTGCAGGACTGCAGTGTACTTTTAACCCTCCACATATCACCTTCACCCATGTATGAGGAGATGTAGTAACCTCTCACACTCTGACTCTATCTACATAATGACCAAACATAGATCGAATCCTGACCAAGTTGCATTGGAAAATCAAAGGCCACCAAACATGCACTAAATTCTGTCTGTTATGCCATACTAAACAGCCATAAACACCAAAGCTAAACCAAGCTGTATTCTAAAGTTACGGCCACACAGACGCATGGTATTAGATCCATCTTTCAGCATGAGAAATACTTTGGTGGCTTGTCATAAAAAAAGATCAGTCTAACATCTCGCACTCCTTTCCACACTCATAAGTGAGCGCTTTGGATTTTTGCAGGCAGGGGATACTTAAACAAAGGCCCAGCCAAAGCAAATTCAACACATCCAGTAAAAGTGAGTGATTTGTCAAATGCAAAGAGCACTGCGGCCTTTCACAGCACATTGAGGCAAAGAGTAGGAGTGAGGGAGCTCACACACAAAGCCAGACTCCCGTTCTCCTGTTTTCCTCCTCGGAAGCCTGCCTGTCAGCTCCAGACGCTGGCTTGGGCTCAACCCAGTGTAAATACTGTGTGGCAGCTTAATATTGGCCCACTGCTGGTTTGTCTCTGCATCTGAGCTCTACAGCAGAAGACTATACCCTCAACTGACCTCACAACTCTTTGAAACAGCTCCATTTGTGCTTGGTAGGAGCAGGAAATTACATGCATTGATTTGTTAAGTCAGCTGGTGAGGAACCATGACCAGTCCTGCTGTGTGTACCACAACAACTAAACCCTGTCACGGCCAATGGTTGTAACTCATTTATTGATTAATGCATAAAATACAGTGAGACACTGGCAATGCACATAAATGAGCATCCTAAAACCACACTGTGAGGATGGATTCTATATAGATATTATATAGATATGAAAAAGGGGGTTTTGTTTCCACTTCAAGGAAAATTTGCACAAATACGGTTGAGGAAGAGCTAAAGGATGACATTAAGGCATTTAAGGTAGACTTACCGTACCCCACCAAAGAGCATCGGCGTAGGTGGCAAACTGTTTGTTAAATTCTTTCTCTACCAAGTAGACCAAGAATGAAGAAAAGATCAGCACCAAGAAGCCAATGTACCAGGCGGTCACAAGTTCCTGTAACAAATATCACAATATTAAACATCCAACAAATAGACATATCTACAAACATATGAATATTTCCTGCAGAAACATAATTATTAACCTTCAATTCAATTAGTTTTTAAACATTTCTGGTTTTAAAGAGGTTGCGATCTGTTCAAGATGAAGGATCAGCTAAATCAGCTGAGCATCAGAATGGGAGACCAGTTTAAATCAGATAAAACCAGCATGGCCAGGCTGGAAAAACGTGTTATACAGTAATTTAAAACTTTTTGATATTTATGGTTTTAAAGAGATTGTCAGCTGGTTAGGTTGGTCAGCTTGTTAACAAGTTAACAAATCAGCTAAAAAAAACAGACAGGAGGACCAGTTTAATCCAGGCTGAATTAGCAAAGACAAGCAAACCAGGTTGGTTTAAGCTGTTTTTTGTTTTGTTTAGTTTTTTTGGTTTGATCAGAGATGTCAGGAAAATGTAAATGCTTAAGCCTGAGAGGAGATAGAAATAAGTAACTCTGCTATTATATCGACCATAATGATTCATTGCGGGGACCCCTAATCTCTCCACTAAATGGCGGGTAACTGAGGACTGAGGAAGCTTGTGGTTTGGCTGCAGCCAGTGGATGGAGTTTCAGTCCAAGCGGTGCTGGAAAGAAAGGTTGATTGTGGGGTCACATGTCTGCCTCGACATGAAAACTCACACGCAATGTCATGACCTGAGCTCATTTACTAATTTTTACCATTAAATAATATTCAGTCTACCTTGCTGTGAGCGTAGACTACAGATCCAAGCAGTTTCCAGGTACCGCCTCGCCTGTCCATACGCACCATGCGCAGGATCTGCAAAAAACGCAGACTGCGAAGTGCAGACGTGGCAAAAATATTGCCCTGGCTACCAGCTGAAACCACTGCGATGGATGCAATGAGCACAATAATGTCTGAAACACAAAAAAGAGAGAGAGAGAAAAGATTCAGTGATAATTTGTACAAGCTTACACCTATAGAACAATATAAATATATTGATAATCGGACTAGGACTAGGACCACCCACCACCCATTTCAAAAGCACCAAAGCCCTTTTACCTATAAACTAAGCTTGCTGTATTTCTCAGTAGCACTCAGATATCAGGGACAGAGATATTACAAAAATTAGGCTGTTTCACTTGTCTGTTATGTTGTTTTCCCTGAGTGGGGCCAAGCGAGAGCAGGGAAGCCACAGCCTAACAGAACAGCATATCTAATGCTCCGCTGCACTCTGAAAAACCCCTCTAGATTAACCAGGGTTAGGGATAATATTGTTCTTTACTCAAATCACCTCCGTCATATTTTCCTTCTGAATGTTACACTTGAGGTTTGAAATAAGATTTTTCTTGTGTCACACATTCTGAAAGTGGCCTCCTAAAAGTCTGTTATTTGAAATTTGAATCTCACAATGTTTGAAGGTTGCTACATGGTGAAAATGGAACATTGAGGAACACAAACAGATGGGAATGAAAGCAGCTGTTTAGGGTCCTTGTGAACAAAAGCCATTCTAAAATATAGAAATAAAAAAAAATCATGACCAATAGAGAAACTACGAAAATCATAATCATGGTCATCTGAATCAGGCTTGAATTGTTTTGAAATTGGGGGGTTATGGTAAGGGGAGTGACATTGGCAACGCTTACCGCGTGTTCGGGAAATCACAACACACTGGGCCAGCTAACCAATTACAGCACATTTCGAGTTTCGGAAGGACGGGCTTCATCGAAACAGGAACTACATGGTGCGTTTGAGTCAGACTGGGGAGAGAGGTGCTGTAATAATGTAAAATATGTGAAAAAGAATGTTTTTTTTGTTTGTTTTTTTACAATCAAGCATGAAAGCATATTCTAGTACACCCCAAAAACAAAACAAAAAAGTTAGGTAAATCAGGTCACTGCCAGAATGTTTCTCAATTAATTAGTTGTTTAAACCTATTTATTTTTTTAATCACTGAAATGTTTTAATAGTTGCTGTGTTGCCATGAAAAAGTGCTGCATGAAGTTGAAGATGAATATGTTTATATTAGTGTGAAAAGAGAACAAACAACAGAGGATATGGTTAATTATCACATAAAGTCATTGAGCTTCATTAAGGGTATGTCGGTGTATATAATATGCAAAGAACTTTACACAATTTCTAATGGGACATTAGAAGACAGAGAGGGGAAATTGTTTCCTTATTCTTTCTGTTTCATAATTCAGAGTTAGTCAGAGTGCTGATGGGGTTCTGATGGGACTCTGTCTCTTAATGAATGGAGATGAGGTTCAGTGTGTGCCACACGACTCTTGACATATTCACACAGGAGCCTAAATTACCCTCATACAACACAATACCACATATACCCCACTAGTGTAATAAATATAAATAGCACTGTTTACTTATTGCCTGTAATCCTTCATTGGTAGTTATTGCTCGTTTTCCTTTAAGAGGGAATTAAAAAATAACTCTTTCAGTCATTATGTATGTTTGAGTCAGTCATCAATTCTGGGCAGAGATGTTATCATTAGCCTATCGAGCATCCGCCAACATCCACACCAATATAGCAGATCCATCACCCTCTACAAACACACATACACGGGTGGAGAGCACACTCACAGAACACGTTTTTTATCTTACCAATGACACAGAATGGTTTTCTAGCAAAGCGCAGTCGTCCTTGCCATCCCCTGTAACGACAGCAGCATCCAGCTGACCAGATGCGAATGATGTACTCCAGACCGAATACAACAATCATCACAAACTCCTGCAAATCAGAAAAAGACCTTTCATTACATCAGATGCACAATTGGATACAATTAATACAATATGGCAATGGATTAAAACTATCTTACAAAAAATAAGTACAGAATAAGCTCATTGTAAATATGCTATGGGGACATTCCATAGACATAATGATTTTGATACCTTCTATCCCCTACCCCTAAACCTACCCATCACAGAAAATGTTTTGCATTTTTACATTTTCAAAAAAACATCACTATGTATGATTTATAAGCTCTTTACTTCATGGGGATCAAAAAATGTCCCCACAAGAACAAGGATTTCGGATATTGCTAACTTTGTGAGGACATTTTGTCCCCATAACGTAGGGTTTACCAGGACCATATACAACCTGGTTCACCACAGGAGTCTAGCTACTGTAACATAATTAACCTCTCAGCTAATCCATCACTGGCACATTCCTGGTGCCTGCTAATTGCACTGTTAGATAAACCCCAGTTGAGTTCACAGAGGGTTTCACCTGATTAAAACATCTTTCTGCATAGAGTTTATAACACTGCACCTCTCATACAGAAACACCATGCACTTACATTACACTGCAGTGCTCAGTGATGCTAAATGCGCATACAATCGGGTGAAAAGTTGAAACTTACAAGCTTTTGGAACACCTGGCACTGATTCTTGAGTACTGGGAATCAAAGCAAGCAAGCGAACAAAACAAAAAAAAACAAAGAAACAAAGAAAAAGTAACAAACAAACAAATAAATAATGCAGTCAAGCTTGGAAGATGAAGTCTGGCTTTGTTAGTGCCTGATTTATTTTTAAAATGTTTTCATAAATATCAAATGGGGTTGACAAATACTAACCTTAAAAAATATGTATACTGTATTTAGTAGTTTCTTTAACTACTAAACTGTAGTCCATTACTGAATACAAATTACATGATTAAAATTGTAGTTAGAAACATCATTTAACAGGAAATATAATCTGATAACTTTTTGATTACTTTTAGATTACTTCCGACCTAACTGGTTTATAACATTGATTTAAATTGTATAATCTTGTAAGAAAAATTCAATTTTCCATTCCATTTTTTGTTATCAACAACACGAAGTGCACTAAACATTACATTACATCAGGGTTTCCAGAAGTAGGGTTTACATATATATATAAACTGTGCAGCTTCTCAATTTTTCGCCTGGGTAGTGGTCAGTCTGTGTGTGCAATTCCACAAAACTTTTGATAAAAGGACAATTAAAAAGATAAAGAAGAATTAGGGAAAATCAATAAATTCAGAATTATTTACTATTATTCTGTATTCTGATTATAAGTATTTAAAAAATAATATAATCTAATTACAAGTATTTCATTTTTGGAATCTGATTATGGTTACTATAAATTATTACCCATTAATATATATATATATATATATATATATTAATGGGTATGGGCATTAATATATATATATATATATATAGATATAGATATAGATATAGATATAGATATAGATATAGATATATAGATCTACATAAAATCCTGAATTTAGAATTTAGTGGTTCATAATATAGTCCTATAATTTTAAGATCCCAAAGAGAAAACCAAATAAAACTAGGTGTAAAGAATCTTCTCTGATGGATCTAATGGATGTTGCTATTTTATAAACTAACAGCAAATTTTCTTTTGTTTTAGTTCTTCTCAAGAATTTGCATCTTGAATATTCATAATGTTTATGTCTAAATATCAAGTACTCTTTGCAGCTGTTGATGGACAAATGAACCTTTTCACAGACCATATTTCACGTTTGCCCCATCTCTAAGGGGCAAGAGGCCTGGGATAGGCTTTAAACTGTCCTGTCTTGATCCACTGTGACAGCCGGGCTGAGCTTCCCACGGCTTGACACAACACTGTTTGTTTATCCTGAGTACTATTTGATACGGAGGCTGTGTAGGTCCTGCTTTCCCACCAGTGGGGTACACGCCATCCTCTCCTGCTTTCATTTCAGGTCAGCTCAGAGTCTATGAATGTCTCTCAATACAGACTCTTTAACTGAAACAGGAACACCTTGGCCCAACTCCACCAAGAGTCCAATGGGACGGAGGTGCTCAATCACTAAAAGCACCATGCTGCTTTCTGTTGTCACCTGAGAGGATCCCATCAGCCAGCAAAACATCTCAGTGAAATGATGAAACTAATCCGAGTGATCGTCTTTTAAGGTGAGGTCCTGAACAAAGTTTTTAAAGGGATCTTGGAACACCATATTAGAGCAAGACATTTGACACCTTGTTTTGAGAGTAGTGATCCCAAAACTATAGTTTTCCTCTGTAAAGTTATCATTATAGTTGTAGTAAGTGGACTCCCCTATTCTTATAGAATTAGAACGATTATATATACTTTCTATTTTAATATATTTTAATTATGTTTGGTGCTCAAGAAACTGTTCTTATTATTAAATGTTGAAAACTGCTGAAATGTGCTGCTTAACATTTTTGGGAAACCAGAATACTTTTTCCAAAAAAATGTAAATTAAAGTTCAAATAAACAGCTTTTATTTCAAATTAAAATCATTTGAAACAATGTAAAAGTTTTTACTGTCATTTTCGACCAATTGAATATGTCCCTGCGGAATAAGTATTCATTAAGTATTCATAATCTTAACAAATAGCCAAAGCTATGTAGCAACAGTTTAAGCAAACTTTTTTCCCATACAGTCAACTCCTTTTTTGCATTTAATCATGTTTTACTCTGAAATACATCATTACAGAAATAAATGGTTAAACAGCAATTCATGTTGAGTGTTTCAGGTGTGTACTTTGGCTGTGCATGCAGTACAGTAGGCTTGTGTGTGTCTCACCAGTATAAGGAGACAGTGACTGGAGAGGTCCACATGAGTAGGGATGGTGGAGAACACAGAGAGAACCAGACAGCCAAACACCAAAGTGAACCTGCCAGTGAACAAAACAGGAAAAACATTAGTAACTGTATCCTGTTCTGTGTGACTTCACCTGAGCAACTGCGAGCTGAAACTAAAGGTTTCATTGTTCTGGAGTGAAAGCACCTTAACAAATCCTCAAGATGGACCCCATTAAAGAACATTACAGAATCTGAGAGCTTTCAGAGTGCCATTAGATCGTAAACAAATCCGGTGGTGCTTTTCTACAGACCTGATGACATGGTGCACATACAAATCATCACTTTCAGCATCAATGAAGGTGCAGAGTTTTGCTAAATGATGGATGTGTGTCTTGTATAACTAGTATGTCACATCGCACACCCTCTGACTCTCTGCTATTGTCCGAGAGCTATTTACAGGAACATACAGTACAGTACACTTTCTCCTGCTACCTCTCTATCTGCCCTGTTTCCTCTCGCTCTCTTTTGTTCTCACCCTGTATAAACAGGCTATTAAGAACATTGGCCTGAGGTGGTTGAGAACAGAGATGGACTCTTCATCTTCAGAAGCATGCAGCTGTGCGAGACGTGCAGCCGTATGCGTTTATGTGCTGTCTGAGTGAACTAGCAGACATCACCATGTCTTCCAGAGAATGCTGTTCTTATGTTTCCTGTAAATACAATGTGTCTGGGAGCCTTTTTTTTTTTTTTTTTTTACACATCCAACACTGTCTTCTGTATTTCACCTTTCATCTACACTTTCCTCTTATTTGAAAGGGACCATATTCTATAAGATTGTAAATTATTTCCAATACAATTTTTCACCCTCTCTCTGAACCTTAGGCCTGTTTTACCAGTGAAAGCAGCTTCTTAGCAGCTATACTGTATACCAACATTAACTGTTAATTGTCAATTTGAACATAAGCAATGTGGTCCTGCATAGCACAATAGTAGATTTAAAAGTTTCAACGTGAAGCCTTTTGCTATATTTGCTCTCTGTATTCATAGTCTTTCAATAAATAACATTTTATATAATGCAACATACTCCAGTAGGTCTGCATGCAGGGTAGGCACCAGCGGAGCACTTAAAAGGGGGCGTCTGGAGCAACTAAAGGGGGCGATGATGTAACACAAAGTATCTCCAGCTAGAAAAACATATGTGGCCCATTTACGTATTTGTCAGACCGTAAACAAACCTGTCTCGCTACAAAAACTATGAAACTAAAAGCTACTGAACAAATACAGATGGCAGTGCACTGAATAATAATACTACATAAAACAAAAAGGAAAATTGCCCAGGACAACATATTCGAAAATTCGACTCCTCGAGATCCATGAAATAAACACGTTTTAAACCACCAGATATAAATACGTCTTAGATACACAATTTCAGCAGTTTTGCCATGCATACAGACAAGTTACCATGATAACCTTCAAAAAATGTTGCTGAAATTTCTTTCTTTTTTTCATGTTTACAATATAAACATATTTAAAATATGTAAGGTTCAAAATGTTACTTGTTATGCATTAAAGCAACACGTTCAGGCCTTACTGTAAGTTATTTGGCTTATATTTACAAAATGAACAAGAATTTAAGAACAATCAAACCAGGATATATATATATATATATAGTCCACAGATACATTTTATACAGGTTTATTTCAGTTATTGCATTCAACAAATGATAACAATTAATAAAAGATAACATTTTAAAGCATTGCAAGGTACAAAGGAAGGACACAAAAAAGTGAAATCATTGTATAAAACTAGTTGAAGTTTGCTTCATCCCAACATTACACAAAGTGAATGCCTGCAATCATTCAGTCATGGACGACAGCACAAAATGTGCAAACTACTGTAATAAAAACATAATAAACTTTTATGAAACGATAAACAATTGTAGTTTAGGCATAAGTTTGTGCAATGCTGAAACTATATTTACCTTTTTTTAAATTTGTAATGCTGTTTTTTTTTTTTTTTTCAGCAGTGTATTTCCCTAAATTTTTGAATGATCACTCTATAATTTTTAATGCAGCAGCATAACCACTGAAAGGCCTCAAAATCAGAGGTTAAATCCTTATTTACTGACATTTCACTTGAGACTTAATGACATAAATAAATAGCATAATTAAACTTTATTTGGAGTTCTTCTTTATTGCACTATGCGCATTTCTTAATATTAAGCCTAAAATGTGTTTTAATATCACTATTAGTAAGGATAGTATGATCACTGTATAGTATCAGTCTTTAAATGCAAGACATTTAAAATGTACCTAAAGTATACTTGGAATAGTTCCACTTTAGCACAATCAAATATACTCAAGTATATCTTTAGTTGAACCTCAGCACTACTTCCAGATAACTAAAGTGCATTAAATACAAAATTAGTGGTTCCAATTTAGCAGACCAAGTATATCAATTTAGTATACCAAAAGTAAAATTGCAGGGTATTTATAGATTTAAATGTATTTGTAGAATACTTAGCATAAAATAAATGTATTTCAAATACATTGTGGAATATTTATTTTTCACTAGGGATAAAAGAGAGTTTGAGAGGTGTTTATTCGCGATCTGTGTCTCTATGTCTGTGATCAATAACAAACACGTTGTGGCATTTGTCTGTAACTGTGTTAACAGCTGTTATCAAAGTCCTGCTGACAGCACCTATATGTTCTTCTGTCTTTCTTTCTCTTTTTGTCTGTGAGACAGTCTGTCTGACCTACTCCTCACCCTTTTAGTGCTTGGCTAACACATGCACACCCACACTGGCCAGACTCTTTCAGTTAGTGTGAGGGCTTCTGTGAATCTCATAATACTTCATAGTATTACAATCCCCAAAGACTGAATCGTGACAGAGTTTATGAGTCATTGCAGGATATAGCGCTTTCCATATCCTGGTGGTACAGCAGACCACAACTATTACACTCAAACTGTTGTCGTGCTACTCAACTAGAACATGTTTATCGCATTTAAACATGCAAACGGATAAATGTACACACGCACACAATAAGCCTAAGAAAAGGGCTTCTGCTACAGTCATTACTGTAATCCAAAAAACATGCAAAACAGTAGCAACAACACAAAAACATAGTCAGCTTGAAAAGTATGAGACCAGTGTAATGCTTTTATTTTCATATTCATAATATATTATCACCACAACAATTTGAGTAAAAGTTGAATAGAAAAATTTACATGCATTTCATAATTTCAAATATTTCTTAATATTTAGTTTGACCCATTTTTGCTTTAATAACAGCAACACTCAAGCTCCATGAACTAACAAGTTTGTGTATCATGTGATCCAGCATGATTTGAGAGCATTGTGCTTTAATGGAAGCAAGACAATTTGTTAACATAAATAAAAATGTTCAATGAAAGAAATCCCAGACTTTTTGCACTATACGTGCACCCAGACACATCTTTCAGAGCTATTTGAAGGATCTCTCGCACTCAGATGTGGGGGGAAATGAAAATATTAGACCAGGAAGGAATGACTTTTTTGAACAAACAGCTGCAGGTACCAGAGCTCTGCTAAACGCTTAGGCCAGACAATGTGTCTTTCAGCATTCAGAGCCGTGTGGTCACAGCGCCAGGCTCCCACAGACTCCGACATCTGAGCTTTCAAACCTCTGAACCCCAGAGATTTTCTTCCATCGGCAAGACAAAACACAGCACCACCTACTAATTCAGCGGTCTCTGCGTGTAAATGTGCATGAGAGTGTCTGAATGCAAATGTCAGCTTGCAGTTCTGTCTTAGTGCTGTTTTACGATGCAACGGAGAAATAATAAAGACGGAAATAGTACAGTAGCATATAATGGGCTGCACACCTGTTTCTGTTTGCCCATGTGTGTGAGACTGTCTGAGATTGTGTTGTTTTTGAAGCAGGTTCTGAGGGATTTGAGGAGCATTCAGGCAGACAATGATGACATGCTCAGAGTTGGAATTTCAATAATTCCCCCATGAGTCTGGCCACCTGCAGTGTGTACCGTCTGACCAAACATGACACGGTAGAGGGCGGTGTTGCGGTCTACCACACCAAACACACAAAATCAGCTTATGTGATGAAAAAACTTTAATTAGACTGTTTATGAAAGCACAAAGGAAGAACAAAGACAAGACAAGTAGAGGAGATGACATGAGGTAAGAAAAGAGATGAGAATAAATTAGGAAAAAAAAAAGAGAAGACAGATGAGATCAGGTGAGATGGGATGAGATGAGCAGAAACTACATTTTGCAGGAAGTGAGAAGAGTGGAGAACAGAAAAGAAAAGAAAAGAAAAGAAAAGAAAAGAAAAGGTTAGGATGTTCCTGTGATTCAGAGAGTTGGCTGGTTTAGAGGTCATTCTTTTGCGTTCCTGACAAGATGAAAATGATAATTCATTTTCCATTGGATTAATATAAAACATAACATGGGTAATCCAGCGTCCACAACACAATACAGCCTGAATTATAATGGCTGTTCTCTGAATTATTGAATGGCTTGTACAAATAGCCTGTGGACATCTGGCTCTGATTTGGCTCGAGTCTCTAATGGTTCTCCTCCGTCTGAACAGGAAGGTCTGGACACTGGCTGCTGTTTCCACTGCAGCTGGAACAGACTGTAGAACACAACTCAGACCTCTGACCAGAGCTTCACACAGCCCCAGGGTTAATGACAGCCATAACACTCAATCAGGAGGTGGGTTTTATTATGTCACAGCCCTGACATAATAAAAGCCACAGGTTATATATAGGGGTCTGAATGTTAGAATTTGTCCCAAAACATTAAGGGAACGGCTGAATTCGCTACAGTAACACAACAAAGCAACTTCTTTTTCACAAGAAGTTTGACTGACAAAACTGGAACAGTAGGTTCCACTATGCAAAAATCCAGAAAGCATGTAAAAGTGAGAGAGATGACGGATCAGCATCAGACAGAAGGGAACGAGCTTGTATTACTTGCACCCCATGTGTTTGTGTGTAAGAGTGTGTGCTTATTTGATAACATGATGCTGACTGTATGATCAGCCATTATATGTGTACATGTTAATATTGAGCCAATTTAAAGATGTTTTTTTTGGTCTGCTAGATTCCCAGGCATTCCTCTGGCTGGCTGAACGCAGGCCTGTCATGAGTAATTAGGGCTGTCATCTAACACTGCACATTGCTGTTCCAGGTTCAGTGAAGCCAGTCTTAAAGTACCCCTGCAGTCAAAAATGTTATCCCTTAAAACTCATCTTTGACCACCAAAATTACATATTTAAAAGTTTTTTCCTAGTATAATATTTTCCTTAATAAATAAATAAATAGCTTGAATGTTACTCTACACCCTTCTCTCATTTAGTATAAGTGGTTCAACGAATGTGCAAATTAGCCCCGCCTCCACTCACTCACACCAGCTCAGAGATCCACTCGTTGACGATCACACGTTGACGTGATTGGTTACAAGGTAGTTTGTGACGTCAGAAACCCCAGCGATTTCAAACCGCAATTTTGAGACTGTCTTTGGTACACTGCAGTTTTAAGGAGAAAATACCCAGCAATGGTGCTGACTTATGAATTTGCACATGGTTTGTCTTAAAGCATATTTAAAACACCACATAGACATATAAACAACATTAAAAGCTTGATTTTCACCACAGGGGGACTTTAAGAACAAAAACGTGCAATAAAGCCCAAGTGAGGCTGTTACTCGAAACTGGCAATTACTGCGTTATATGCAACCACACGATTCACTTAAAATTTATTTTGTCATCTTAACCTGGTGCTGAACAGTTTCACCTGGTGCACACCAGCATACAAACTATAAGTAATTTAGAGAGCAATTAGATTTGCTTTTCATGAAGAAAACAGGGTTTGCAACTTTCTGTCAGCAGCTCAGAAGAGTTGTTACAATTACTGTAGCATTCAAGACCAATCAAAATTCAGTAAACAAACAGATGCAAGACAGAAGTCCAATCGCAATTCAGCAAATAGTACAATGAAGATGTCATCACTTCAGTTTCTATTCTAACAGTTTAAAGTCAATGGGAGATTCTCAAAACAATCTTATGTCCTTGAATAGAAATTTGTTCAGTTTAAATGGACTCTGGTAAGCAGTTTGGGCTGAATTAACTGTAGGCGTTTAAAACTTGGGTTAGGGTTTAGAACAAAGCCAGAATAATTGAGGAATATCAATATAGTGGAGCCATGAATGCACTATAAAAAGAACACAGGCCAGTCAGGCGTATGCTTACAGTTGGCAGGAAAAGAGGAGTTTGTTGGAGTTTAATTGTTCTCAAATTGCACTAGGGGTTTTTAATTAACTGTGTTAACTGCTGGCAAACAGACTATACAGAAATTTGAGGTGGCAGTGTGCAGAAGTGATCAAAGATGAAGCCTAAAAATAGCTTGCTAAGGTTTGAGATAGAAGTATTAATGCTGTTGTATGCATGCAGGCCTCCAGAGAGGCATCACAACAACATTAACTAATACACAGACTAGCCTACTTAAAAAAATTAATGTACGTCCATTGTGAATCATGCCTCATAAATGAAATGTTTTGATCTGCTGTTCTTCCACCAGCAACTGCTAAGCATATAAGTATTTTAAAAAGAGGACAACCACTGATATGCGTATCAAAGAGAAATGCAGGGATCCAACTTCAAAAGGAAGAGCAGATATTCATTGTCATACCTTTGAACACCAAAAATCACATCTTGTACAAAATGTTAAAAAAAATACTCATGGCATTTATTTATTTTTTACAGCAGTGTGACTCCATTGCCACAATATTACTGTTTTACTGTATTTAAATGCTCAGTGCAAGACTTCCAAAACTTTTCAGCAAATCTGTTCCTATTTTCAGTATTGGAAGTACAACCCTATCAAAGTGCTTGATATTACATGATATAGATCCTTAACGTTGCATCATCTGTTTTGCATAATATTAATAATAATAATAAATGTTTCAGTTCTTTAGAAAGTAAAAGATTTGAGGGAGTAACAAAATGTGCCACCATTAACAGAATACAGCTATTATTTTATTAGATATAACAGACATAAACCCTGAACACACCTGAAACACTGTAAGGTGAGAAATGATGGTCGTTTTAACATGAGGTTCAGTCTGATCAAGCATGGTGCTGTCCATGGTCCTGAAGCTGATCACATTATGCCACTGCTGCATCAATATGATGCTATGGCTACAACACACAGAGGCTTAATCAGGTTTGTGACCTTCTGAAAGGCTACCTGATCATAATAGAAAAGAACACGGTGTGTCAAATTATCACATTCATTTGGTCTGTGCTCTATCTGATTTACAGACTGTGTAAATAGGAGTTCAATAGTCCATCAGTTATACATAACCTGATTTATCATATTTATATTTTATAATATCCAATATAATATTTCTATATTCTACATTCTAAACTACTATAGCTTTGTATAGGTCTTTTTTTCAGGAGCTTTGGGACACATTATCCCAAAAATATCAGCTACAAATCCCCCCAGCACTTTTACATAGGGAGAAATTTCCCTAATCTCTTCCTTACAGACAAATAAAACACAATGTACTGTAAGCCCATGAAGTTCAAACAGCCCCATCATAACTGCAGGCTCCCAGACACCACAGAAGTTGGGTTTCTTTTCGAGCCTCACTTCACCAGGGAGGAGTGTGGGGATGAGGATGAGCTACGCCGTGCTGCCCCATTTCGCCTCCAGCAGTTTGTCTTAAGGAGGACAGGTAGCAGGAACAGACAGGATGTTCCCCTGCCAAAAGTCTATTAACTAATCCTGATGTTTATACAATCTACTCAAGTATCTTACAAGGCTGATCGGTTAGATGAAACACGCTGTTTTATTACTAAGCAACTACTTAACAAAACAAGCCAGCCAAAGGCATCCAAAGCCCAGACAGCATCCAGCTAAAGTTCACTGAAGTGAATGGAAACACTTAATCATTTAAATAATAGAAAGAAAAAAATAATTTATAATCATTAATTTAAATAACCATTCATTGAGATTATGACGGTCATTATTCGATGGTCATTACTAAATCGTGCCTTCTTATTGCATGTTGTTGCTGTAGGCATAAATGTAATATGATAAGTCTTTGCCTTTATTACTTTCAGCTATTATATTTTGTGTCGCCATGTACGCTACCGTTCAAAAGTTTGGGTTTTGCATCTTATTCTCACCAAGGATGCATTTATTTGATCAAGAAATAAAAAGAATTCCGTAATAAAAAGGTGAAACATTATAATAATTTGATATAATTTATTTATTTTTAAATAATAAAAAATATTTTTTTCTTATTTTAATATATTTTAAAATGTAATTTTTTCCAGTGCAAAGCTGAGTTTTCAGCAGTCATTCTTCTAGTCTTCATTGTGTCACATGATCCTTCAGAAATCATTCTAATATGCTGATTTGGTGCTCAAGAAATTTTTATTATTATAATGTTGGAAACAGTTGTGCAGCTTAATATTTTTGTGGAAATCATAATACTTTTTGCAGGATTCTCTGATCAATAGAAAGTTAAAAAGAACAGTATTTATTAGATTTTTTGTATCATTATTTAAAAAAAATATATATATAAACTTTCGTTAGTGAACAAAGAAATTAGCATAATTTCAGAGCATCCAAACTTTTATCAAAAATATCAGTCTTTGAAAAAGTTATGTGGATATTCTCTTATTATGCGTTAAAGGGAGAAAATTAATATAGTACAAGCCCAGCATTAGTTTTGAAGGAGATGATATCTGGTTATATACACAAAGTTTGCTCTTTTTATTTTAGCTTTGTAATATCATCTGGTTTCTGTAAAATATAATTTGCTACATAAGCTGTAAGATGCAACTGCTATTGGTAGTCAAATAAGCTATCGTATAACATTTATTAGAGCGCAAGAAGGAGAAATGAAAAGTACACAAAGGAGATTTAGTGTAATGATTCTTATGTGTAGAGAACGTCACCCGCATGGCTGGGGAAACGGGGCCAAATTTCCATGATGCAGCATAGCTTGGCTTTGAAGGTGTGGGCCACCTTCTCTCCCTCCCTCCGTCTTTTCCTTTCCTTTCCTTTCCTTTTCTTTCCCTTTTGGGTACCATTAGGAGAAGTGGGAGGAATCGGCACAAGCTGTTTTCCATGTGATGAGCACAAATCCTGCACTAACAGGATCCAGACCTAGGGAAGCTGGTGAGCTCTAGCAGCTGACAGGGTTCATAAACGCTCCTGGCATACAAGAAAACAGCAGCAGGTTCTCATCAAACACCAAACGGCCTCTCCTGTACTCCCTTGCTACCTCAGTGGGTCTCATCCTCTCAATCTTGCTCTACAGTTGCTGGTGCTAACCAGATGTCAGCCTGTGTCCTACAGTGCAAACTATCACAAAGAGACAGAGAAAAGAATATGGAGTGAAAAAGGTGGCGGCAAAATCTTAAGAGCAAGTTTCAAGAAATGTTTTGTCTAGCAAATTAGAAAGAGTACAAACCATGGGGGGAAATTGTAACCATTTTTTTATATTTTTTAATCAACATTAAAATGTATATAAATGTATTAGGGAAAGTGTATATTTGATGTAATGCAACAGGCCACTATTTATTTTCTTCTCCATTTTTAACCTAGTAAACTTTAATGTTTTTTTTGTGTGTGATGAATAAATAAATAAACTAATTAATTAATTAAATTAGTTTAATTTAAAAATATATATATTTCTAAAAAATATTTAGAATATTTCATAATTAAAATGAGCTCATAAAAGTGGCATACTGAATGCAAGACGTTTCCAAATTTAAATGTAAAAAATATTTGGCAAAATGCTGTTTAGTTGTAGATGGAGTAAAGCATTTCACAATGCAGGACATGTCAACTACCCAAATATACATGCAATGAGACAAAAGAACAGATGCTTGTACAATTTTTTTTATATTTTTTTACTGAGGTTCAAGATCACTGTTGAACAATTAGGAGATAACTGCGTGACTGCTACTGTGTTGTGGAGATCCACAGAAGAAGAAACGAGAAAAGGCACAGTCCTGCATAGCGTCCCTGCACTTCCACATCAGTCTAGACCCTGAAAGGAGCTTATAGCACCCATTGAACCTCATGCAGTGGAAAGGAAGCTCAAATTCACCTGTTCTCAAGCAGCTACCCATCTACTGAAACTCACTCCACTCCTTAGACATGTGCCCCTTTTCATCAGTCCTACATTTCATTCCCCCTGTCTTCCATTGATGCCTTTCACAGCTCTTAACCAATGCTATCATAGAAGAAAAAAAACTGCAAAATAGAAACCATATTAAAGACTAAATCGTGCTGAGTCACAACGACAGAACATATTTAAAAAAATCATTTGGCCAACCAAAAGGTGAAGGACTGGTAGAAGAAGAGCTGCTAGTGTGTAAGATCATCTGTTCCTCAATAAGACTTTAGACATATGGAAATCTCCATCATTTACAAACACTTTGAACTCATTCACCCCAGAAAGTTCAACCACACCATGAAATCCCACACTCACTGCCGCTGCTGGCGGTCCTGCTCCACTAGCTCCATTAAACACACAAATGTGCTCAAACACAAATGTTCACAGGAAAGACTCGGTCACGGCTGGCTGTGCTGTGTGTTGAGTCGACATGCTTCCTGTGGTTATCACAGGTAAATTGGACAGGGAAACAAGAAATAATCCAGGAAGAACTCTAGACATGCTTCAAGGAGGGATAAGAGGAGAGAAAGAGTCATTATAGCTTAAATGAAGCTAATGCATGTTCAAGAAGGAAGATTTTCTCTCACACACACACACGCACTCTCTCTTTCTGTGGTGTATATGCATCTATGACTGACACATTTTAAGATATGTCAGTGCAAATTTCCTTTAGTTAAAACAGCTCAATAATGCATTTTAGACTGGGACAAGGTTTAAGCCTTGTCTGTGAAACCAGGGTGTAGAATGGTTAAAACGTGCCGAACTGCATAATGGTGAGTACCTATGATCAGAGTGTCTGTCTCTCTTTCTTCAGATGCAATTTTGCCCCTGGTGGGTCCTCACACTTTACTTATGGATGGGGTCACTGCAGAACCCACTAAAGTGTTCTTCACATCTCGCTTTAATTGGACTGTTTACAAGCAGTGTGCCGAAACTCTATTGTAGACTTGAGGTTAATTTTCACCCCGGCTGCAGTAGTAAATCTGGCGCATCAGAGGGGGATTTTCATCACTGGAGAAACCACAAGCATCATACGAGCACATGAAAAGCTATTTGGGTAACAGCAAAACTAAATTGACACAAAACTATATTAACATGAGAAGATTATGACTGAATTGTCTAAAACTAAAACAGCTGATGAGGTTTTTCCAGCCTTATCTGCACGTAAAAGAGTTTCCACTAAGTAGCAGAGTGACAGAACACACACACACACACTCAGTTCTAGACGTAGCCTATGTCTATACAAACGCTCACATGTACCTCTGGCTTTTTATGGCATTAATGATATTTTGAGAAAAAGCAGATGGGCAAAATCTGTCAAGCTTATATTGACATTGTCCATATAAGGATACAGTAGCCAGGGAGCCTGTCTATCCAAGCTCTCTTGCTCCATTTCATACACATGAACACACACCTCTCTCTTTTTGAACATAAAAATGGTATCGTTCTGAAAGTGTTCCTACCCTGTTCTATCCTAGGTGTATGAGACTTTCTTCTTTTAGTCAAACACAGTCAGAGTTATATTAAAAAATATCCTTGCTCTTCCAAGCTTTATAATGGGAGTGAATGATATCCTAGATTATGAAGCCCAAAAAGTGCATCCATCCATCATAAAAGTAATCCATAAGGCTCCAGGGGGTTAATTAAGGCCTTTGGAAGTGAAGCGTTGCACTTTTGTAAGAAAAATATCCATATTTATAACTTTACAAAATATAAATCACTGGCTTCCGGCCGTATGCGAGTGGAGTTCCTGCGGAAGAGTGAACTCTGACCCGACGCATGTCGTAGGATGTAGGAGTAACGTAAGAGTAGACGTTTCTTGTGGTTCAAACAAATAGGGCTGGGCAACAAACTCAAGCTCCTCTTCTCTTAAATCGAAATTCTCATTTTAAAATGAGACATTTCTCTTTAAAAATTCTCGTTTTAGACTTTTAATTCGTGACCGGTGTTTTATTTTGCTCTATCCTCTGCGTTTCCGCGTTCGTCAATACATCATGCGTAGGTCAGAGGTCACTCTTCCGCTGGAACTCAACTTGCATATGGCCATTACCGGAAGTAATATGGATATTCTTCTTGCAAAAACGCATCGCTTCACTTCAGTAGTCCCTTATTAACTCCCTGGAGCCATATGATTACTTTTAAGATGGATGGATGCGCTTTTTGGGGGCTTCAAAATCGAAGGTACGATTCACTCCCATTATAAAGGGAGTGAATCCTGGAAGAGCCAGGATATTTTTTTTTTGTAACTCCGAATGAGTTTGGCTGAAAGAAGAAAGTCATAAATCACCTAGGATGGCTTAAGGGTGAGTAAATTATGGGATAATTTTCATTTTTGGGTGAACTAACGCTTTAATGCCAAACAACACCTGCAATGGCTTGTAACTCATTGTTCCCTGAGGAATAAAATGCAAATGGCTGTGGCATAATCTAAATTTGACAAGCAAACATATGGTTAGATAGTACACTAAGCTCTCTGCACAAACCCAACACAATAATCAAGGTGTGTAAAGATTACATATTCTTTAGATACTTATCTGCCGTTGTCGTGTAAATGAACAGCCAGAATGCATTAAAAGTTTTCTGTTTTCAGTTGAAAACGGTGTTGTGTAAGCGGCCCCTTAGTTAATAACTAATGATTCTTACAATGGAAATGAATCAATTAAAAACTTAAGCTGGACAATGACTTTCTTCTAGAGCTGCTGTACAGCCAAAACAATCTTTGTTGCATTAATTTCCTATTATCACTGTAAAGCTGCTTTGAAACAATCTGTACTGTATAAAGCGCTGACTTGACTTGACATATTCTCTGAAAACTAGTCTTAATTACACAAAATAAAAATATTAAACCATTAAAAACGTGTTATACCATTAACAAAAATAAATATAATTATCATCATCATCATTATGATTATATGTAAAAATGATTGTTGTTGTAAGGATGCAACAACAACAACTATTATTATTATTATTATTATTATTATTATTATTATTATTATTGTTATTAACTGTAGTGTTCCACTTCACATTCAGTGTGGACTCAGCGTGAGCAGGTGTCTTTGTTAGGCTCTGTGTGATCTTTGAGTGATCCTTACCCTTATTACAAGTCTTGCTGAGATGAGGCGTACAGATTAGAACTAGAAGATGACAAACAAACAAGCAAATGAAGTAAAAGGGGAAAAAAATATTTTATATTAAGGGTGAGCAAGAATCCAAAAACACTCTTACTCACTCGCCTCTCCTGGGTAGTGTTATTTAGTGGCAGATTTGACATAGATTGATTTGTGTCATTTCCTGGGTGAGGGAACCATTGATCCTGCACTGACCTGTTCACCGTAGCATCTGCTTTCATTAGCAGACTAAGGGCTGTGTAGAGACCCACCCGAACAGGAGCCACAGGGAACAGCACACCTCTTTAACACGGCCATCTATCACAGCTGTTTACCCTGCCCAGCAAACACTCACTGATCAATACTGCAAGCATCACCCCTACAGCCCTGACTCTCTCACACATGCACATATATACATACTCTGTAGGTACTCTGTATGTGCTCAACATACGAGTAACACAACAAATATCAGTGATACTGTCCTTCATTCATAGCACTAAGTAGGGGTTTGACGATACACAATATTGGGTTTACGTGAACAAAATCATTGAAGAAATCTTCAGTGACAAAATATGACTGAAAAAATAGTCAAAAAATGCAAAACAATGCAGGTGCATTTTACTTTTCATGTAACTAATCTAGAGCTGTCACAAACAACTATTTTGGTAATTTTGACAATTAATGAATGAATCAATTAATTTGAGTCATTACATAAAAAACAATTTGATAATAAAAATAGAACTAAGTGAATATCCTTTAAAATGACTTAAAATACATATAACAACAAGGTAATAATAACTGGTTTACATTAAGTATAAAAGCAAGTAATTTTATTGTCTTGTTGAACAACACTATTAAAATACATAATGTAATATACATAACATTATAAACAATCAACTTATGTACATTATGTATTATAACAAATGCCTTCAGAGGGCACCAACAGCATGATGATTGTTGTTACACTTTACAGCATGATCAAATCCTTGTTTAATATTGGCCAAACAATATTTAATTGTTCTTTTTATGATAGAAATTCTACAGCCACTGTAATTTCTTAAATAAGAACACAAAATATGCAAAATATGCAAACTCAGAGCGAGGGTTTACATTTTTATTTCTAAATCACGATGAACAACAGTTCGCATATTTAGAAACATACTGATGTATTCTCCTGTGTTAGTGTAAGTTTATAAATGAGAGCATATACTATATTATGCTTTTTAAATTATTTTAATATATCGCGCAGCCTTAGAAAACAATCTAATGCGGTTCATGGATTCTCGTCTGAGGAATGTCCCACTTCCGGTATTTAATTTAACCCGAATTTATTCGAGGCATTGTGACAGACCTACACTAATCATCCTGTAATGAATGTCACTTCAGTTCTACTTTCTAAGTATGAAATATCATATGCAGTAAAAGACAGAATAATATAATGGAATCACTGTAAATGCTTTGCCACAAACTCAACTCAGTCATGCTGATATCTTGAGACAGCTTTTCACCTCAATGACAAATATTGTCACGTTTTAATATTGCGTCACTCTCCTAGTGCTAAATAAAAATTTAAATAAACCATCTTTATGTTGTTTCTACATTAATTTGGAGATTCAATGTGATATTATTTTAATATAAACATATAGTAAAAATGTTAATGTTAAACAATAATACAATAATAATTGTATAATGGTAATTGTATAATGATACAATAATAATAATACAAAATGCTAAATATGATTTTTACATTTAGGGTACAATTTGATTTAAACTGTATTATGTTCCACTTCCTTAAAAATGCACAAGCTAAGCTTTCTTTATCCATTTTTTTTAATCAAAGCCACTTATTACTCACATTTGGCACTTATAAAGTGTTACCTTTGGACCCTAAGAGAGACAAAACTCAATTAAGTGTCCTGAGCTATTAAATAGCACCCACTGAGCAATAAAAGTTTACTTTGGGAAGAGAAAAAAAACCCTCAAACAAGATATGAGAGAAGCTGAGCAGGTGGGTTTTATACAACTGAGGTACTGAATAAGGAACCGGTTATGCAACATGCTGGTCTTGCTTTGTGGACTGGATGAGATAATGGATAATGTTAAGTAATATTTGTTTACAGAGTAGACTAGACAAGATGCCCTCAGGCAGGCATTCCATATGCAAATATGAAACAAGAGACAGAATGTGGTAAGAAAAACTATTGAAAATTGTCAGAAACAAGGTTTGGCACAGGAGGGAAACATAAGATAGGTGGTGTAAATGGAATATCACAAGCCTCAAAGGGTTAGGAAGCAGAGAGAAGACAATGGAAGAGAAAAAGGAAAAGGAAATGAGACATTCACAGATAAATGAGTAGTTCACTGAAGTATGACATAATCTACCTGTTGGGCATGGAAAACGGAGAGGGAGATAAAGTAGCATCTCTCAGGACTAACATTACTACCACAGCTCTATTGTTGCAGGATTAATAGGCTTATATCTCTCAGACCAGACCGTAGCTTCCTGGGACCTCAGTGTCCTAAAGGAAGACGCTGAGATCTCTACAGATGCTGAGTGTTTGCATCTGAGCACTGACACGCCTGACTGCTTTTGCTAGTCTCTACAAATCAAAATCCCAAAACACTCAACTTACAGTTTGACCGGATAGGCAGAAAAAAAATGTAAAAAATGCAACATCGATGCATATGCACATATGTGGTTTGAAATCCAATTAAAATAACATTTTGAATGCATCTCAGTCTAAATCGTCTAAATACAAAACATTATCAGAGACTGTCCAAATACACTAATTATTATTTATTTTTTTACTCATATACTTTTTACAAAAAAGTAAACAGCTCAAGTCGTATTTTCTGACTACTAGATTACAACACAACAGCAAAACACTTCCAGCACCTTATATAAAATCTGCTCACAATCAAACGGTGTGTGGGCTGATTCGAAATTACAAGTAATAACAGTGAGTCCTCAGAATTCAGTCATTAGTGCAAATGTGGCGTTTCACATTGTGCCGAATACTCAAGATTAATTTCTCACCAACATCTGTACCTCCTGCAAAACACAATGAACATGAAGTTCATTCAGGAGCAAGCAATTAATTTAATGGAGCTTATTTATAACAAGGCTCACATTAGTTTCATTATCACTGAACCCAAAATAATGCAATTAGCTGAGCAAGCAGCGTTCCGATTCACAATGAATCCCTACGCAGTGTTCACTGCTCCCTGTACACACTGAGCATTTGGAATGCCATAAAATGGCAACTTCAAAACATGAGTCATGCAGATAAAGGGTTCAAAAAAATATATAAATAGATCTATGCATTGCCATATTTTCTAATTTTATACAATATTCATTTTACTTAATATATTGTGTAATCAGGGTTGGGAAGTTACGGAATACATGTAATGGTGTTATGTGTTTAAAATACAACTGTATTCAGTTACAGTTTCAGGTAAAATTGCTGATAATCATTCATAAAGTATTTTGATCACTAAATGGATTACTTGTTATTTTATTTTAAAATTATTCATGTCATTTAATATTTAGTCCACTAGTTCTTGAAAAGATTTCCGATGTGATGTGTGTTGTGAGGGCCAGAGGTGAAATATTCTCTTATGATGTGTGTTAAATTCCTACAAGTAGACATAGGGAATGACTTTTAAAAAATTCTTATTCATTTCTTGTTTAAATTTGTTTTTTGTATAATTGTTGTATTATTAGACTTTTTAATTAAATTCAATAATTTTACTGAATATGAATTAAACAAAAGAGTGGTTGTTTTATTTTATTGTGTTTTTTTAAGTATACACACAAAAATTTGACAGAAAATAGGCCTTTATTAAAATAATATTAAATATCGTCTCGGTTACGTAGGGCAGCACTCGTTCCCCTTTGTCAGCTCACTATGATGTGAGCCAGAAGTGATTCTGACGAATGGGGATTGCTTGCGAGAGCCTATCTACTTTGAGTGAAACTAAACGAGCCAATGCACATTGGCATGCGATAATTGCACCAGCTGCTGTGCACTGCGTTCGCATCCTTGTTTTTCCGTTGAGACCTGTGACTCGGCCGTACAGCGGAAGCTCAGCAACTGTGGCGAGGGGACTCACGTCTACGTTCCCTCCTCTAAGCAACCGTCATTTGATTATCTGGTGGAGCTCCAAAAAAACGACTGGGACCGCCGTGGACAGCCCAGCACGCTCTCTTGTGGGCTCCGCGGGTGGCGTTACAGAGGAGTGAGGGGCCCGAGGAGACTGGCTCGGCGGGTTACCTCTCACTGTGATCCTCAGGTCACCAAGGCTATAAACCGAAGTAGGCCTCTTCTGCTGGGCAAAAGAAGCGCTAGATCGGGGAATAATCGAAGGGGCTCCACCTCTTTCGAGGTAATGGAGTCTCGACCATAACACCGCGATGGTCATGTTCCCGCAATGAGAACATGATTCATCCTCAGACGGGCGAATCTGGAAAAGGTTACCTCCCCTTTCTCTACTTTGCCCGCAAAGAGAATTTGGCCCGCCCATGAGAAAATGAGCTACGTGAGCGTGATATTGTTTTTTCCTCAAGAGACATCATGGCTTGCAAACGTGCAAAGCATGGCAGGTGCTCAGTGTTTGGATGTACAAATGGACACAAAATTATTTTTTTAGTTCCTTCATCCGAGCCTCTGAAGAACCAGTGGGTTATGTGAATTTCTGATGTGTAATTGTTCAAGTTCAGACAGATAATCTTTCTCTCAAAATCATTCAATACTGTTTATGCATCAGTAAATCAAGCCAGTGACTAAAATATCAACTTCACATCGTTTCTCTTAGTAGGATGAAAATAATCTTATTTAAACTGTGATTAAAATATACAGAAAGCGATCAAAGAACAATCCCTTTCCAATCGCCCAAGCTGTCAATCACACAGTTTATCTGGACACTGGAAACTCGTTATGAAATCAATGACGCTGTTCCACTGCACAACGAAGCAATGTTTGCATTGGTGAAAGCATTAGTGAGAGTGCAGAAACTGCGTTGCAATGATAAGATCTTCATTCAGGCGATCAACAGACTGTCATCTGCTCAATGCTCATCACTGCAACCTTTAATGTGATGGGAACAGATTTAAATAGGCCTACTTGAAAAAATTCTCACGATTCGTTAATCTCGATAGCTGTAACAGTAAAAACGTTTAATAGCTGTAATAGTAAAAGTTTTCAAGAGAGTTCCACATGTAATGCTAGCTATTTCATATGCAAGCATGTCAGCCAATCAGAGCGTTTACACTGAAGTCTCACAGCAGACACGCCCCTTCAAACAGAGTGTTCAAATCAGAGGCTAAAATCAGGGTAGGAAAAATGTCTTTTATTTCTAAATTATGACAATTTTTGATCTAAAAAACATACTAACATTATAAGGGTTATAATGCACGCATAATTGCATTCTGGCACAATATGGCTGCCGTCGCATCATCCAGGTGGATGCTGCACATTGGTGGTGGTTGAGGAGATTCCCCCTTCCATATGTGAAGCGCTTTGAGGACCCTAAAAAGCACTATATAAATGTAACAAATTATTATTATTATTATTATTATTAAGGGCACCCCAGGAAACATTATAAAATAATAAAATAATCCATGCCATGGGATCTTTAACAGATCAATGACCAATTATCAAAATAATGTATAGTCCTACAAAGCTATTATTATCAGAGCATGTGAGCAGATAGCAGGGAGCAGATCAGTGAAAGAAAGGGTTACGTCATTTTACCAGTGTTGCCAAGCATGGCTATACCACACCATTTTACAGCACAGTAGGGCTATTGCAAACAGAAACAAGTCCAGAGAACTTGAGCAGTGCACACACGGAGCAGAACATTTTGAACAGAGACGGAGCACACACAGAGTGGAGAGCACAGCGCACACAGTGGAACACTGAGCCGTCGCTTCGAAGTTGTACATCTTCATAAGTGGAGCGCTCGCAAAGTCACAAAACATGCTGTGCCAGAGTGAAACCTGATCACTGACCACGGAGGGGCGGGGCAGCATATTTTCAGCTCATATCTTCAGCCTTTTTTCTCTTTCGGCCAAAAAACGAAAATGCCATTTTCGCCCGATAATTTTCTGCGGCCGAAATTTTGGTACATCCCATTAAAATATAATACAATATATATTATTATATGTGACCCCGCCTGTGAAACCCCGGCTAAAGTCGCAGAATCGAATTATGAGTTAACGAGTGTCAAAGTAGTCATAGCCATAAAAATGACAAAAATTGGCTATGTGTGTTTATTGCTGTAAATGATAGATTATACCAGTGGTTATAACATGATAAATACTTAAATTAACGATTTTATTGACACTACGTTATACTTTTGCGGGGGGGAAAAAACGGACGTGGGCTTCCTAAACACTGATTTCAATCGCCTCTGGGTTTATTTTGCGCAACAACACTGCTGATTCTTATATCATTCGGTTCACGGACTTCTTTTCTGTGTCTTTTCTATTAGAAAGAGTAAAAACAGACTTTAATATCAATCTGCGAGCGGTAACCAGGTCAACACAATGAAAAAAAAAAGAGATTTAACCCTCTGGGGTCTGAGGTGTTTTTGGGGCCCTTGGGATGTTCTGACATGCCCTGACATTTGTGCTTTTTTCAGTTGCTTATAAACATATTAATGGCAAAGGTGTAAATTCACTCTATATAGCACAAACAGGGCTACCATAATATGTAAGCATCATGTATGTAGATGTTTGTATTTTTAAGAGAATAATGTTTATGCGTGGTTATTGAAAAAAATTAAAATGAAAGTTGCTGAAATAAGACCACAAAACTCAATACTAAATATGTGTCCACAAGACTTCTGACTAATGGATGTTGTCGCTTCGAGTTCTGGCTTCAAAATTATGTGAAAATAGTCTTGCTTTATCGTTCACATAAAACAATACATTGATTTAAATTGGGTAAGACAGGTTTTGCTTGGAAAGCCAATATGCGAGGGGGGCGTGAACGAGGAGTGGTTTACACCTGAGAATACAATGTCCCACCCATTATGCGTAATTGCTTGCATAATGAGCCATTAATTCAGGTGTGACACTGACTGAGCCAAGAATGAATGCAAGGACAAAAGATATATTTAGAAGAAGACTTATATTTAGGGCCCTATGATTTCCGTGATGCGGAAAACGTGGACGGAATCACGGAATTTACACATGAAAACGGAATTCTCTTATACGCACGGAATTTGCATATGTTTTGTTGACATATTAAATAAACAATTTTTTTACTTCCTTCTCATTTTTTCAGTTTAAAACAACAAACGTAGAAAGGTCTCTACCTAAACCCAGAGCCATATAGAGAGACATCTGTCAATACAGTTAATATACAGGGATGCAAACAGCGCGCTTTTCAGTATGAGTGCAAGCGTGAACCTTTTGCGCGCTCAAGTTCGTTATTTCAAATGTAGGCGCGCGGCAAGCGCGCTCATAAGTGAAGCGCCGACGCGCTCATTTTTTCCAGGCGCAGCGAGATGAAAACACCTCAACTTTTCAGACTGCCGCAAGCGCACCACAGTTCATGAGACAAGAACCAACATATCAACTTCACCCTTTCCGTAACAACATTGAAAGCTCAGTCAACATAAAGAATGGGGGTAGCACACCACAAACACTACGGGTGTTTTTCTCTTCTCCGTAAATAAATCTTCTAGCAGAGCTACAGCAAGCGTTTTTCGGTGGTGGAAATCTATTAGCTACTAAAACTTCTTTGTCGTTGTGGAGAGCGCGGTGCATGGTTGCATTAACGTCAGACGCCACGGGAAAATCGGACCGAATTTTACTATTAATAATAAAAGATTGCCTAAGCTAATATGCATTTGTATTTGTAAATGTCAGTATCATTGTAAATGTTTATCTTTTTTGACACATTCTTTTTATAAAAGTGATTTAAAGGCTTAAATATGCGAGGTTTATCTTTTTACAAAACATTCTTTGTGAAAAATGATTTAAAAGCTAATTTAATCTTTAATTTAATACTCATCAATCCTACCTTGTAACAGTTATTTTTGGATTCTATTAGATTTGTTGAAGGTTTGGCTGAATTTTGAAGAATTTTGAATGTGCTTTGCTGAATATATTAACAGTTTAAATAAAAAAGCTGAGTTGTGAGTTTGTGTGAGTAAATTTTTAAAGGTCAATACTGCTTAGAAGTGAAAAGAAAACAAGAAAAATCCGAAAAATCCGAAAAGGCTAAAAATTATCCAAAAAAACGGAATTTGAAAAAAAATAAAACGGAATTTGAGAAAAAATAAAACGGATTTCATAGGGCCCTATATATTGACCATTTAAGATTTTGCTTACATCTATCTTATAAATATGTTTTGCTATTTTATTAAAAAGGTTACAATTACAACAATAATTACAATTTCAACAATATTTCAAGTGTACTCTTTCTTTGTAAAAAAATGATTATAGGCCTACATTTTATCATATGTATTCATTAGTTTGAATATAGCCAACATTGGAACATCTAACATCTTAGTTGATGACTTTATTTTTGACAAAAATAGTATTTTATATTATATATATATATATATATATATATATATATATATATATATATATATATATATATATATATATACACATTTTATCATACGTATTTCAAAGTTAAGGATTCATTAGTTTGAATATCGCCTGCATTGGAACAAACTTAGTTGATTATTTTTGACAAAACATATATATATATATATATATATATTTAACACGAGCAGAAATTGGCAACATTATAAGCTTATTTGATGTGGCAGTATTTTACAGTAAAAACTTTATAATCTATCTGATTTTTGTAGTCGATTTTTACTCATCTTAGTAGGCACGCATCTGTGCATTCATTCATTCACACACAGAAACGCGACTCATATTTAAACAGTATTTTTTGCGTGTACAGACACTTGCGATTAGAACAAAGCATATAACTGACCTATTCCTCAGCTGGATCTGTTGCTCCTCGAAATGAAACTTCCAGAACTTCTGAGGTAAGTTTTCCAGGATTATTATCAAGATAGTTTTATTTCTCACAGCGTCGTAAAGTACATGAGACTGAAAGTGAACTCGCGGTGTGTGTTATCCAGCTGATGTGGGCGTTTCACAGGTTTGCGTCCTCAGATTATTTGCGTTTGAACAGCGCGCGCTCTCCGTGGGTGGAGTCACATTAAAAATAATTAGCTAAGATGAGAACGACTGACATCTCTCTCTGTACATACATATTACATAAACTGAGAATATTTGTTTTTTATAAAAATTACTTGATTTAAAAGAAGAGAATTCAAGCTTCATGCCTGTGTGCCTGTGTGACTGATTGACTGAGTATTCGCTGAGTTATGGTTCATTTTCGGACGCGTTTCAGAATGGACTACACTGACAGAGAGAAAGCAGAACTCGCGTCGTGTTTATTTTTCTTTATTTGGAAAAAAGCACAACACTTTGTTTTTATTGTGAGTATACACAAAAATAATACACACTTAACAGGATCGATTGATGTACAACACAAGCATGTAATATCAAAATCAATAGAGTATTTTGAATCTCTTTCGCACTGATAAGAAAAAAAAACGAGCAGATCACGCCGGCGTGATTGCCGACCTCAGAGGGTTAAAGGAATAGTTCACTTTAAAATGAAAATTCTGTCATCATATAGCCTACTCCCTCATGTTGTTTCAAACCTGTATGAATTTCTTTCTTCTGCTGAACAGAAAGGAAGATATTTAGAAGAATATCAGTAACCAGGCAGTTTCTGGGTCCCATTGACTTCCATAGTAGGAAAAAAATATACTATGGAAGTCAATGGGACCCAGAAACTGTCTGGTTACTGATATTCTTCTAAATATCTTCCTTTCTGTTCAGCAGAAGAAAGAAATTCATACAGGTTTGAAACAACATGAGGGTGAGTATATGATGACAGAATTTTCATTTAAAAGTGAACTATTCCTTTAAGCCGGGTTTAGATGTCTGTGGTGATTTTTTCTTGTCATAACCAATATTTTAAGAACTGCTTATTTGCTTTTATTAACTTTCTTATTTTGTGTTCAGCAGAAGAAAGAAACTCATACAGGTTTGGAACAACATCAGAGTGAGTAAATGATGACAGAATTGTAGTTTTTGGGTAAAATATCCCTTGAAATTTTATTTATTTATTTATTTACTCCAGATTTACTCAATGTTACACCGTGGGCCAGTAAGAGAATGATAATTTCAGCGAATGAGAAATGTTATGTTATTTAATTTATATATTATTGACATTTTTTTCACTGATATTACATTTTACTAATAAAGTTATACAAATCATTCCACTGAATTGACATGGTAATTGTTGCTATGATCAAGCTCTTGTGGCACCCCCATTCGTTTCAATGTTTTTATGCTTTTAGCTTTCTGGACATGCACATCATAATAAATAGACCTGTTTTACAAAACTTTAAGATTTTTTCCACTGATGTGTCATATATCACTAAAAAGGGGAGAATCTCAGCTTTAATGTGTTATATGGCACATATGCAGGATAACTATGGATCAGATGTGTTGCAGTTTTAACAAATAACCTATTTTTAAATTGGAATTTCTCAAAAATATGATTTTCTGAGCCCGAATTTTAGCTAATCTTTGACATGGCCTTACTCAGTCAATATTAAAGATATCAAGGTTATATTTTTACAGAATGTTCTTTACACTGTATAGGATGATTTTATGTAGAAAACATTGAATCACAAAAAAATTACTTTAGCTGGGTTTTCACAGGCAGGGTCACATATATTATATACTGTATATATTATTATATATCCTTTTTTACAACAATGTGTGTATAAAAATAAATAGATTTTTGATCATTTAATATATAATATGTGAATATATTTCATGAAATATTAAAGATATTCAGCAGTCTCTAAACTCCTTACATTTAGTTATATGCCTGTTGTGATTAAAACAAAAGTAATTTGGTTGATTGTGATGGCAGAATATCCTGTCAAATCAACTTCGCAAGGCACTATTGGGCGATTGGAATGTAGAGAGAGAGAGAGAGAGAGAGAGAGAGAGAGAGAGAGAGATGCTGACTCAAGTTCAGCCCTGTCCATACATTATTTGAGAGGACCGGAATAAAGTGTAGGCGCAATTCGAAGAGGAAAATATAGCGTGTCTGTTACTGGTGTGTGGCGTAAGGGTAATGTGCCTCCATATTTCTGTGAACAGATCATATTACAGTGTCAGACCAATGCTGACTAGATATTTTATATGCTGATCTCCACAGAGGCAGTCCCCCATCAGCCACCAAAATAGCAGCAGGGTCATCCATCACCTGGAGAAGAGGAAACTCTATCTTTATCCTGCACAGACTCAAAGAAGCGTGAAATGGCTAACAATCTTACAGTCCCAGCAATGGAGAAAAAGTGTATGGGTGCATTTTCAAAATAATTCAACTATATATCTACCCAACTATCTTACTGATCAATCTATCCACCTACAGTATCTACTAGGTGTGGGGGGGGAATTGATTCACATATGAATCACAATTCTATCTTCTAACAATTTTAATCGATTCATTTTTTATTATTTTTTTAAATCGATATTCTACAAGTGTTAATAACGTGATGTTGACAGAACAAAGAACAGTGCAGCAACCGGACAGTTTAGATTGTGCACAGGCTTGCAACGGGGGAAAAAATTAAGCTTACTTGACAACAACAGTTCCATATCAATATTTTAACGAATAGAAAATACCCTTAAATACTGTATAATTACCGGCAGTCGGGTAATGCATAAATGCATAAATTTAATCGAAATAAGATTCAAAATCGAGAATCGATTTTTAATCGAATCGTGACCCCAAGAATCGATTTTAAATCCAAAAGATTCCCACCCCTAGAATCTAGTACCTACCGATTTATCTACCTGTCCACCCACCCACCCATTCAACTATCCATCTATCTATTCAACTAACCATCCATCCATCTTACATTCAAATTGAATATACATTGTCCCGGGCCCCTTAATGAAGGGGCACATTAAACCCGTTTTTGTACTGCAGAGTGTATAAAATGTGTCCCTGGCCCAGTAAACTGAAACAACAGTGCTGGTTAGGGGTTTGTTCTTAAGTATGTGAGACAGTAATTGTGATACTTGCCCACTAATTAGATGCAATCACCACTAATTATGTGTATATATAAATGTATTATTATGAGGAAATTCCATTATAAAGATAGAATACAAATCTCAACACCACACTTGTCCTCCTAGTCTAGAGTGGTCTATGTGCATGTGTGTGTGCTTTCCAAAGCGATCACAATTCAGTGCAAGGTTCAGACTGAATCGATCTCTGACTGAACAGCTGAAACAGTCCCTGACCAATAAGAGACTTTTTACAGTTTTTTTTTTTTTTTAGGACTGAGATGTGTGAAGAGTACAGCTAAACTTTTAATTTCGTTGCGGGAGACGATACATTCTGAACTCCAACTGACAGAGAGAGGGAGAAAATGTGATAGGCTGCAAGATGAATGAATTGGACTGATAGGCTGCAAAGCCATTAAACAAAAAAAAAATAGAAAGCCACAACAGTGGCTTGGATGTATTTAAATTCTACATCCCTAAACAAATTCAAATAGCAATACTGCATCCTCCTAATTGTTCCCTCAATTCTCAATTTAATTCTGAATGGTACACATGCCTGTTGTATTGTTCTTCTTACCAATTCCCAATATAATCTGATATCTTGTTCTAAATACACCACACATCACTGTCAGGTGGGTCAAGTGGGAACAGGAAAATGTAAAGAACCTAGCAATCAGAGGACCTCAATGAGAGAGAATGAAAAAAAAAAAAAACATCCACTTGCTTTTAAAAGCACATCAGAATTAAAGATGTCAGGGGAAATAAATCTTTCGCCATTTTCCAGCCATTCCATTTCAGTAAGATAAGAACAGCTGGCAAATGAAGCCCAAAGTGAATGTAGCCATCTGATTGCGGGAACTGAGTATTCTGTGCTGGTGAGGATACATACACATGGGACTCTAAAGTTTGTGGAGGAAGGTGGACGCAAGTATGTGTGAGTTTGCATGAATGTGTGTGTGTGTGTTGGTCCACGGGTTGTTGCCGTAAAGGGGAGGAGAGATCACAGTGCCTTGATCAAAAACATTTTTTGCTTGAGTGAGTTGCCTTTGAAGCTTAACACTGCTTTAAACACTTGCAGTCTTATCAGAGGGAAAACATTATTCTACTTGATTAAACCTTGATTTAGATCTATATATTACTCATGTTGTGCCTATTACCAGCAATTTAGTTCAGCGCAACACAAATTCCTTTAATGTTTACGTTAATGCCCAGGTATAATTCTCTGAACAGGAAAACAAAAACAAAAAAAACAACAGATTGTCTGCTTAATATTGCCACACATTTCCACAACACTAACTAGCTGTGCACGATACTACTGAGACCCTAAGGGGAAATAGTGCTGGAAATAAATATGAGATGGAAGGGGAAAAAAAAATAGGCCAATGCTTTTGTGTTCTCTCGCAAATGTTTTAAGTTCAGTTCACTACTGAACAGTAGTGAATACACTTCTGATTCTCAAGATTGTTATGCAAATTTTATGTACTATTTATGCATGCTGTTGAATGTGATTTCTCACTAAATGAGGGCTGTCAAAGATGTGGGATTAAAAGGGTGGTCACACTGCCACACACTATCATTCGTTGTGGGCAATTGGTCAACATTAACTAGTTAGTATGGCCCATTTGCTGTGACACCATCTGGGCACACAAAGCATCTTTCTCCATTGACAGCCATTCAAAAGTTACAGGGCATTCTGAAATACTACTTATTTAATGAGTTGGGTTTTTGTGGGATTGGGAAGTAAATTTGAATACTCAAAGAAGTGTCTGTTAATGTGAGGTCACACTAGACTAAACAGCTGAGATTCAATTAACAGAACACCTGAGAATGAGAGTATCAATGGAATTACTGTGAATGCTTTTCCTCTGAATTACTTAAAATGTACTGTACATAGAGAAAATATGTTTCCTGCTACACATTAATATCTGTGAGTTTATAAGTTTGAAATGTGATAATATTAATATCACTGCACTCCTTTGTAGAGAACAATGGTGAAAAAAAGGAAACGCATAAATCAAAGCTATATTGCAATATGCTGACAGTAAGCATAGTGCTGAGAGAGGAAAAAGTGGTGACGTGGCAAGGAATTCAGAGGAAATTAAAAAATAATAAAATCATTTAGTTGAATGATTTCAGCATAAACAGTTTGTCCCGGATGGGCAAACAAACAATTTTAACATATTCATATAATATGTCTGGGTAATCAAAAAACAACAATAATACTAAATTCAATAGGAGCTGGGATGAAAGCAGAAGAATGAAGAAAAGTCAGAGAGTTCATATCCACATTCTGACAAGTGAAACAAATTAGCTACAATTGAATGTAATCAGCAGTTTTTAGGAACTGAAGTCAGCCACACCCACTCAGACCATGACATCACAACAACATGTGCTTATGCAGCAGTCTAGGATCTATGCATACAAATGCTCTTTTACTGCCACAATAACACAATACACAACAGAGTCCCAACAGCATGTGGCTTTCGTGTACATAGCTAAGCCTCTTGAGCGCTGGTCTTGTTCTTCCAGAAGAATTTTGCCTGAAGACATTATTGAGAAGCTCCCAGGGAACAACACGCTATGCTTTCCCTGATTCAGGTTTTTCAGCAGACGGCTATAAGCCAATCTGCTGTAATGGCTGTGGCAGCCTGCTGAACACTGAATTCTTCAGAGAGGCCAGTCATTAGCTACACTAGGGCATCATTAGAAGAAATATCAGGTCTCCACAGATACAAGCTTAAAGGGGCCTCAGCATTTGTGATTTTTAATTCATGTACAGGTCTATAAATAACAAGCTGAGGTAGAGGCATTCACCTGAGGGCTATGGAGCAAACTGCTGAAAGCACACCTTCTCTTGCTCACATTATATGCTCTCGTCCTCGTATCCTCGCTTACACTTTGCTCCTGTTTCTCTACTTTCAGTATAGTTTTTATTTTCATTTCTATAATATAGTACCACAAATGGTTCAATCTTCCTTCCTATAATATAAGTTTTATTAGTAAAAATTCATAACAGTACATGCTGACAATATAATGTGCTATAAATGTGCAATTGCTGCTACATTTAGCAGTAAATTATAACTAGCATCACTCTGACATCTCCGGGGCATTTCTGATTCAGAGTCGCTGACTGGATCTGCTCAGATCTGTGCTTCAGATGGCCAGCACCAGAGAACAAGTAGTCACTGCCAATGGATTTGCCAACGTTTGTGAAGTTTATAGCACAAAATCTCTGAAATATATCCAAAAGTTAAAGCTACAGTCCGTAGTTTTTCCTCTTTGTCGCCATCTCTGTTCGAAATCTGCAATTGCAGTTATTCACGGAATTATCAACTTTACGTGAGTTGTGCCTCGGCACGGCACAGCGCGGATTAAACCAATGTTTTGAGGAGAATGTGCGGCTGTCAGTCACAGCGCCGGTGTGGATACTGTTATTCGGAATCACAGATTCTACTTTTTGGAAGTATGACCAACATAAGAACTTTCACCGGAAAATGTCATCTGAACAAGTAAGTAACATCCACTTTTGTTCTGACCAACTAAAGGAAAAAAAGCATTGCAGTAAATCGCGTTGATTAAATCTAACGATCGCTTATCATATCACGTCAAACTGTGCAAATTATACTTTGTTCTCAAATTGTTAATGTTAACTACATCAGCATTGCGGGAATACATTTAATGTGTATTAGGCCTACCTGTAGTTCAGTATTCCGTAACAGTATGAATTAAGCGAACAAGTGGCTACTGTTACATAACTGAACCATTGAAATGTCTTACCTGACCAGCAGAAAAAAAGCCGTCTCTGCGTTCGTTTTGAGTTCACGCCATATTTCAAAAGCCCTTCCGATATTTATCCTTGTTTTCGCATGGGCCCAGTTGCAGTCTCTTTTTTTCTGTAGCCAGTCCGAAATCTTTTGCATTTTACAACGGGTGAATCTCTAGTTGTCACTGGTGATTGTTGTTTGAACCTTTCTGGATCCGCCATCAAATTTAAAAGTTTAATTATATCAAGTGCTGTGAGAAAAGGCTACAAATCTCCACCTCCAACATCCTCACGCAATATAGCCTACTATCCGAGACACCTTCTTTATGTGTACAGATGTGACGTAATGACGCAAAGACATGCTCGAATTTCCTGCGGAAATCCACCAGTACCACTGGAATTAAAATTATTACTACAAGCTTACCGTTTTGAATCGAGCTAAGGCAAACAGATAGTTTGGAACACTTGCTACTGTAGTTATGTACTTTCTCAAAAATTTAGTTTAAACCCAAAAAAGATACGGACTGCAGCTTTAACTACATGAGGCTTTGCAATGTTTCATCAACAGTTGTCCCATTATTTACTTTAATAATGTTTAATAATATTTACTTTAAATATTTTAAATTATAATTTATTCCTTTGATGGCAAAGCTGAATTTTCAGCAGCCATTTCTCCAGCCTTCAGTGTCACACAATCCTTCAGAAATCATTCTAATGCTGATTTGGTGCGAAAGATTTTATTATTATCAGTGTTGAAATTAGTGCTGCTTAATATTTTTGTTCCTTTTTTGTATCAGTAGCCAATGAGCTCGCTGCTCAACCTTCAAATACTCGGTCAGCACTTTCTGGACTAGTTGCAGCATGTTTTCAGAAACCCTCCACCTTCCCCAGCTCCACCTGTATAGATCTGCTATGGGTTATTCTTGTATACAATATCGTACAGCAACAGCAGCATGTCTTACATGATCACAGCAGCGTGTTGTGTATGTATTGGCAGCAGCAGGAATAACAGCAGCAGCGTAGCAGATCTATTCTGCAATGAGCAAACATATCAACATTGTCATATCCATTGCCATGCCAAATACTCAGTCGTCATGACAAAAATGTATTTTACTGCCACTTTTGGTCAATTTACTGGATCCTTGCTGAATAAAAGAATTAATTTCTTTCAAAAACTTGCTGACCCCAAACTTTACAGTAGTGTTTGTGTGTATGTGGCTAGTTTCCACCTTCATAATAAATTCAGCTATCAATAATAACCTTCTTGTTAATGGTAAATTTTTCAACATGTAGCAATTCAAGATTTAAGGAGTGATCACATTGTAACTGTATTGATTAAGTAAAGTGATTTGGAAAGGAACACACATCTGTAATCCTTTTAACTTCAGTTAAAACAACTCAGACTTAAAGCAGATTTAAAGCATAACTGTCTTCTGAGCAGGGACAGAAGCCAAAGAAAGCAAGTGGAAAAAGAGCCTTCTCTGGAACTACTGAGCAGCTTTTTTTAAGTGTGCCGAGAGTGTGGAGATATTTTCCATCCATTAGTTGAGCGTTAGGCCATGAAACACACACACACACACACACACACACACACACACACACACACACAATGATACACGCTTCCAACCACACACTCACACATACATGCAGGCCAACATTTAATTGACTTTCTATGTTTACATTTAATTAAGTAACCATTTCACATCCAGATCAATGTTATTACTGTATTTGCTTGAGCTTTAAAATCAACCCCGAACTTCTCAGACACCTAACAAACCACAATGAACAACAATATATACAACCAGCAACGAAATGAGTGCAACGAAATGAGCTACTAAAGAGCAACGAAATAAGTGCAAATGGGTGCACATTGACACAAAACCACATCCTGACTTTACCAGCTGCACCATATATTAATCTGATTCAAATGCACCATGTCTAAAAGATAATTTCGATAATAAGGCATGAAGGATGTCTAAACTTGCATATCTAAGTCTTCAAACTCCCCTACATGTTGATTCAGTTGCAGAGGAACAGAATGAACTGATTCGTTCATTCTGCAATAGTCTGCTAAATAACACAACCTGCAAATTCAAAGTCCAGTTATTGCATTTAATCATTATTCAACGTGGGCACATTATCTACTTTAAAAGCAAAGCAAAAATGTATATTTGACTGCGTTTACAAGTGAATTATATGTAGTTGTTGAATTGCTCTATATAATGTCAGTGTATGCAGGTGTAAAGTGTTTTGGCCCTGGTCTGATGTTGAGATATAGTACAGAGAGTCTGATGTCTCGATGTGTATATACTGGAGCGAGGAGGCTCAGGTTTGTTTGAGCATGCAGAGGCTGCCGGCTCTTGTGTTGTTGTGCTGAGAGACACATGCACTACGTAATGGAATCTCTGTAGTCTCGTGTCTGGCTTCCATTGAGCTGTCCCATCCATCCTCATACAAGCGTCTGGACGCCTGGACATGATCACACACTCCTCCTCAGCCCTGGGCTCCTTGCACTGACACAGGAACTGAGAAAACACACAACTTGCTGCTACTTACTAACAGAAGCTGAAATGGATACACACATATGCAAGGATCAATCACTTTGATGTGCATCACTGCAGTGACATCTTTGTTTGCAAAGGGATTTGCAAAGTGCAATCATTGTCTTTCTTTCTGAAGTTTTTCTCTTTTGGTTCATAAGAAAGGTGCTTTCGTAAGGTACTTTCCTATGCATTTATATCGTTTACTGACAAATGGTTAATACTTCATAAGGAGTGAGAGATGTCATAGCACATAGGTTTACTAAAGAGACAGGCAGCATTGCACTAAGGATCATAACGAGATGGGAGGTTCATGCTTTTTCTCAGCACAGTACTGCTAAAAGCCTATCCTATTCTTAACACATTTTAGTTGTATTTACCAGTTAGATATAATGTTACAAAATCCTATAAACAATATTAAAATTTCTTGAGAATATATTAAAGGGGTAGTAATTCACCCAAAAATGAAAATTCTGTCATCATTTATTCACCCCCATGTCATTCAGAACCAGCATTATTAAACAAAAACAAAAAATAAAAACTGTTTTTAGTAATTGTAATAGAGCTGAAAGAACACACAAATAGTTAGATGAAAAGTTTTAACTTATCTCAGTTCAAGTTTAAAGGAATAGTTCACTTAAAAATGAAAATTCTGTCATAATTTACTCACCCTCAAGTTGTTTTAAACCTGTGTGATTTTTTTTCTTCTGTTGAACACAAAAGAAGATATTTTGAAGAATGTCGGTATCCAGACAGTTGATGTACATGATGTACATATCTAACTTTTCATTTTTAAGTGAACTATTCCTTTAAGTATTAACATAAATAAAACAAATAAAAAATAAATTCAAGAATACTTTTTTCTATAAATTTTTATATAGAAATATGTATGATAAAAACTAATAAAAAATGACAACGTCACTAACAAAATCATTAAAAATAAAATGTAAATAAAAACTAAAAACATTTTAAAAAAACCTAATTCAAATATTAACAAATATTATGATAGTATATAACTAATACTAAAATAATGCTGATTCAAACCTGCATGACTTAGCTTACTTTCTTCTGTGGAACATAAAAGGAAATATTTTGAAATGTCTCTATGTTTGTTTTTTAATTATTTTATTTTATTTTCATGGAATGGAAGTCAACATCACCAAAACAGTTTGGTTACCAACATTCGTCAAAATATCTTTTTTTTGTGTGCTCCGAAGTCATTTTTGCACTGTCTCCCAAATCTTCTTTAAAGTCTTTCACCAATAATCCCTTTACCAAACAAATAATCGTATTTGTGTTCATGTTCTTCCCAAAAAGTGATAATTTTGTAGTTTGAAACACATGGTCATATAAATTATTGCTGTATGGAAAGGTAACATTCTCTGTAGTTACAAGATGAAGAGGTGATGGAAAAAAAGTTTGCAAGTGACATTAGAGACTACTGAGGGGAAAAAAGAAAAACTGAGGCAGAAAAAAAGATGACAAAAAAGATGAACAAACAACAAATGATACTTCACAGAGAGAGGAAGTAGAACTCTTTTGTTATGTCAGCAAATACCAAGTAAAATCCCTAAGATCCTTCTTACCTGGCCAAGTAACTAAAACGGAGCATGTAGATGCTGTAACAGCAGCAGAAAAAGGACAGAAAATATGCTTCCTTATCACAGGTACATGGAAAAAAATGTAAGGTGCTTTTAAAATATGGATACTGTAAAAAGTTAATGTGAGTGTATTGACAGGGCCTTAAACTGCTCTCATTCAGTCAGACTACATTAGACTGCTCCTTCACTTCTACTGTTTAGACACAATCAGGTCCCTAATGCATCCATAATAGCTTATTTTATGTCCTGCTGGTGTACAATGTTTGTGTGCTTGGTTGACGGTAAGAGAAGAGAAATACAGCAGGTCCAAGAGCATTTTCTCTATAACATGAGACCTTGGGGATAACAATGCAAGCAGCTCCCATTAAACTAAGCAAATAACCATGTCAGGTTTCCAGACCATTATCACATTTCCCACAGCTTGCAGCCTCTCTCTTTCTACTTCTTTCATGAAGCTCGACTGAGTGTTCAGGGAAGGTTTCCCTCACATTCTTTGCTTTGGGTTTGTGTTAGTTAGAAATCTCTGAGTCTCCCAGGTTAATTATTTGATTAGTTTAAACACTTCTTACTCCAGCAGTCCTTCCCTGATAATTGCTCCAGCTAATTTATCTATCAGCAGTTTCCCCCGCACAGATTATAGTGGAACAAGTGCAACAACATGATCATGACCCCAGGCCTGGAGATAAACACTGGCATAACTAACAGACTTACACCAGATATATCCACATTGCAGCCGCCCTTTGGTCAGATGAACAATTAATTCTCCAGGATTCCCTATTTCCCTAGAGGCTTGTTACAAATCTATTATAGGCTCAGGATAAGTGGCGAGCGGTGACTTTTTTAACTGGGTGTCCTGTGTGGCGCGTCATGTTAAAAAATGTGCCCGAAGCAGATACGTTGGATGGATTTATACACTGAACAAAATTATAAATGCAACACTTTTGTTTTTGCCCCCATTTTTCATGAGCAGAACTCAAAGATCTAAGACTTTTTCTATGTACACAAAAGGCCTATTTCTCTCAAATATTGTTCACAAATCTGTCTAAATCTGTGTTAGTGAGCACTTCTCCTTTGCCGAGATAATCCATCCACCTCACAGGTGTGGCATATCAAGATGCTGATTAGACAGCATGATTATTGCACGGGTGTGCCTTAGGCTGGCCACAGTAAAAGGCCACTCTAAAATGTGCAATTTTACTGTATTGGGGGGGGGAGGGGTGACCATCATTTGCCTCATGCAGTGCAACACATCTCCGTCGCATAGAGTTGATCAGGTTGTTGATTGTGGACTGTGGAATGTTGGTCCACTCCTCTTCAATGGCTGTGCGAAGTTGCTGGATATTGGCAGGACCTGGAACACACTGTCGTAAACGCCGATCCAAAGCATCCCAAACATGCTCAATGGGTGACATGTCCGGTAAGTATGCTGGCCATGCAAGAACTGGGATGTTTTCAGCTTCCAGGAATTGCGTACAGATCCTTGCAACATGGAGCTGTGCATGATCATGCTGCAACATGAGGTGATGGTCGTGGATAAATGGCACAACAATGGGCCTCAGGATCTCGTCATGGTATCTCTGTGCATTCAAAATGCCATCAATAAAATGCACCTGTGTTCGTTGTCTATAACATAACACCGATTGTTGCAGCAGCTGTCCGCGTGGCTGGTCTCAGATGATCTTGGAAGTGAAGATGCTGGATGTGGATGTCCTGGGCTGGTGTGGTTACACGTGGTCTGCGGTTGTGAGGATGGTTGTACTTCCAAATTGCACGCTCCCTCAAAACTTGCGACATCTGTGGCATTGTGCTGTGTGATAAAACTACACATTTTAGAGTGGCCTTTTATTGTGGCCAGCCTAAGGCACACCTGTGCAATAATCATGCTGTATAATCACCATCTTGATATGCCACACCTGTGGGGTGGATGGATTAACTCGGCAAAGGAGAAGTGCTCACTAACACAGATTTAGACAGATTTGTGAAAATATTTTGAGAGAAATAGGCCTTTTGTGTACATAGAAAAAGTCTTAAATCTTTGAGTTCAGCTCATGAAAAATGGGGGCAAACACAAAAGTGTTGCGTTTATAATTTTGTTCAGTATAATAAGCGAGATGCTCGTGCTCACTCTAGACAAAGACTTTCTTAGCTACTCAGTTGCTTTCTCTCATGACACATAGCAACACAGCTAAAATCATTCCTATTATGTTGGACCTTTTATTGAAAGTAGCCTACATTTACCTGTTGAGACATGCCTTCACAAGCAACTCCCTTTGAGTTGAGGGAGGCACGACGCACGAAAGGGCCATTTGCAAAATATGCTATGTGTCACTAGTGTCGCAGAAACTACATAATTCACCTTTAAACAATACGGTGCATCGGCTTAGGACACACAAAAGACCAAGATCAGAGACGACACATAAGAAACACCATGGCAGGCGTCAATTTAAATGTATGCTGGAAGTATTTTTTAAATTAAGAATTAAAAATAAGTATAATATAATACATATTAGTAGTCAATTATAAGTAAAATATAATTATAATTATAATAAATAAAAATATAAGTATTATAAATAAATATAAGCCAGTTGAAATAATGCAAATTGATGACTATAACAAACGCATAGGCCTAGACTATCGATTAACAACCTCACAGTAGGTCTAATTAAAGTAGGGTTGTCTTTAACAGATTATCCTTTTTCGTAAAAAAAATAATCTCCCTATGGAGAAAATGGAATACTATGAAAATAGTTTCAGTTATGATTTTTATTTATTTTTTCATTTGATATAGCGTAGTTAGTTCTGTATCAAATTCAACGTGATTTCCATCGATCGAGATCTGGCAGCACATTTTTCTGCTTGGGTGAGAAATTTGTGGACAGCTGTCCCTGCGCATGAGATCCACCATTTGCCAGCAAACCAATGATGGTACATGACAATACATACCAACAATGCGTAGGCGCCAAAGCGGTTGCGGATCCACTTACTCAAAACTCACCGTAACTGGAATATTTGAAGAAAAATGTAAATATGTTTGGCAAATAAATAAATGACGGACAGTAACATACGTATTACCAACATTTTATCATGTAAGCTTTATGGTACACATCAAACAAGGGAATTTATAGTAATTTATAGAGCAATCATTAATTAGCGAGTCCACAATTAGATTGGGTATGCAGAGCGTTCTCTGCTTATGGGCCGCACGCCCCATATATTCATACAACAATGGAAGGTGAGGCAAAAAGTCTGTTTTGCGGCAACATCCGAAAATCTTACATACTCTAAGTTTGAGAAAAAAAATAAACCCATCATGACACTTTCATCTTAAATGCCAACATCTAACCTAAATCATGACCTTTCTCTTGCTACCTATGATTTAACCTTTTCATGCCAGGCAGCTTTATGAGTTATAAGCAGCGGGTAGATGACCTCTGCCCCTGGATTAGGTTGAACCTCTTGGTATAGGCCCACACTCCTTGCCTAAGTCTTTCCAGACTTGCTGCATCTGGAAAGCATTGCACCACCACTATTACCCATTACCCAGCCCTACATACCACCTGCACACACACACATGCTTTAACAGGCAATGGGCTCATACACCAAGCCCTCGTTAAGCAGCCAGCAGCCGACTTTGAGTGCTATTTCATCAGGCTACTGAGCCAGTGAAACGGCTGATAAAACCACCATCAGAAACCTGAGCCCTTGGAGCTAAAAGGGCCACTGGGTGAGGAGCAGGTCACAACACCTCTCATCCAGCGGTGTGGACAGGAAGAGAGGTCAAATGTGCAGGGGCAAAGGGAGGGTACTTGTTCTTCAAGGAATGCTGATGAGGACCATCATGAGGAATTTAAAACAGACTGTAAATTCAGTGATTCAGTGAAAAAATCTACGAGAGGATTTCTACTCGTTTTCTAAAAAAAAATATTTTTTGGACTTTAGAAAAAGAAGAAGAAAAAAGTAAAAATGTCCCAAATGCATAATGAATGAGGGACCTGATTCATATCTAGATATCAGAGTATAATAGATTGGGGCTTTTTTGACTTGGACCAATATTTAGACGTAAATTTAAAGATGTACTGTATATATTTGAATTGCATATAACATTTCCATCCATTTGGATTGCACAGTTTGAACAAAAACAAACAAATAAACAAAGATTTCAGATGACCCAACACCTGTGAAAAGATGACGCCTACACCTGCAAAGACTTGACACAAAGACATTAGATTCCAATTCTAAATGAACATAACTGCCAAATTTTCAGTATATTGTAATCATTAAAATCAAAATAATTTGCTTTAAAGGGGCTATATGCAACTGTTTCCCCAAAATAAACGTAACAATAGCCTTTTTATTTGACCATGTATGACTCAAACATCTCCTGATGAGCATACTGACACCTTGTCAGCTCACAGTGGGTGCACCTATAAGCCTGTATCCTATTTTTCCTATTTTCTGTCGGGTCGGATTTTTCGCGCGTTGTCTGCGGATGTGACGTCAAGCGCGTTCATGTTAAACGTTTCAGATCACTCTGCCACCACCGCTAGTCAGCAAACAAACTTAGTTTCTCAAACAATATATGTATTTGACTGTTCTTACCTCTGTAAACATAATGTTGACTTCTTTGCAGCGGATGACTTGTGAAGTGTGCACGTACGAGAGCGAGCAGAAAGGAAGAGCAGTTCCGTTTTTTGGCCACAGGTGTCAGTCGCGAGTTTAAATTTCAGAAAAAAGCATATAGCCCCTTTAACCATTGCTTTAATGAGCTCATTGTTTCTGCCTAAATGAATACATGATGTTAGTTAACTGGATGACTTGTATTGTCTTAGAACTGTACATTTCAGACAAATGGACATTACTTTGACACAGTGATGAAGTATTGTAAATCTAAATTGTGATGTAGAAACATGCATTTTCTGTAAAGCTGCTTTGAAACAATATGTATATTGTGAAAAGTGCTAAACAAATAGCAACCACATAGCAACATCATGGAAACCAACTAGAGCATCATGGTGGCAAGTTCTGCATAAGCAAGCCACTCTTTTTTAGAAAATGCAGAAAAATTACTAGTCTTTTAAAGAGGGGTGCATTGAATGTCAAGTTGGCTAGAGTATGACACAGTGTAAGTTAGCAACAGCTGTCAGACAGAGACCTGCTGGGAGAGAGGCTGCATATCACAGCCAGCCAAACCAATGACACTTATCCAGAAACAGCAGCACGGTCCATGGCCAAGAGCAGAGAGCAAGACAGTGGAATTACATCCAGGCCCCACTGCCACACAGAATGGCTAGGGTGTTTCACCATTTAACACACAAGCTCTGTTTGCTTTCAGTGAGAGAAAGCAGAAAAAGCCAGTGAATGAGCTGGATTTAGATACACTACAACAATCTGGGAGCAATATTTACTCACAAGCTTCACTGTCTGCTGTCTTAATCATGATGAAAGGGGTACAACACAACACAAACAAAAGACGCACACCAACACACACACCAGTTAGTAAAATAAAACCTCAGGCTTCTCACTCACCACTGGTTTTGTAAACACATAAATGTTTGAATTGTAAGTTGCTTCAACAAACAAGGGAACGCAATTTGAGGCTTTTCAAATGACAAACAAGTGCACTTAAAAATAAATGCATATGTAGCTTGTGTATTATTTTTTAGATGCGGACTTCCTCCTATCCCAGCTTCAGATAGTAAGCTATTTGCATGCTGATTCCCCTGAAAAGTGTAAACACTGCGGCTGTGTGGTGCTATCAGAACATTGCTATGTTTGTTTGGAGCATCCAACAAGCACAACCTAGCAACATTGGCTCAACCAATAAGGTGATTCAGGGGTGGGACTATCTGACCAATGGCAGAAAGAGAGAGGGAAAGTGCATGACCTTGCAATACCCTAGCAACCATTAACAACACCTTAGCAACAAAATTTTAGTGACTCAAGCTGTGGCCTATTTTAATTCACCTAACCATTTCAAAGTTGTCTTACGTTGCTCTATAACAAATATTTATATTTCAAATAAGAGCTGTTCGTTTGAACTTTCTATTCATTAAAGTATCCTGAAAATGTATCATGGTTTCCACAAAAATACTAGGCAGCACAACTGTTTTCAACATTGATAATGATACCTGGAATAATGGCTACTGAAAATTCAACTTTACCATCACAAAAGAAAAAAAAAGTAAATACTTATTAAACTTATTAACTTATAAAAAAAAAAAAAAAAAAGATATTTTAAACTGTAATAATATTCACAATATTAGTGTTTTTACTGTATTTTGATCAAATAAATGCAGCTTTGGTGAACGTAAGAGACTTACCGACCCCAGATTGTTTAACAGTAGTGAGCTACAGTGTTATTACTTTGCGTGTGAGAAAAAGCAGTTTCTCTGTTTGTTGGTTTTCCATAACATCCAAAACAATTACTATATTCCACTGGGTGGATCAGCTGACAATCTGGCTGGACCAGTGACACCCTGTGGGCTCTTGCTGATGTGTTTACTCAGAACGACTACTGAAAAACACATAGTCTGATTGCTTTTAAAAAAAACAATACAATTATTATTTTTTTGGATGTGTTGCGAAACAAAGACTTCTTCACCTCTTTAAACTAATCCAGAGTGCAATGATGTGAAGGTTAAAGAATTCCTTGTGACACTGTAAGTCTTTTCGGCATCAGAGAGACATCTGCTCCATTAGGGCGCAGTCTGTCAGTAGAAGCTTTGTCCACAATTGTATTACTTTCCAATTTTGTCTTCCACAGTCTCCACCTGTCCTTCTTTCATTCATTTCATTAGTCTTCCTTTCTTATTTGAAGCCAAAACCCACAATAGCCCATCTCAAATCTCTCTGCCATGATTTACAGCTGCCATAGTCATTCACACATTAATTAATGAAAAGTGCATTTGTCCACTCATAAAAATACTTCTATTTTGCACTTCTTCTTTTTTAACATTTCCATATTTTTTACCTTTCATTCAAAATAATTCACAAGGACAGTTATTGCTAGGTCAAGTCACTAGTGACCCAGAAATAGTGCAGAAAGTGTAACATTTCTTTGATTTACATTTATCAAAGTTTTAACACTTTCTGTTCATTGCCAGGTTTAAATTCAACTTTGATGCCAGATTTGGGGACTTAGACCTATAAATGGCACAGTATGTGTGTACATGTCGATCTGGAAGTACATCAAATCTCTCAGGGATTTGAGGAAATAATCAAATAGATTGGTGAAATCTGACAGACCTCGTCACTTGAGCTTTTTTTCTGTAATGTTGTAATGCACCTTTAGTGTCAATGAGGGATCACAGCAGCATCTCGTAATAGGTGGATGCCAACTTTTCAGGACATTTAATCCTCTGACCCCATAGGTAGGAAGATTTCACACCCCACTCTTTCCCTCATCCTGTCATCATCTTGATTAAGAGGTAAATGCAGAAAAGAGATCCGCTTTACGGTAGTAATGTGGATGACCACAAAATGTATCGAGAAAGAACCACCATGCTGGACACAAGATGTATTTTAGTCATCCATTTTGTCTTCCTACCATTTATTTTTAAGATAGCCAAAAACCCATAGGAGCAGTTTAGGGACAGACAACATGTTCCGTGTCTGTCTACTTGTGCATAATTCATGCAGTACACACTGAAAAAAATGTTTTAAAACAGCAGAATTGTCAAGTTTAGTTCACTTCGTTTTCACTGACTTTTAGTTTGTTTCTCTTCAGTTACCCGTTTCCTTTGTTCTAGCTTCCTGCCAATATCAGTTGTCATGGATACTCATTTAACAAGCACACCTGTTTGTAATTAAGTTCATCACCTTGAGAAATTAATTTCCTCTGTTTCTCACGGTCATTGTACGGTATTGTTTGTGCATGGCACACTGTTTCGCTTGTGTTTGATGTTTTGTTGCATTGTTTAGCTACGTTTTATCCCAGGGATGAAGAAGTAGACTTAAATATAACCTGACTTATATTTAATATAATATAACTTGATTTATATTTAAGTCTACTTCTTCATCCCTGGGATAAAACGTGACAAGAATGAGAAAAAAAACTCATATAAACCTCACTAAATTGTATGTTTAAAATAAGAAAAAGAAAAATTATTAATTCTCATTATTAACTAACTATTAACTACGACTTTTGCATCAATAAACTCCAAATTGATGCTTATTTTTAGTTAGTAAGGTAGCTGTTCAGTTTAGGTATTGGGTAGGATTAGGGATGTAGAGTATGGTCATGCAGGATAAGCCATTAATATGTGCTTTATAAGTACTAATAAATAGCAAATATCCTAGTAATATGCATGCTAATAAGCAACTAAAGTTTATGGTGAGAATTATGGTGGAGAAGTGTTACCAATACTATTTTCCAGTGGAGTAAAATGCAATGCAACGCTTCTCTGGTAAATTAAATTAATATTTACAGTATTTATAACGGACACTTTTTAGTGGACAACAAAACAAAAATACTGATTAAGTTTGTTTTTTCAGAGCACATACTGGAATCAAATCCAAAAAAAGTATAAATCTTTTTAATCTTTCAACAAATAAAACTAATATTTCGGATAAAAAAATGCTCAACCCCAGGACAGTTTTAGAAGATATCTTTCTCTCTATCTCCCTAAAGTCAGTGGGTTTGAATCAGACGATTATTCAATAAGCCATAAATCAACAATAATATAATTAGCTACCAAGAATGTTAATGGTGGAAAACAATTTATAGCCCTGTGTTTTTTCTGTCTTCATCGTTGGCTTTTTTCAGGGCCAGCAATGCATAACTTTCTACTTTTTGATTATGACAAGTTCTCTAACCTCACAGCTGCTCTGAGGCCTCAGCGCTCTGCTGGCCTCCAACCAGTTGACGTCAGCCTCTGGGAGCAACAGTCAGCAATGCAAGCAATACCCAAATACACACATGTTATTTGTGTGAGCACATATACAGACATGCACACAAACACAGCTGAGCACAAATATGCACACACACAAACTTCAAGAGATGTGTGCTAATGAACAAAATACAAATATGAATGCAGACAAACCACATGTTTTTGCAGCTAGTTTTTGCAGTTTGTTTTGTTTTAATGTGAGGGCAAAGACTTGAGACATTATGATAACTGCTTTAAATATTAAATCACTTACCTTCTTACCTACATTTCTGCAAAACTCTGCAGATTTCAGCTGAAATGAACACTAGTGGCTGTATAACACCAACAACTTTTATTCCTTTTAACACAAATTATGATTACAGGGCGGATTAAATATTAAGAGATATTTTCTGCAGTTCCTTGCAAAATCCGATGTCATGACCTCAAAATGCTTTTACCATAGTGCATGATTTCTAAACTAATACATTTTGATGCCTGCATCACGTATTTATAGTTTTCTGATATAGCAACTTGCTCAGTAGCTCACCTGATACAGCAGCAATGCACTTGAGATGCAGAGCGTCTGGGTACAACTCCCATGAAACACAAGTCACAATAAAAGAGACAATCAGAACTGCCACAATACGTATAACAACCAACGTAATAATACATTGCAGACAGAATAACATTTAGGCTATCTGTTTCTGTTAGCGCCACTGACTGGACATTTCACAGTGAAAGTGTCGCAATACGTTTTTTCACATTTAAACATGTTGAGAAATGTAAAAACAAATAAATGATTGTAAAAATTACTAAATGTGTATAGAATTACTGTATGTAAAATGAATAAGAAATAGATTCTGATAAGATTCTGCACAGATGCAGCATAAATGAACTTTTTGTTCTAAAGCCAAGCAGATGGTTAAAAAAAAATGTTTTGTCCACATAACCAAAGCCATAGGACTTTCCACATCAGAGTAGAGGTACACACACCGCATACAAGTGCACCCAACCATCTTCCAGTGATGTCAGTCTGGGATGCTGTTTGCTCAAGCCTAACAATGCCTTACCCATCATCACTGACAGGTGCTTTTAACCAGGGTATTGTGTCTAGAAACCCTATTCATTACCTTAACAGCCATCCCATTAAGAAATCCCTACCTCTGTCCAAATTAAATGGTCCCACAGTGCACTGAGCAAACCCACAGGCACTATATCAGTCAGAAGGATGACAATGAAAACAGCCCTGTAATGTACAGTCGACTAAACAGTTTTTCATGATGAAGAGGGGGAAAAAGGATGGATGAGTGAAAAAAAAGAAAATATCATCCGAAATTTGGTCTGAAGCTGCCTGCCCCATTTACTCATGCACATTTATCATCGTGTTAATTGGCTAATTAATCACCCACTGCAGTAACCTTTCCCCTAGGTGCTCCCTGATACACTGGAATCCCCCGCCTCAAACATCCCCATGTTACGGCTCATACTGTAGCTTGACATGTTTGTGAGTCTGTGTGTGAATATACTGTGGTGCAGCATAAACACATACAGTCATGTGAAAAAGAAAGGACAACCTTTTGAATTCTATGGTGTAACGTATCAGGACTCCTAAAAACTAAAAATACTTTGTTCTGTTATTCATTATGTAAACATGACTATTTATGTTGTGGCAACTTATGATTTTAACGTAATCTTTTGAGTTACGTGGACTTCAGTCCCTGTTCGTGGAGTTTATCCAAAAAAGAGCTTGCGATAAGTTGCCTTATTTTTTTAAGTTGACCCAACTTTTTTTTTTTACAGTGTACAAATAGTAGGCCTGTACATTTTAATATGGGCTATACAGTTATTGGCCATATAACATGACAATAACTATTCAATTTAAATTGAAATTTTTATTATAAACATGCTATGGATATACTTGCAAAATATTACATCTGAAAAATAATGTTAAAACACCTACACAATATAAAACTATAAAAACAGATCCTGTACATTACTGTAGTGTCAATATGTATGTGGAAAACATGTTATCATTAGCTCTAGACTAGCTAAATAACTCCCTATGGAACAAATCAATTAGCTCACTTATTACATAACTCCCATTTAAACTGCACAAATATACAAGCTTGAGGGCCTCAAATCGTTTGCGTCTCTCATAGTTAATGTGCACTGGCGGTATGCGACATGCTTTGTGCTGTAGGAAAGCAGCACTAAAATGGATTAAAATACTGAGGACTTGAGCAACTGGAGTAAGGCCAGCCAAAAGCCATTAATTCCACTTTTTCAGCACACGTAATCCTGTCTGTGAGAGACACAGCTCACTGAATCCCCTAAAATACAACTCTATTAAACAGGTCTATAACCCCTCAAAACCACAAGTCAACATGCCGGAGTCCTGGACTAAACAGACAGCAAGTGTTTAGACAGGTTCATTTGTATGTGTGCTGAGAGTTGGGTCCAACAGTTTGAGAATATCTGATTTGTTTCTAACTTTGTATTCTTTCTAGTTATTTCTCTCTTAATCTCTCTATTGCTGTTCTTTCATTTCATTTCATATCATCTCACAATCGGTTTCTTATATTAAAGCTTCTTTTCTCTTCTGCCTGAACAAATTATACACTATACCAGTGGTTCCCAAACCTGTCCTGCCGGCACCCCAACACTGCACATTTTCTTTGTCTCCCTAATCAAACACACCTGATTCAACTCATCAGCTCATTAACCCATGTGATAATGAGCTGATGAGTTGAATCAGGTGTGTTTGATTAGGGAGACAAAGAAAACGTGCAGTGTTGGGGTGCCGGCAGGACAGGTTTGGGAACCACTGCACTATACTGTTCAAAATGTTGGAGTTGGCAAGATTTTTGAAAGAAGTCTTATGCTCCCCAAGACTGCATTTACATGATCAAAAGTACAGCAAAAACAGTACTATTGCGAAATATGATTCTAATTTAACATTTTAAAATGTCAATTATTCCTGTAATGGCAAAGCTGAATATTCAGAAGTCATTACTCCAGTCTTCAGTGTCACATGATCCTTCAGATATTGGTGCTTAAGAAACATTTATTATTATTATCAATATCTAAAAAGGTTTACATTACAAAAACTTAGAGACAACAGCTACCTTGATAAGGATGGTTAAACAACTGGATTATTCTGTTAAACTAGTTATGACATGCAGATCATTGGAAAGATGCATTGGAAAGCTATTTGATGCGTTGCATCTATTGGCGCAACTGATGAACTGATGCGTTGCGTCTATTGGCTCTGATTTATTTGTATCGTATGACATTTTCTCCCCCAGTGTGGACAGAAAAATTGCTTCTGATTAGATAATGACATTTTAGCTTAAATCTCAGCCCTTTTGGGACCGTTTCACATTTGTGTTCATGTTTGTGAAAGGAATTGAAAATGTGTGCATTGGTCATATCCCTTCTTGTCTATGTGTTATCAGTCACAAAGTGTGACTGGAGAGGGATTATTGTCATTACAGATGATTATCGGACAAGAAGACAAACAGTTTGTGGAGCATTGTAGACTTAATCCTGATTAAACAAACTCTCAATAAGCCAAACAGAGCTGCTTTCCCCTCCAGGATTTCTAGTCCAGTCTGTATCAGACTAGGATCCAGTAATAAACCCAGGCCCGGCTGCAGGATGAAATGCCTGAGGGGGCATGTGAAATAACTTTAGGCTATACCATCAATGAACAATACACACTGAGAACTCGCTTTGGAACGACAGAACGTTTTTTTTACTTTCTTAAGATGATTTTTGTGAATCTGACCACAGCTTTTAATTAAAGAAAAATGTATTTAAAAAAGTCAGGCGAATTCTACCAACCTGCAAGACAGTTGTGGGCGTGTTTGTGCCATTAACTGATTTGCAAAACTTCTGTGAATCATGTGCTAAAACAACACAAGTGGGGCAATTTATTTTCTATGGCAATATGTGTGGGCTCATGCATGGGTGTTTTGAGCATGCGTTTCTGCCTTTTGCTCTGGATGATCCACAATTTACCATCCCAAACCAGTGACACTGGTTCCAAAAACCACTCCAAAAACTATTTAAAAAAAATACAAAATGGAGGAGAGGAGATCCAATGAGTTGGAGTAATCAGTTCAGCATGGGGAGCATAGCGTTCAGAAAGCGGGGAAGGAAGCCTAGGAATTTCCGTCCTTGCACACTTGTCTGCCAGCGACAGCTTTAGGATTTTACACGGGTCTTTGCATGTGCCAATCAAAGTCTGCCAGCGTGTCAACAGCCTTTAAACACCACAGGGGTTTCTGTGAGGTGGACTCTATTATTTGCGAACAATTTCTAGGAGTTGAAGAACCCTTTTCTAGAACACTCTAAATTTCATGCCTGCAACAAATGCTCTTTCTTTCATGAGTTCTCACTAATGTACGGTTGCCCAGTAGTGCACAACACAACGAAATTTAAAAAGCAAACATAAGTTCACAACACAACAAAATTAAGCCACAACACAACGGAAATGAGCCACAACACAACGGAAAATGTACAACAAAACGGAAATGAGCCACAACGAAAATGAGCCACAACACAACGGAAAATGTACAGCACAACGGAAATGAGCCACAACACAACGGAAATGAGCCACAACACAACGGAAAATGTACAGCACAACGGAAATGAGCCACAACACAACTGAAAATGTACAGCACAACGGAAATGAGCCACAACACAACGGAAAATGTACAACACAACGGAAATGAGCCACAACACAACGGAAAATGTACAACACAACGGAATTAAGCCACAACACAACGGAAAATGTACAACACAATGAAATAAAGCTGCAACACAACGGAAATGCTCCTGATCACTAGAGGGCTCTCTGAGCGTGGTGAAGTTAGTTTTCGGTCTAAAAAATATATCAACACCACGATTAGTTTTAACAGTATGTAGCTAACCATTGTATATCAACATTTATTCATTCAAAATCACCTACGTGCATTATAGCTGCATATTTATTTACTCTAGAATGCTTTGACACGCTACCACAGCGCATGATCCCTAAGGGAATATCTGCCAATTCTTCCAAGTTGTTAAAACGTATAATTTGTATAAATTACTTTTAACATTCAAAAACAGACATGTTCAAAATCCAAAGCTTGATTATATTGGTAGTAGACTGACTTACTACAGGTGACTTTTTTCCAATACCTCCCTTCATGTATTTACAGTAAACAATTATTTTTTTAGGAAATTTCTGTAATATAATAAAAGTTTTTTTTTTTCTTTTATCATGTTTCAAAGGTTGTAGTTCCTATTAACCAGACTGACTTGCAACATGTGAAATTGTGCCAATATCTCCCTGTATGCACAGTACACAATTTGTTTTTTATAAAAACATTAGCCCTACTGTAATTCACATAAAGGTTTTTTTTTTCATGTCCCAAAGCTTGTGGTAGGTTCCTAGTGACCAGACTGACTTATTACAGGTGCAATTGTGCCAATACCTTCCTGTAATTCTGCAATTCACCAAATGGGTTTTATTTTTATTTATCAAATTATATTATAATAAATTATACATTTTAACCACTTGGTGGAATTGCCAGACGCGCTGTGGAAGCGGGTCAAAGCATTCTCGAGTATAAATACGCAGTTATAATTCAATGTAGGTAAAAAAAAATTTTTTTTATTTTTTTTATTTCAACAGGGACAATGTGCAAAAAAACATTAATTAAAGATGCTTTGCACCAGATTTAGCTTGAGCTAGTTTCCATCTGCAGTCCCTGAGCAGGTGAATTACAATACAAAATATACAATATAAAATGTAATTAGTCACTCAAATACAACTATTAATTCATTCATTCAACCATTCCCCATTACAACCATCAGTCCAAGTAAATCATACCAAAATTACTACAATAAAACATCACTACAATAAAACATCACGACATACCAAAATTACTACAATAAAACATCACTACAATAAAACATCACGACATAAAAAAAATATTTTATGTCGATATACAAAGGTTACATACTGTTAAAAGTAAAACTAATCGTGGTATTGATATATTAAGACTGCCGACTCTATAGAGCAATGGCTCCGATAGCCCTCTGATGGTCGGGAGCATTTCCGTTGTGTTGCGGCTTTATTTCGTTGTGTTGTACATTTTCCGTTGTGTTGTGGCTTATTTCTGTTGTGTTGTACATTTTCCATTGTGTTGTGGCTCATTTCCGTTGTGTTGTACATTTTCCGTTGTGTTGTGGTTCATTTCCATTGTGTTGTGGATTAATTTTGTTGTGTTGTGGCTTAATTTCGTTGTGTTGTGAACTTATGTTTGCTTTTTAAATTTTGTTGTGTTGTGCACTACTGGGCCACCGTACTAATGGCTGTACTCTGTCCTTCTGAAGAGGCAGTGCACAACTTGTTGCTCTCAGAGTATACACTTGAACAAACAAAAACACACATGGTATGAGAGAGAGATTGAGAGAGAGATTTTTCCAATAGCAAAAAAGAAAGAGGTAGAGAATGTATGAGAGCAATAGAGCATTAAAGAAACCTCAAGTAGAATGATCTGAAACCAGACATGGTGAAACGTGTTCACCAGCTACTTCTGATGGACTGCAGCTCAAACACATCAGACAGACAACAGCTTTCATCTTTGCCATGCCGCCATCACTGCTGAAGACTGATAACCAATGAAAAAGTACTATCATGTCCTAAAGGTACAAATAACATGGTGTGCAATTGCTTCTAGATGCCCAATTTACTCCAAATCTATCTCACCAGAGAGGAATCTACAGTTGAGCGTGGCTAAGAGCAGGAAATGACCACTAGGTTATCATAACCGTTTTGATTGATTGACTCATTGTCCCCCTCCTCCCCAAAGCAATTAAAGGAAAAAGAATAATTTTGTAATTAGAGCTAATACGAACCACTCTGAAACAGCGTTCTTGAAACATCTGGAATCTCAAAATTAATCATATTTATTTAAACATTTCAATACTCCAAGTTTCTGTTATTAGAAAAGAGGCTAAAAAAAAGCAGCTTTGTCATAATTAGATCAGAAATACAGGGGAAAGTATATTGTGTCCTGGCACAAAGTGCGGCATCATTTTCATTAAAAAATGTGCAAAGCTCTTATTCGAATTAAGATAATTATTGTGTGGGATCATCAGTTGCAATTTCAGATTAAATTTCAGGTGACACCTGTACCTGTGGTGACACTTGATGTGTCTTAGATAAATCAGGCAAGAAAAGATTTCTGAGATAAGACACTTTTCTGTTCACGCTGCAAGTGGAAAAAATCCAAATGAAAAAAGTCTGCAGACAAAAGTGTGTACACTTGTAACTATTTTATATGCAACTCATATGATGTCTCTCCACTTCCACACTCACTCTCTCACGTTTGAAGTTTTATCATGAGGAGAACATGAGGATCATCAGGATTTGGGTCCCATGAGTCATGTGTGAACAGGGCTAACATTATGCACAGTAAAGCCTTTGTATATAAATTGCAGTAGTGCATAAAGCAACATATAAAGAAAATGACATTACTGTTCAAAACTTTGGGGTCAGTGAGATTTTTTTAAAGAAATTAATACTTTTATTTAGTAAGGATGCATTAAATTGATCAAAAGTTACAATAAAAACATTTATGTTACAAAGGATTTATTTTTTAAATAAATGCTATTCTTTTGAAATTCATTTCTTTAATTTATTTTTTGTTTCCTCAAAAATATTAAGCATCATAATTGTTTGTACATTGAAAATAATGTTTCTTGAGCACCAAATCAGAATATCAGAATAACTGTATTTATTATGTCACTGAATATGCACAGATAAATTACATAAAACAGTAAAATCCCTCACAGTAACTTTAGCCTTTCCTCCAATATGCCAGCACTTGACAACAGTATCTCACAGGAAGCAGATCACTTAGTTCAAACTGTCTTCACTCCTATTGTCACCACATCAAGTTGTTGCTCATTCGCATAACATTAACTTTGTTTCATCACTGTCAAAGTTAATGTAACAAGGTCAGTTGATAAGGGAAGGAGGAGGCGGGAATCGGTGAACGTTCAAACACTTGAATTATAAAATAAACAAACACAAAACAAAAGCAGAGAGGCAGACCCTCACAGACGACTGCTGCACACACATAAACAAAACAATGTAAAGCCCAGGCCTGGTGCTCTCTCATCCTTCACGCCGGTCGCTCAGTCACCTCGCACCGTTCTCACGGCTCTCAGCCCTGCCCTGCTTGCCACAGTTAACTTTGTGACCTTTATGGTGACATGCCCATAATATATGGAAGTCTCAGCTTTTATTGCTTTTCGCATGTACCAATCACATCTGGTTAGTACACAATGTTACTTTCATGTTTTCCCAAAGACTGCCTGAAAAGAAATAAAGTTAATAAACCATATATATGAATGGCCTTTTTTAAACCTAATGCATAAACACTGAATAGGTAGGCTATGTTGTGGGGGTGGGGTGGTCACACTGAGCGGTAAGGAGCGAAATTGCAGAGGACTAACCTGTCATAACAGAAGCTGAATGGAGCAGGCAGCAATTCCACTGGCTAATATCTCTATTAACAAGCCATTATAGGAGCTGAAAATAGATCTTCGAGAGTGGCAAGACTTAAAATGTGCTCTTTTAAACATTTAAAGCAAATTAGCACAAAAGCGCATGAAAGCCCCTGTAAAGAAAATGAATACTGCACCTTTTAACTGTGCGAAAGACTCACTTCCACTGGCGCTTGAATTGTCATGAAAGCAACAAACAAAGCGACTACAATTAATTCAATTTTTCTCTTACTGACCAAGCACAGTATGCAAACATAATTATCTTTCTCCTTTCCAATGATTACTCTAACGCTCAAAAACATCTAGTGGCCATTATTAAAAATACAGTACTGCTAATGTTGTGCTTGGTCAGCTGTGAAAGTATTTTGTCCTGGTGAGACAGACTAGATTGAGATTCCAGTCAGAGAGCTAGATCAGTCCAGTCTAAAGCTGTGAATGTTTTTAGACCAGCTTAACAAACCAACTGACGAAACCCTAAAAATAAAGTTGTTGTTTTTTAGTCTCATAGGCCCAGTCCATAATGTGAGTTGACACATCCTGCTATGCATTTTCACACATCTGGCAGAAAAGATCTATTAACAGTAAGGGCAAGTACATTATCTTGCTTTCATGGTTTAAACCATATACTGTATACAGCTCATCTACACGCTTATCCTAACACTACCTGACCACCCTTCATCACCATGACAACAGTACAGCAACAGTGTGCTACACCCCCGAGTAACTACAGTTTCTGAAGTTCACCATTGCTTATGGACCTAAAAACGCTGCATGATAACATTAGCACAACAATTCTGCTTGCAGGCAAGGTGAATATAATCACTGTGGTATTTAAAAATTCATAAGTCTCTGCATATAAATAATTTATCTCCTTCACTGTCCATTTCTGATTCCCTTGGCTTTCAAGCCTGGAGAGAAATTTAGGCTACAGGAATATATATCATATTAAACAGAACTATATATAGCCTAATATACAACAGTGAATTAAGGAAATTTCACTGTAAATATGTTTATAATTGTACCTGGAAAAAAAGAAATGTAGAACTTGTTCAAAATTTTTAATTGTGAAATACTACAATTCAATATATTTTATGCAATTTATTAATATAATGGCATAACTGACACATGGTTCTTCAGAAATCATACTAATATGCAGATTTGGTGCTCAAGAAAAACAATTGTAGCATTATTCATTTCATTCAAAAGGTTTCATTCTGGTAGTCTGAGATCATGACGTGAGCTGGCGGAGAACTTCAGGATTGAGAGTGTGAAACCACTACCATGTTATCCTAGACTGTTTTCAGAACTCTGTCTGACAATCAATATGGATACAAACTCTCTCTCTCTCACACACACACATTAGAAAAAGCTCCTAAGTCTTGATTCTATTTTCAGCACATGCATCAATCACACCACTGCTTAAATATTAACACGTGAGAGATGAGAAAGAAGTTGATATGAAATATGTAAAGACTCATTAGAGCAGACCTACATAAGATTGTCCATTTAATTAGAGTGGAGCAGAAGGAGATAAAAGATCTGTATATTTCATATACTCCATATCCATGAGCCTATGCCTGCGTTGTTCTTTAGAGAGGCAAGTGACTGATCTCTTAATTATTGCTTGTTCTTTGTCTCTCCTCATCCATCTGAACTTCCTCCAGGTCACTGTGTCAGGGGGCATCATGCGGTCATCAGCGCGCCTTTACACCACAGAAAGGGTCAGAGCAAATAAAAGTGAGAGGAGAGAAAGTGAGAAAAGAGAGTGACTTTTATTGGGCCAGGCAGTGCGGCGGGAGGCTTAGTGTTTCCAGATGTGCCGGCAGTCCCACGAGTGTGGCTGCCCCGCTGTCCATCCGCATTAGAACGGAGCTTCACTCTTAAAAAGTGTTCAGAGACTTCACAAAGAACAGACACCGGCTCAGCTGCAGCCACAATACTATTCCTGGAAAAGCAGTTGACATCATTGATTTTTCCTACTGAGTGGGCAAGCACGAGTAAGTGTTTCATTTCGGTAGGTGTTCCAGCACTGTGACTGGACACGTTTCAGAATGAAAGCCATATCATTCAGAGGAGAAAAGGACTGGAAAGTGTCATTGGGACCATTTCTGTAGTAAATAAAGAGAGGTGCCACCCAGTTGCATAATGCCAAGTGTTGGAATCTTCTCACCTCTGGTCACGTCTTGCCATTTAATCAATGGGCACTTCCTCAAATCATAAAGTGACCTTTCAAGAGAGAGGTTTTGGGTTTAATTGTATTGAGCAATTTAGGCCAACAAGCACAAATGAAATTTCCATCCAACTCACAAAACAAATAAAGCAACTGAAAACCATCAGATCCATTTCTGTTCAATTTACTGTATAACAATGGAGTGGGGAAAGGAATATTTCCTAATCTCAATCTCTCTGGCTTTATTTCACTTTTCTTCTCTCTCTCTAATGAGCATACCACCCGCAGGCCAAGTGAGTATGGAGGGAAAGCTCCCAGAGTTCTCCAGGTCAAGCGTGTGTTTTCCTACTTAGCAGTAAGATGTTTAACCACTGTTTAACCACATTTTTGATTAGTCCTCAGACAAACGCCACCAATGACATTTTCTGGGCTGGAATAGGAATGGACGGTGGGAAACGAGAGAGTTGTAGAGGGTCTGATAGTGTGAGAAAGCAGTATGAAAGCTGGCTGAAGACATTGGCTCTGGCACATATATGTAGCAAGACCTACATTTTTATTTGAACCATTACCACACTGCAAAACAAACAATTATAATCAGTATGTTTTCCTGTTTTGCAGTAAAAATTCAGAATTACTTCAGTAGTAAAATTATATAGATATTATACGTAAGCAATAAGGTACAAGAGGCTGTGCCGTATCGTGAATAAGTAACGGCTGAAGGGCATTGTTAGACGCGAAGCGGAGTGCCTGCAACCCCTTCAACCGTTACTTATTCATGATACGGCACTTGTCTCGAGTACCTTATTGCTTTTATTAAACGGTTACCACACAATACAACTATTAAAGCTGAAAAACATGTATCTATGCAACTTTTATGAAGTAAAATCACTAAAAGCCTTCCTTCCGCTGGAAAAAATAGTCCCTGACCGTAAACAGCAACAAAAGTTACATACATTATTTCGCCAATAGATGGCGGCAAAGACCGTCTTTATGAGTGAGTCAGTCAGTAGAGAAGACTTTTACATTGAAAGGAATCAAACTTGTGAACACGGAGAAGGAAGACGCAACTGACAGATGACTATGGGCACGGAAAAACCCCACGACAAGATATCGCAGCGGACATTCAAACTGATTTTTTTTTTATTATGAATATGACTGACCTGAAGGAAAATGCTATATCTACTGTAAATGCAGGTACACTCACTTACTCGATCTCTCACAATACTCTACTATAGCTTCAATGAACAATATCAATGAGATCAAACATGTGTTTAAGTTACTAAGAGTGGTTGCTAGGGGTGTTGTATAGTGATACATAGAACAGTTGGGTGAAGCGGTCATAGCCGTGTTTTATCGTGAATAAAGCACAGCTATTGACCAATCAGAATCAAGGATTGGAACCAACCGTTTTATAAGATATTATATTAAGACTTGTTTTCAGACAACATATTCAATTATGTTTATTTTCTTACCCCACTGGCACAATAGTCAGTTTTTTATCAATATAATTTTTTTATTTTAATTGAATTTTAATCATTTTTAAATTATTTGTAACAAATAAATATATGTATGTACATATATTTAAATGCATTTAAGTTTTCACTTTCGGCTGCTCCTGTTAAGGGGTCGCAACAGCTAAATCATCCGCATTTTATTTGGAATCTTGTTGTTACACTGATGTAACGTAAAAAATAAATTGTATTCAGTAAATATATCTAAACGTCCTTAAAATCCACTGGCACACCATTTTTGGTTTAATTAATATTATTTCCAATTCTAATTTACTTTTAATCATTTTAAAAGTAAACAATTTTAAATAAAAATAAACTTAAATCCAGATATGTTCACTGACAACATAATATGTTTGCAAAAAAGGATCTAGGTTTAGGATATTTTTCCTGAAAAACAAGACAAAAATATTTTGCAGTACTAACAAAGCACTATTATTGCATGTGAGAAGGTCTTTGAGACGAGTCTAAGACAGATTTGACTCACAATACAGCCAGAAGAAACTGCTATTACCTCCATGTTCACTCACCAATCGAACGTCTTGACACACAGCTGCACGCTGCCTGGAACTGATTATCAGAGTCTTCCTGTCATACTTTCGACTCTTGCCAAGGAAAGTTGTGGTAATAGCAGCTTAAGGAACACACATACCACACGAAAAATCACGAGCACACACACAAACAAACATACTAAGAGCTCTTCGCATAGATGTAAGCACAGATGGGAACATGTCTTGCATAAACTTGGATAAACTTGCATAAACATCATCAATGATGAAATCACAGACCACGTCAGGGAGTATAATACCTGGAAAAGCTATCTGTTAGTATTCCCATTCATCTTAGTGTCAGTTGTTCAGCTGTCATTAAGCCCGACACAGCAATACTGACGCAACCAATGGCATGAGTTTAGAGCAAGGCTATCAATTTTCCCAACCAATGGGAGGGGGGAGTATTTGGGAAAACCTGTTTGAAAATAGTCATTGTTTTTGCAATTCAGTTTGGTGGCACTAGTGGTGCAGAAATTACACTTCAGCTTTAAAGGTGCAGCCTTTTCACCCTTCGCAGGAAGTTTGATTGACAGGCGATCTGACCAATCATAAGACGGATCCGCCATTTTCTCCGACAAACAAACCAGACAGGTGAGTTAGTAGTTTAACGTTGGTGGATTTGACGATTGGTGGACTTGGGCTGTACGATTAATCACAATTAACATGAAATTGCGTTTAATCTGATTTGGCTTATTGCGATTATGAAATCGCAAAGGCTGCGATAATTTTTTATGCACAGCTTGTCAGTGACGTTCGGCTCTGTGATCAGTAGTAAACGCTGCTCCATCTGAAAGCACTGTGAGTTTGAGTCGCTTATAACGTGCATTTGAAAAGCAACACGTGTCAAACATCTTTCCAAACTTGAGAAGCATTTGTGAACCTCTCGTCCAAAAACATTTAATAAATCAAACAAAGCGTTTCAATCTTATGTTTATTCAGCTACAGATAGTATGATGCCCATAGGGATTTCCTGGAATGACATGCATTGTCTACTTCTGCTGGGCATATTTGGAGTGTTTGCGCGAGAGCGCCCTCTGGCTTTCAGATGGAGCAGCATTTACTACTGAGCTCAGAGCCATGCTGCACTGAAGAGCTGCGCATAAAATAATTGCAGCCTTTGACAAATCGCGTGTGGTTTCATTTCGATTAATCGTGTAGCCCTAGTGTGTATGCTGTGTATTGAAGTCTTTCTGCGGTTGAAACAAGATAGCTTCTGATGTTCATTCATGTTTACCTCATGCTATAGCTAGTAGGAAGAGATGATCGGTTCATGTGCCGCTTGAAATAAGGCACTACAGCGATCTGTCACGACACATGAAAGAGCCACAAAATGCTATTATTGTTTGAATTTCTTTTTTTTTTAAATATATTTTTTTGAAAACTGAGACTTTGTTTCATACCAAAAGTAACCTGCTCTGTCTCATCTGTCAGCGCGTTGTCAGTGTCCTCTTTGCTCCTTTTGCAACGTGGGTCAATTCACCATGTTGACCAACAGAAAGTTGATTGGTTTGAAAGTGACTGTGCTTTATACATTGCTACACTATTTTAGTGTATGTCTTTTTTATAACACTACAGTCACAGCGCAGAAATTTTCACACACACACACACACACACACACACACACACACACACACACACACACACACACAGACACAGACTCACACACACAGACACACACACACAGACACACACACACTACCAGCCTCAAACATATGCCAAACAAGCCTCGCTTTTACGCTCTTTTAGAGGACACAAGGCTGACCATTAATTTTTTGGAAGGTAAACACAATGTTCAAGCCCCAGTAAAAAATGCAGCTAATTACATATGTGGGAATTACTTATTGGCTGCTCATTCATTCACATTAAACATTTGCTTCAAAGTGTCCCACTTTGACTGTTTACAGTTTATTGGAAGCTTTTCAGTCACACAACCTGAAACAGTCTCTCCAGTTTTACCATTTTGAACAGGTTTATGTTAATTAAACTTAAGCTCAGTTTCCTGAGAATGGCACACAAGACCAAGTCAACCAAAACATATTTATTTAGGTGCACCACATAAGGAGAGATGAGAATTCGGCGGTAAACATCAAGCTGGGAGATTGGAAATAGAGAAACAGTAAGACTTGCAGGACCGGACCTATGGTTATCAACTCCACACCAGGTGTCATTTTACCAAATTAGCAAAAATGGGCGAACAATTTCAGATCTAGCCAAATATTTAGGGAGGTTCTGGCTTGAGGAAGTCTGTACCAGGACAGTCAGTCCCTACATACCAGTGCACGCTCTCTTCTCCTTGACTCCACACATCTCCAGTTATTTTAAACAGATCTGGTCCTCCCTAGTTTGCAACACAGCATAGTCCAACAGTATTTGCCTCTTCTCTTCTGAGGGAGTATCTTAAACAAGGCTGATTTATCTTCCCCTCACACTTTTAAAGGTCAGTTCTCTCGCAGTAAAGCTGCCTGGGAGTTATGGAGATGAGCAGGCTGACATTCTGTGTCTGCTGATTAGCTTAAGATGTGTTCATGGAATTAAGGTGACATGGCAATGCAGTTATGCAGTTTGCAGTTTCAATTTAAAGGATGGAAGTCGAAGATAAAGCTTACTCTCAATTTTTTTTGAATAATTACAATAAAAAAAAAGGACATAAACATTATGTCCCCATAAAAATAAAAAAAAAGATAATGTTTGACAGAAGCACACATGAAATGAAAAATCCGGGCCAAAACTGAAACCTTAAGTTAACAATACACTTGGCCAAAAAAACAAAATGACTTCCTTTTTTTTTTTAAATCTTTACTTATTTTAAAATATATATAATTTTAGATTTTTTAAATTGATTAAACACTGATTGAAACCAGGTGGACCGTGGGTATCCTCTTGAACTAAAGCGGTTGCTGAGAATTTCGGACTGTTTATCAAATTCCTCTTCTAAAGCGCAAATACATCTCAGTCTATAAATCTGGCTTAAAGGTAGACCTTTTTTCAGAGGTAGCGGGTGATGACTATCGGCAGAAATAATGTATTCTTGTCTGTTGGTTTTCAAAACACCGTGGAAGAGACTGTGTTGTTAATCTTCCATGTCAATACATCTAAAAAAATGAATAGATGTCCAATCTTTCAACTGAGGATGTAATTTTAAATTTCAAATAAATTAAATTTACCCATAAAGAAATTTGCATAACTTGGTGCTAAGGGAGTACCCATAGCAGTACCTTGTACTTGAAGATAGTAATCTTTATCAAACAAAAAAATATTCTTAGTCAATATAAATTTGGTCAAATCTAGGATAATTTGTGTGGGTAATGTAGAACTCTGAAGAGTTTTTAGAAAATAAATATCCAAAGATTCCAAACCTTCTTTATGTGGAATTGAAGTGTAAACAGATGATACATCTAATGTTACTAACTAATGTCTAAATAAGGTCGTCTAAATTAGAATGTCATTTATTCAAAAAAATCTGTTAAATAGGAATGTCACCATTAAGTTCAGTTCATAGACTTTCAGTTGTTTTCTTTCATCACCTGTGTTTCCCTGTCTGTTTCCCACCACCAATCTGTTACCATGGACACTGATTACTTCCTCTCAGCTGCCTGTCATTTGTGTTCATCACCACTGTGTATTTAGTTCCGGCCTGTATTCAGTTCAGTGTCCGGTATTGTTTGTCTATGTCTGACCCGATCTCCTGTTCCTGAGTTTATATTATTAAAGCGTTTGATATTATCCTCATCTTCTTCTTCTTCTTCTTCTTCATTGCGACGAGCCATGACAGAATACCGGACCAAAAAATGGATAATCTAGATTTCATCCTCCTCACTCACAAGAGCCAAGATTTTTTGTCTTTTGCCACAAACTTCTTTGACTTTGCAGTCACCAGCCCCCTTGACGACGAAACCCTGAAGACCCTGTTTTCGATCGGGGCCAACTTCCACCATCCGATCAACCTCCCAGACACCTCTAACCTGAACTGGAAGGAGACCATCATCAGGTGTCTGGAGAGCGTCGTACCCCGGTCCAGAACACAGCCTGACCCAGAGCCCAGATTGCAACCCTCGACCACAGAGAACTCGTGCGTGCCCCCCGCAGACGGAGAGCTAACACCCATGGCGACACGCCAGCCTGAGCCCGAGATGGAGAGGACAGAGCTGACCCTCGCCCCGGAGGAGGAGTCCAACAGGAGTCTGACCAGGGGTGTGAGCCCACAACATCTGCAGACGAGGGAACCCAATCGACGGATCACGAGGACTGGCTGATCGACTTCTCCGAAGAGACATTGTTTCCCACCCTATCCCACGCGTCATCTGCATCTTCGTCGTTTTCTCACCACTCCAGTGACTGCATCTACCCTACCATCTTACCACCAAGCTCAGCCAGTCCTCCAGCCCCGCCGCTGCTGGATGTTCGCAGCCCTGCACCGCCTCTGGGGAGTCCCCCTGACGTCGAGCCGCAGGTCTGCCCTCCATCCGCAGCGCCCGTGCACGAGGATCCCGCGGCTTACGGTCTGTCAGCTACGCTCCGTCCCTCCACCCCTTCGGCTACTGCGGGCTCCTCCTTCCCCTCTGTGTCACCTCTGTCCTCCCTCACTCTGACTCCGCCTCAGCTCTCGGGCACTCCAGCTCCACCTCCAGCGCTCGTCGCCCCGACGTCACCTCGATCTCCAAGTCCAGCGAGCTCTCCGTCTACGCCTATGAATCCCACCACTGAGTCTCTGTCGGTTGCCCCCCAGCTGCCGTCAGCCTCTTCACCACCTGGTCTCCTCCCTCCCTCTACTCCGCCGTGGGCTGTCGGCACTGGACGGCTCTGGGTCTGCGCCACCAGGCCCCTTTTATCAGTGGCACCAGGGATTCGTCGTCATCCCTTCACCATCCTATCTCTCCAGCCTCTCACCTTCACCTCGTCCACCTCCAGAACCCTGGAAGAACCCTGGAAGTAATGTCACCATTATGTTCAGTTCATAGACTTTCAGTTGTTTTCTTTCATCACCTGTGTTTCCCTGTCTGTTTCCCACCACCAATCTTTTACCATGGACACTGATCACTTCCTCACAGCTGCCTGTCGTTTGTGTTCATCACCACTGTGTATTTAGTTCCTACCTGTATTCAGTTCAGTGTCCGGTATTGTTTGTCTATGTCTGACACAATCTCCTATTCCTGAGTTTATATTATTAAAGCGTTTGATATTTTCTTCTTCTTCTTCTTCTTCTTCTTCTTCTTCGCGACGAGCCATGACAAGGAAGGTAATTGTCAACCCAGCCCTATAATCCACATAGCTAACACTTTTAGGCTAACTGTTGTAGATTATCCATGTTGTGTGCTCAATATTATCAATATTACTAATTCATCCACCCAACATCCAGATGATGATGATGCATCTCAAGGGGTTTATCCTAAAGAATTTTTTTTTTACTACATCCACTGACCATAGTACTTTTAAGAATATGTGCAGGAACGTAAATAAAAAAAGATGGACAACGACCCTTCACTCTCTTCCATTGGTGAAAAGTAAAGCCGCCAAAGTCCTAATATGGCGCTGGCATCTTGCGCAGATTTGGGACCTGATTTTGCGCAGTGGTGAACATGGGACCCGAGTCTGCGCAGTAGTGAGCGTGAAGTGGAGCCGCGATATCAAGGTCCCACCCACACTCTCGGAGAAACCTTTAGTACAGTTTAATGCAGAACAACTTATGTCAGTATGAAATAAACAGTTATTGACATGTAGAAATTAAAGCTGAAGTTACAATCTCCTCCCGAAAATCCCCCAAAAAGTCAGTTGGTGCCTCAGTGATTACTTCGTTTAGAGAAGCTGTCAATCACAGCTGTCAATCATGATGTCACACTCCTGTTTTTATAGCATCAAATAACTAACTAAGACCAAACTTATAAATAAAACGAACACTTAAACTTACATCAGCGTGATAAAAACTACCTAAAATGACAGAAAACATCTTTGGAAAAAGTTAATTGAAGTGTAATTTGACTGTTTCGTTTCCATCGTGTCCATTAGACTATATGGAGACGGCGGGGCTTATGACCTATACTGGGACCGACCACCGGGGGGCGATCGAGATGCTTTGGCTTCACTTTTCAAGACTTGTGCGGCACGCTTGATCGCTACTGTTCAGATCCGATTTGTGTATCCTGTCTCCAGTGGCTCTCTTTCATCTTCTGGAATATCTGCATTGGTTTCTATGGCAATGATGTTGCGATGGAAGGTGCCAAATACAACAACTGCAACGTGGAGGAGTTTGCAATAAAGATTTGTCTTTATTTAAAACATGACAATATATCCGCCTCGCTGGACTACTATGTTTTCTGAGGCAGCAGCAGAAACGTAGGAGGCTGGTTTCTGCAGCGAATTTCAGCATGTTTCCTATAACAACATCTGACATGTTTACGTTTAACGTTGTGTGAGAAAGTTACATATACCACGTGAATGAAATCCGATTAGAGTGGTCAGACTGAAACGGATTTCCAGAAATGTAATTTGAATAGGATTCCAAACCACATATAAAAGTAGCTCAAAACAGATTTTTTCATACGGTTTTCTGCCGTTCACACATGCTAAATATGATCGAATTCCAATCGGATATGCACAAATATCGGATTTGGACTGACAGTCTGAACGAGCTTTAAACTATTCCCAGGTGCACACATATATGCTCAGTTCTAAAACCTACTAAACTACCTGCGGGGCAGCAGAGTCTGAAAGTAGGGCTGCTAAATTATGGTAAAAACACATAATATATATACACACACACACTGTATATACACACACAGTATATATAGGATATGATTATCTTGTTTTCATTATCGTTGGAAGCCAAAATCGAATTGAAAATTAAATTTGACTAAATCGCCCAGCCATATCCAAAAGGCAGGCATCCTAATTATGCTTCCTTCTAAAATACAATTCCTTCTAAAATAGAATTATGTGCATTCTTTGAAAACAAGAAAATTCCAGAATGCACTGCAACAAGCTCAGTAAAAAAAAAAAAAAAAGCAAACAAATAAAAATACAGTACAAGAACACGCAAAAAAGTTTGTTTTTTTTTTACCCAGTTTTAGCAAGTCACGCTTCCAGTATGGAGTGCTGCTTGTTTGGCCTACAGAGTGGATTCAAGTCAGACATTTATGAGGTTCATTGATGGTTAGGATGCCTATGAAGGCAGCAGGCAGCTCACAGAATTTTGGAACCAAGATGTAGCCTACACAAACACACCATTTGATCTTGGTTGTTTCTCTGAAATCCATAAACACTGTAGAAAAATCTTTACAAATATAAAAGTTCACATTACAGAGAGCTACATTTAAAAAAAAACACTTATATGCAAGTGTAGAGCAAATGTCAAATCTCTAGGTACAGTTTTACCGTATTTACACTACAGGTACAGTATTGTTTACACCGAAATCAAATCAATACAGCCATCACCAATACCACTCTCTTCCTCCAAAATAACAATTTCTCATTCCCTGCTAACCTACTTTACACCGAATATTAACTTGCAAACCATTTTTGATCCCTGAAAGAGCTGAGCAAGAAATGAAAGCCATTTATCATACAGCGGTAAATGTCAAAACTCCAGACTCTTTTCTGGGGTCATTTGTCAGATTGCGTGGTGTGAAGATGGGTCATGTTTTGGGGTACTTCACTGCTTTTATCAGCTGTTAAAAGTGATCACCAAATGAAAAACATTAATGACTAAAGAGAGTGAGATTAGAAAGGGAATAGAGAAAGTATCAAAGATGCAGAACAGAAACAAGCCAGATGAGCTCATATACACCAAGCTTTACTGTTACACACCATGTATATCCCCACTGGCTCACAAACATATGTTATGTGCAGATACCTTATAGCTCACTGAGCAGCATTATTTAAATGATAATCATAGTATGATGGGAATACTGGGATATTTAAGAAGCAGACAATTTCCCTCAAATGGTGATTGTTTATCCAAAGATGAATGATGACTTTTCAGTCAACGACATTCTCATTCCACGATACTTGGTTAATGAATGATCAGCACAATTAAAATTTTGACCATATCAGCAAGCAAAACGTAAAAATATTGAAGTGGATAGATCCAGAAAATGTAAGAACCACAGAGGAATAGCATGCCTGCCACACACACACACACACACACACACACACACAGACGTGCACGTCAGACATTTACACTCACAGTAAAAACAAACCACACAAGCATGTGCATATACATGCTAGAATCAAAGAATGCTAATCTATTTTCAGTTGAGTATTTTAGGAGCAAGGACTTAGTAAATACCCAAATATCGCACTTCAACAGCTGCGTAAAAACAATGAAACATACACAACCGTAAGATTTTTTTAAAATGTTTTTGTCTGTTATGCTCACCAGGGCTGCATTTATTTGATCAAAAATACAGTAAAAATAGTAATTTGGTGAAATATTATTACAATTTAAAATAACTATTTTGATTTTAATATATGTTTTTAAAATGTAACTTATTCCTGTGATGGCAAAGCTAAATCTTCAGCACAATTACTCCAGTCTTCAATGTCACATCCTTCAGAAATCATTATAATATGCTGATTCGCTGCTCAGGAAATATTTCTTATTATTATCAATGTTAAAAACCGTTGTGCTGCTTAATATTTTTGTGTAAAAAAACATGATACTTTTTTTGGGATTCATTAATAAATAGAAAGTTCAAAGGAAATAGCAATAATCTGTAGTATCATAAATGCCTTTACTGTCACGTTTGATCAATTTAATTGTATTCTTTCTGAATTAAAGTATTCATTTATTAAACACACACACACAAACCCAAACACACAAACACACACGAAATGGTAGTGTAAAGAAACAATTTCATAGGCTGACTATTGGTTTAAGGCCCTTGGAAATCTTCTGGAACCTGAGATCAGCCTGTTTGCCAAGCAGCACAGAGGAGTAAACAACACAACACACGTCGACCTTCAGAGTCAACAATATCTCATGTCACACCCCATCCAATTAGAGTGCCTTTAAAAACACACACTCACATCATGTAACAAGTTGCCATCTTTAGCTTTGAGCTTCTTGCTGGCACTGGTTCTTTCAAATGGACCTAAACAGTGTTGACTTGCTGTATAAACTAGTGCTTCTCCAAATTAGTAGTGTAAATGAAAAAGTAGAAACATTTTGTTGAACAGAGCTGTGCTGTGATCTCTTTGGCTGATGCTTGAATCACTTGAATGACTTGCTGGTCTCTTTGCCTAAACACATGGTTCAGTACAGTCAGCAAAAGCAATATATACTGTATGAGCTACATGGGGGAAAAACCTTGCAAGTATAGGCTGTTCAATAGTGACTAAGTTTGAAAAGCGACATGACACATGAGTGGCTCTATAAACGCAACACATCAACACATCAAATGGTGACAACCACAAATTCGCTCACTTGTTTCTTACTGTGGCATCCATAGCATAATGGCTCAACTTAGAGTAATACAAAACTGTAAAAAAAAAAATATATATAATAATAAATAATTGTATATAATAATTCAAATGTGTGTATATATATATATATATATATATATATATATATATATATATATATATATATATATAAATATATATATATATTTGGGGTGGAACGGTACACAGAAGTCACGGTTCGGTTCATACCTCGGTTCAGACATCACGGTTCGGTACGAGTTCGGTACAATGGATGGAAAAGCAAAACAAAAATGCAGAAGGCTTGTGCATGTCTCAGGCTGTACCACCAAAGTAAAATAAATAAATTACTTAAGCCTTGTATTTAGGGGCCAAGCCCCGAAGGGGCTGAGGCACCTATTGTATCTGTTAGTTTTCCTATTATTATTATTATTATTATTATTCCGCAAATGGGAGTCTATGGCAGCCCTATGAACCGTACATAGGAAAATGATGAAATTTGGCACACTTGTAGTGATGGCCATGAATAGTAAAAGTAGCAATTTTTGAGTCTCTAGGACCAACTCTATAGCGCCACCAGCAGTTCAAAAATTCTACATTGAAATGGTCATAACTTTTGAACCCTTTGATCTAGAAAAATGAAACTTAGTACACCTGATTCATCTCATCATGCTGATCAGAACCAATATCTTACATTAAGACTCCACCCATTACAGTAGTGGCCATTTTGAAAAGTACAGTATGCAGTTTTTTTGCTATACTGGAAAAAAAAAAGTTATGATGTCGCAAACTTAATGAGGTCGACCCATAATTGGTTCAGAGGCTGTAACTTGTGAACAGTTTGTCACAAAATCATAAAATTGGTGTCTATCGATTCCTTGCATCATGTCGAATCTGAGGATATCTATTTTGCCAGGATTGGATGTACCACATCATAAGCTACATTAGCATTAAGTTAGCTTAGCATGCTAATCTGGTTAACTTGCTTTTGTGTGCTCATTCTTACACTGAAGCCTCTCCTCTGCAGTCTGTGATTGTACATCCTCTGAGTGGCGCAATGTGCTAAACCAAGTGTCATGAATCCTTAACCAATATGGTTGTGGGTTCGAGTCCTGTGTGGGACAACTTTAAAATTTTGTATAAAGTTGTCATTTCAATTCCTTCTGGCTCTGCACTGCTGTTGGTGCTTAAATGCTCGCTGCACTGCTGTGCTTGGTGTACATTTACATGTATATTCAATTTCTGCTCTTTTTGTTCTTCTGGCTCCGCACTGCTGTTGTTGCTTAAATGCTTGCTGCGCTGCTGTGCTTACAGTAGATTGCTGTATTTTGTCTGCTTGCTGTGCCTTGCAGGGCTTGGCCCCGTATTGCTGCTTGCAGCTATATTTTTTAAATAAGTTTTATTAATAAAGTAAAGGCATAGAACCAGTTTATTTGTAGTGCAGTGACAATAGTTTTATATAATTAGTTTATTAATTAAATTAATAACAAGACAAAAATACCTTGAGTTATGTGTGGTAATTGTACCTGAATGAATTGAAAATTAATTTGCTACATTTCAGATTAATATATTTGTTTTCTCTCTCTCTCTCTCTCTCTCTCTCTCTCTCTCTCTCTCTCTCTCTCTCTCTCTCTCTCTCTCTCTCTCTCTCTCTCTCTCTCTCTCTCTCTCTCTCTATATATATATATATATATATATATGATTAGGTGTCCCTAAAGAACCCGCGTATCTAACAGTAGTTCCGCATTACATTAATTAATTTGCACACTAGTTTTATTTATTTTTATACTGTGTATTCTCCGTGTAAATTTAAGCACCGAACCGTGACGCCTGTACCGTTTCGGTTCAATACGAATACATGTACCGTTCCACCCCTAATATATATATATATATATATATATATATATATATATATATATATATGGGTATATGCGCACAGTATATATACAGTAAAAATGCATAAAATACTAAGACTTTTACTATTAACTATTGACTTTAATCAGAAAAAAACAAAACAAACTCTTTCTTCTGTACTTAGATCCCACACACAGTCAAGGTCCACAATCACAGACAATGATTACAATAATAATGCTGTCATTTCATGTGTGACTGACGTGTTAACAGCAACAGCAAGTGCTCCGGATGGTACGCTGGAAATAAAGGCCAATAGTGCTACACGTACAGTTAACATAAAGCTTGTTATGCGCACACACACACCAGTGGAGTGCAGTTATGTTCTGAAATGATGTTAAGTGATGTTCCAATTTTTTGAGGTGGCACTGTCTCCCTTGAAACTCCCGACTAGACTCCCGACTCCCGTATAGAAATGATCTGTGCTCTCAGACAGTCTCTGCTACTAAAATGTAATCTGAAACATACAAAGTGTCACAATCTCCATCAAACACTGCAGACGTCTACTGAGCTTTATGCTGGCATGTAAGCATTTTAGAGTTTATCTCAGCATGCATTTTTGCATTAAACACTCAGTCTGAGCAGATGTCTCATCTTAAAATAGCCTAAACCCAAAAGAAAGATGTGCATATTAGCATGGAAGTTATAAATCACAGAAGAACTGTAACAAATGTCTTCATTATAATGGCTTTTTGTTTACAATACTCAGCAGGGAAGGATGCAAGGAAATATTTTGTCTATGTCTTTATTTAAACTGCAAAAAATCATTTACTTCATTGGTATTTTTGTCTTCCAGTAAAACAGTTGTCTTATCCAGTAAAACTATCCACACATTCATTCATTTATATGAGAAGCAAAACTGCATAGGATAATGATTAAGAAAAAGGACTTTTTGCAGTGTAAAGCTTACAAGCTGCTGAAATAATGAATACATGCTTCATATCAGGTTATTAATCATCTCTATGAATTTGTCACTACTCAGCACTGCTGTGGGGTCTCTGTTCAGAGACTGCAATTTCCTTGTAGCTCAGCACTTTATAAGCTTTGCAGTGATTAAGTACAACAATTAACTCATGCTAGAGAAATATAGTTACCGGTATAATTAAATCGAGATCTGCCCCAAGGAGCAATACATGGTAACAAAATATCAGATAATATGTTCCATCACAACCATCAAGTGAAAATAAAGACCTTAACTGAAAGGAGCCAATTGTGGTTATGAATAATAGACTATATTCAATGACTGTGACCAAATTTTCAGAGATGTGACATGAGGTCAAAAAGAAAACGCTAAAAAAACTGCTTACATATGAAACCAAAGCAGTGCTTGCAAACTGATGTTATGGCAGCTTTGAGCCTTACACCAAGCACACTTATCTTTCAACTACATAAATTCGCACAGATGCAGAGCTATCAGAGTAAATAAAACATTTTGCCAGATCTTCAAATAAGAGCAGAGAGCGGACGACCGCTCCAAACACTCCAAACAACAGCAAGCTTTTCAGAAAGCCACAGCTGAAAGTGTGCGGCTGCTTTCTACACGGCTGGTCACAGGTTACTGAATCCATCCATCCCACACAAAACACATGATTTATGCACAGAAGTGAATATTTTTACCTCAAAATTTTTAATGCACTATAAATTATGCACAGCAAACATCCTTGGTTAACTTAATGTGCCCTAATAATCATCAATGGCACTACGACAATTTGCTATTAGCATTATTTCACACCACTCAATAAGGGAAACACTGAATGGCACACTCATACTTTTTCACTCTCTGTTGACAGACAGTAGATTAGCCACACACAACAGATCAGCATATTTCCACACAGAAATCATTGTAGAGTGAAAGTGTTTATTTCCAATTGCTATATTGAATTTCAAGCTTGGTTTGCCAACATATACAACACAAACAAAAAAGATCATATACTCAGTTCTGAAAGGAAAATAATTTGCCCCTTGTTGATTTAGTAATTATTTTAAATAGAATAATGTGCTCATAGTTTATGTGAAACAATATCTTAAGAGCAACTAAAGGCTGTGACCTGAATCAGATTAGACCTCTGAAACATTTATTTGGTGTGAATTTTACAAGCAGGTTCTGACACAAGAAATTATGGTGTAGGGGGGATGTGGGGTAAGATGTGCCACTTAAGTTTTCCTCTAGGCAAGGATAAATGAGATATATTGTAAGTGAAACTAATGCAGATGATTCTATTTCAGGATGTCAGCTTTTATCTGAAATAAGAAAAGCTATAACAGAGACTAGAAATAGGCTATGATGACTAGAATATGCAAAACATGTCCCAACTTAGGGGTAAAGTGTGTCATCATGGCAACAAGGGTTATGCTGAACCATTGGGTCTAATTTCCAATTCAAACACAAAATGAACATACATGAGAAAAAAAAAATGCATAAAACTATTCCCAAATCCCATTATTTTGCTCCACATAATACACATTGTCATGCACCAGCCATGAATAGAGTAAATATTCAGAATATTTAAATGTAGTGAAGCAATTTTTAACAATTTGTCATCGTAATGGTAATAGTACCTGTATAAAAATAACAACAACAAAACATGGTTTTACACATTTGCAATTTACCAAAATGTATAATTTACATTTTAAGTTACATTTTCTTTTACATAAAAATTGCTTTACTTGGCTTGTAAATAAATTGATTATGAAACTAAATAAATATGACAAAGAGACACAAAATTATCCCTTTTCACATAAACATATCTTTCAATCTGATGGGTTCTTTCTAAATGTATGATCATGTGACAAAAATTTTGTATTACATTTAAAGGACTGACACAGCTTACCCACTGCCACACTCTCCTCCAAGTTATGCGAGTTATGACAGGGTGGGAAATTGCTGGCAAAGATCTTGCTGTTGCCATGTGTTGATAATGGGCGCAAGAGCAATGAGGGACAAACCCAAGAGTGTGTCAGTTATTGATCTAGAAGCACAGATGTGACATACATGAATGGCAACACTACACTAGATGCCAGAACAACCACACGATCAGCAAATGAGACACCCTGGGGACTGAACATTTTTTAACACGAACATTTTCATGTCTAGGCAAGAATGCATAAATATTAAAACTGATTAAACATTTAAACTCACAAAAGCATTAAGATTCTGCAAACCCACAAAGAGGAGACCCAAGTTTGCCAGAGGGCAGACTCAAGTGTTTACAACGTTAAATGACATGACAAAAAGTGAGATCATACCAGACTCACTGACAAACTATAAATCACATGACAGTCGAGAATATGAACTCTTTTTCTGCCATTGACAATTTTCAGACAATCCTGAAAATAGTTTTTAATGTTATTCAGTAAGGGGGCACTATTATACATTTCCGAAAAGAAAATGAATCTCTGGATCAAAACACAAGCAAAAAAAAGAAGCAGAAACTAGCGATAATAACATTTTAATAGCATTTTTTGTCTTTGACAAAAACACAATTTTCTCAGCTTTTTGTTCAAAATGTTGCTTTGTTTATGAAACTTACCCACATTCAAGTGCTGATAAAAAAGAATGCATAAAGCTAGAATAAAACAGTGTTTTTTATAGCAGAGACTCTGTTTTTTGGGGGGGTTTTTTACATTTTGCATGTTCAGATATTCATACAACAGAAAAGATAAAAATTGCTGGCAGTGGCTGGCAACTTTGTTTTTCTTTTCTTTTAAAAGCTGCACAAAAAGGCCTGGTTCTATGCCTCAAAACAAAATAGTCAGCTTAGCAAATAAGTACAAATCAAGCACGCTTCAGGAAATGATTTAATTTGATCACAAACTGTAAAACGTCACAACTGTCGCAAAACAAAATGCTATTTTGGGGCTTTGCTCTCTACAATTAAGTTATGAGCAAAGCAGAGGAGACACCCTTGGGATAAAAAGTCCTCAAGACGAACATTACGTTCCAAATGAGAACACAAAGGGGACAAAATGACTAGAACTTTCTAGAATCTCAGTCAGAAATAGTCAGACACCTCTGCGCCCGTTACTGCCCTCTGGATAGATGTGATGGGATCAGTTTCCATGGACACACCCAGCAATGTGTGCTGTCGTCAGCAGGTATGACGTGAGACTGGGTTGGGCATAACAGATTCGGCTACTGTACAGGACTTAAAGCCTGTCTGGTTATGTTATCAGAAGGTATGATGAAGGATCCAGGTTGTCAATGTCAACTGATGTTGTTTTCTCTGCACTGAATGGGTGGAAGAGGAAAAGCCTGAATTGAGTGTGCTACAAATGGAAAAAATGTGTTTCCAATCAAAGTCATTTCAGTACATCAAGTAAGCGTTGAGGGCTCTGGCATGTATTCATGGCGATAGGGAACTGCTTTATTACTCATCTACAGACTTTAATATCCTGTTTCCAAGACAACCAGGACAGTGAAGATGTTCATGTGGTTCGTACAAGGATGAAGCCATGAATGTGGCATGTATAGGAGAGTGGCCATAGGGCATCACAGTGAACACTTTATCCTTGAAAAATTACACTGCAGTACACCACTGAATTGAAATGCTTGAATGCAGAGCACTTTTTAACACAGAAAGTGGTTAAATTAGGTCCAAAAGAAGAGTGTCCTTTATCAAAAAAATGTTTTTTTTGATGATTTAGTGAGTTATTCAGAAAATCACAAGCAGCAGAGGCACGTACACCTTCCCCCTTCCTTCACTGGTTGAGCAAACAGATGATCCAGCACAAATCTCACATTAATGGTTAAGTCACTGCTGTTGTGTCGGGCTGATGCTTAAACAAACAAATTATCTGAAGAATGGTAGACTGAGTTTAGCCAACTTACAGTTGGCTGATTTATAGTTATCTCTGGATATTCATTTAGGATGTCATATCACACATCAAGATACCATAACCACACCAAAAGAGAGCTGGGGATTAGAGATGTTATTATTGCTAACACTAAATGATGAAAGATGAAAACTAAATGAAACATTTTAAGAGCAAACCCCTGTCAAGAAAAGTTCAGACTTCATGGATACAGGAGTTCAGAAAAACAAACAGTAAAGCTATATATCAGGATATTCTACAAACGTTACACTTACGTTAAGGTTAGGGTTAAGATAATTATTTGTTTCAGCAAAAAAAAAATGTGAACTGAAAAAACTAATAAAACGGGGAACTTTTTTTTAAGATCTCTTTTAACTTTTAAAAATGTATATAAAAAAAAGGTTTAGTTTGGTTTTTAGCTATGGGAACGCCTCCAGCGTCATCATTGACACAGCGTCTCATTCCCCTTCTCAGGGAACCAAGATGTAACTAGACTTTTTCTGTGTATTGAGAAATGAAAAATGCTAATGTGTCTTAGGCTGTCTTTTGTTCATCTAGAACATGACAACATATTCTGCACAGAGATGCACATCAAACTGAACTAGATGAAGCTTGTACTTCAGACAGCACAGAATTTAAGCATTTAAGCAGGGTGGTGGTGCTAACACCAGGCCTGTGGCTCTGATTCACTCTTCTGACTGCTTGAAAGGCACTGTTAATACTGACAAGACAAAGTGCAAAGGGCTGCTTTCAACAGGGGAGGTTTAGATCTCTTTCTGCAATTGAATTTCAATTACAGACAGGATTAGAAGACAGCTGCGCTAAAGGCAATGTGGCGCTTTCTGTTTACTTTATACTATTAACTTGTGCCCTTTTCTTAATTATGAAAATAAAAGATGTGATTTATAATGGAAAGAGAGAATGAGAACATGACACAGTTTGTCTCTGGTTGCCAAAGAGAAGGGGATAAAAGCATTGCAGTTTTATGGCCTGGCCACCACACACAAAATCCAGCAATTACTTCAAGACGGAGAAAAAAAAACCTTCTGACTTCATTTTCTTTAATGCTGTCAAACATACATTTGTCATTGTTCAAGTTCTACAAAAGAGAATGATAAAACATTTTACGAAGACGAAAACACCACAAAAAAGAGAAGACAAATCTGTGATCTACACTCTAATATGAAAACTAGCATGTGGAGAGACTGAAACTATATTAAATGCTGTAATTAAATATCTGTTTTAAACTCTTGTGTCTTCAACCGACTAACCAACCCATTCTCATGAGAAAACACAACTATTTTACAAAGTGGTGATTTTATACGAATTTGTACTTTTTTTAAAATGAAAATAAGCATGAAGGTCCATGCATAAACCTAACCATCAATTGGGAATACGAAGATCATACAAAATGTATGAATGAGATTGTACAAATTCATTGGAAATGGCCAAAACGTAAAAAAAGTTATGAATTGCCAAGAGAGTGTAATGGACTAATTGGTTTTCACTTTGATAATGGCTGGTATAATCTCACCAAAGAGTTTCGCTTGAAGTAACACCCACAAACTGTTTTAAGCCTTTCAGATGTGTTGATCTCAAAACAAGATTGTCAGCAAATGAGTGACAATTTAATGCTTCAGGAAATGCTTTAATAGGACCACAAACTGTAAAATATGTCACAAGTGTCGCATATCAAAACAAAATGCTATTTTTGGGCATTGCTCTCTGCTAGTTATGAAAAGAGCAGACAAGACCTATTCGGGATAAAAAAATCCTCAAGAAGTACATTACGTTCCAGGTGAGAATAAAAAAAAAAAAATCATTAAATATTTAAACTCTCAAAAGCCATTATGCAACCCCCAAAAAATAAAAAAAATAAGTTCAACAGCTCAGGGGTTCACAAGTTATATAATGACATGACTAATTGTGAAAGCTTGTTAGCTGATGGAGTCTAAATGAGGGTGTGTTCATAAGAAGGTTTAACAGGCTTGTATCTCTAATCCAGATGGCAGAGTAATATATGCTGGCTAGAAAACACCACATATGGACCTGAAACACCCACAAACATGAAGAAGAAGAAAAAAGATAGCAGGAACATACTGAGAGGGGTAGGGGAATGAGAGGTTTGAATGAAAAAAAAAAAACATTTGGAAGCTGCGATCTTTAATCAAACATTAAGTTACTGATTCAATTTGTAGGCGAGCACTCAAATGGTTAAAATTGAAAAGGGTAAAACATCTGGCCTACCAGTTAGGACCCGTGTGAGGTGTTTAACTTCAGGATAAATTCATCACATGACCACGTCCTTCCACAATCTGCAATTTGATTCTCAAGAGGCTGATCATTTATCAAAGTAATCTGAATGTGTGACATACTGTATTACTAACACTCTAATTGAACCCTCTGGATCATTTACAAGGCCTTAAAACAAGATACAAGACCCTTTCGAGGGTATATTATATTTTCTCTTCACTGCTAACTTCTAACATATTCCCTTGCGGTACATCTCAGATTGCTTTTCATTAAAAAATGAATGAACACTGCTGATGTGCTTTAAGCTTTGAACTTTCCATGATCCTCTAGATGATCTTCTCTGGGAGGTGCTACATGGTAACTACGAAAATACACATAGAAAAAAAATATATTATTTCCATTCTCTAAGAATAGTGTTCAATATTGTCACACTTGTCTGCTTGTGTCATTTTAGTTTTACTTTCATGGACTTTTAGGGCGCTTTCACACTTGGTTCGATTGCCTGTTCCGAACCCGAGTTCGATTGCTCCCCCCTGCCCCTGCCCCTGATTCTGATTCCCTAAATAAGACAGCGGGCTGTCCGCCGAAGACACATTATACGTCATCAATAGCGGTTCACTCCCGCGGTTTGGTTCGATTGCGTTCATATCAGCAGCGAACCGTACCCGAGTTCACATGAACCGTACCCCAGACCACCTTTTTAATCGGACTCGAGTACGGTTCGCGGGTGCGCACACGAGTTCGGAAGTTAGCGTTCACATCATCCAAACGAACCGAACTCTGACGTCATTCGAACCCTGGTGCACACCAAAAGTGCTAGTGTGAAAGCGCCCTTAGATTGTATTCATTGGTTCCTGTTTCCCTTCGCTCTGTTCCGGTTAGTCTTTTGTTGTCATAGTAACTAATGTGATTGTCATTCTGTTCAGCTGTCTTGCACTCATTATCATCATGTTACTACGGCTGAATCCGAAATCACCCCCTAAACCCTCATTCAGTATTCCCTACATTAATCCACTAATACTGTTCACTTGAAGGAGTGAAAGAAAACGAGTGAGTGAATTCGGACAGCCTTTGAGCGTTGAGCCGTTGAGCAACATCGGTTGTACACTCATTATTGCGGTGCAATGTGGGATTGAAAGAGTGCACTCAATAACGTCCAATATGGTTTCGGACACCACTACAAATGGCCGTCCTCTCAAATAACGTCCTATTTGAGGGTATGGGGCGATTTCAGATTCAGCCAACGTTTTCAGTATACTATTGATTTGTCTGGTATCGTTAAAGCATGCTGTAGATGCTATTTGTGTTCCTGTCACCTGAGTACCTTTAATCCTTCTTCTTCGTGTTCATCCTCCGTCATCCTCCCCACAACCCGTGACAAATATAAAGCAACTAACAAAAAAAAAGTAATACACACCCACATTATATATATGTGTGTGTGTACCTGTGTGTGTGTATATATATATATGTATGTATCACCTGAGTTTCTTTTTTAGGCCTCAAATAATCTGTCACTGGTAAAACATCTCGAGTTATGCATGTTACTCCGGTTCCTTGAGAAGGGAACAAGACGCTGCGTCATTACGTTGATGCTATGGGAACGCCCTCACCGTGACTGGTGTCTGAAGCACATGTGCTACACGCCAATTTGAACTGGCTACGGCAGAAGGATAACGTTACTGGCGCACTGGCATGCCCTATAAAGGGCACCCAAACAATAAACATAACCCTGTCAAGGGAACTCTGTCATTACGTTGACACTATGGGAATGTTATGAAATCATGCCTGCTCACTGTGTTGTGCCACCAAGCGAGTCAGGCTGTAGCCAAATAGCTGCCATGTCACACCTATAGTGAGCAGCGCCCCACAAGCCTGGCCCACGGCCTTATATGCCTTGCCACCCCCCCACCCAACACAGCCAAGCAGGAGCGGAGCTTCCTCACTGTAAATCCCTCAAGAGCTGACTGAGCGTGCTCCATCCAAGGCAGATCACACACTATTCATGTGTATCCTCAGGAGTTAAAACCTCCTACATGGTGGCACACATTTCCTGAACACTTTATCCATTTCGTCAGGTGAGCACACAGACAATAGTGGTCTTACTGAAGACAAAAAAGCTAATGACGTATGTTTGGGCGCCCTTTATAGTACATGCCAGTGCGCCAGTGACTTCATCCTACTGCCTTGGCCAATCCGAATTGGCGTGTAGCACACATGCTTCAGACACCGGTCATGCTGGGGGCATTCCCATAGCTCCAACATAATGAGAAAGCTTGGAGTTCCCTTCTTGACCTTGATCCTTAAGAAATTATTCTAATATACTAATTTGGTGCTCAAGAAACATTTCTGATTATTATTAATGATGAAAACAGTTGCCAAAACAGCTTCCTAAATATTTTCATGGAAACTGTGATATCATTCTTTCAGAATTCTAAATGCCTTTACTGTCACTTGTGATCAACTTAATGTATCCTTGCTGATTAAAAGTATTAAAATCTTACTGAAAATTTAAAAACTTTTGAACACTGGTATAGCTCACAACAAAATTAATATTGCCATGCCTTGTTAGTGGCAAAGCAACTAACTAGCCTAATCCATATCAAAGCGGTTTATTTGGCATATACTGAGACATCTCCCCCATTAACATCCATTCAATCAGAACTGTTTCCTAGTTGGGATCCCGCCACATACATTATGCCTTTTTGAGCTACTCTCGAAGGCTCCCCATGGGACAGTGGCTCTGACGTTACTCTGTCACTGGGTCAAAACACAGTATGTGATTGAACTTTCACTCATACTGTCAAATAAGCAAAAAAACAACATGTCAGTTATGAAAACACTGATACATAAAGTTTAAATTGCTCACTATTCATAATCAAAATTTCAGTTTAATATTCCTCTCCCCGCCTCTGGCTTACTGGCAGAAGCCAGTGATGCCAATTTGGTTTACAAATGCCAATGTCAATGTGGCTGAATAACTACAGAGAGAGAATGCGTGTGTATAAGCATAAAGCATGTATATAAGGTGCTTATAGCCGAAGCACCCAGTGCTGGTGCAAATTGAAACTCAATCAATCAAGGAAATATAAATATAAGGGTATAAACATTTTGTGATGATGTGGCAATACTTAAGACCCATCAGACGTGCACGCATATGCCCACAAATATTACAGTAACATATCATAAACAGTGAAGAGTTTGTTTGCACTATTGGAGGAGGCTAATCATACAGACCTGAGAGGATGAGCCGGACGTGGCAGGTGCCTAATAACACCGAACCATCATGCCGCTTCAGAAAGTGGCCAGCAACTAAACAGCCATTCTGCTGTTTATTCTACAGAGACTTATAGAACGGCCAGCAAAACATACCCGCCATCATCAGTCCTAAATTTCAAGCTTCACAGCTTATTGAAGAGCCCTAAGGAGCTGTAAAAATAATCATTTATATAAAACTCACATCTTGTAAAGTTATGTGTCATAACAAGTGCAGTGAACAGCGCAAGAATCCTTCGGCTGGAGAACTTCTCCGCCAGAGCAAATACAGCACTGGAGCTTTGCCTTTGATCCTAGTCAATGTTTTGAAAGACTACAGTAACACTGTTCTGTGTACTGATGCAACAGGTATTAATGTGCTTTAGCAGAGTTTTGATAACGTAATGCTTCTTTCATGTTAGTAAAGGTTCAGAGGCTACTATTGGAAAGAGATACCAGGATTACAAATCTGAGGTTCACACATAAAACGGGCCACCCTGTGAATCCTCCCATCTGCCATCCCAATTAACACAACAGCGCTTCTCGCAAAGGTGGTCTGGCCCCCGTGCAAGCACACACGGCACAGAAACAAATTCATTTTTCAGCAAAGCACAGTTGGTAATTTATGTTTACACATGCTGGTTTATGAGTCATGACACCAGTGACTCTCTCTAATAGATATCATATGGAAAATATATAAAACGCATATGTATATTAACAGATATTTCCCAGTTTTACTCAAACATCATGACAACATTCTAACTATAGACATCAATGCAGCATGAGTGCTATATCACTATTTTGTGCTTTTTTTCTTTTCTTTTTTTTTACAATAGTGAATTATATTTCACTACAGGCCACAACTTCAGCACTTTTTTTAAAGACAAATATGATAATTATTTTCTTATGGCTAATCATACTAATCCCACAGTATCAGTTTATGTAATGTTTTAATAAAAAAATTTTTTTTTGGTAACACACTTTTATGTAAAACACTTTGAATTAGAAAGAACTGTCAATATTACGACAAAAAGAATCCCGCAAGAGCAGCATTAAACGTTGATTCATGGAGGATAAAAGCATGTAACAGTAAACACTACTAGAGAAGTGCTTATTTAAAGAGGTGACTTCAACATCTGTATCGCTGGAAAAAGCATAACATCAACAAAAGTTCATCCTTCAGATCATGTGCACTTCATTGAACTAAAAGATTAGTCTACCGCTGGGTATGAAATTTAAATAAACTTGCTTTGCATAATAACCAATGAATAATAAAAATCTATACAATTTTGTCTAAATTAAAAATAATTCACCAAAAAAATCCAAGTGTATTTAGGCAATACAACACTATGATGTACAGTATGAAGAATGGATATTCATTTTGATATTCATTAAAGATTACATTTAAGTGTTCTTAAATTATTAGTGTTTTTGATTAACTTTAAGTGAGCGTCAGATGACAGCAAAGGTAATCTGAATGTAAACATTGGGTAAATGAGCATGCACAATTAAATATCCAATAATAATTGTAAAAACTCTGATATTGGACAACAACCAATAATGTACATTCCTATTTTCGGGTGAATCATGGATATGATGAGTATTCAAAATTGACTGACAGAAGAAAAAAAAGAAATGCATGTCCAATCAAGCAAGAAAAAGATGGGTATAAAGTATATATGACTAAACTAAAATAACTAATAACTAAAATAATATGATGAAAAGTACTCTCTCACTACAGCTTTTGGTACAGCCTCTAGTCCACTTGATGTCAGAATTCAGTTCACTTGGTTGATGTGAAAGTGCTTTTTTGAACTCTAGTGGGCACCTGTTCAACCTGTTACAAAAGCAATAAACAAATCCCACTCAATCGCAGAGTGCCTCGGGACACAGTGTGCCATGACGTGTAACAAAGATGACAAAGATGCCATTGCTGGACAGTGTCTCCTGACTTCCTGTTGGCCAGCAGGAGTACAGTCAGGAAGGATGGCACAAACTCAGTCATAGTTACACATCCTCTCACATGGCTTTGGCTTTTATATGATTTACCTGCTGAGTTACCTGCTTTAAGGGATTTATCATTTCCTCTGTCCCATTAAATGTGTGTCTTTCCTACATATCTAAGTAAACAGTGTTGTTTCTGAGAACAAGATGAACGTCAGATATAGTCAAGGATGGAAGAGGCAGGAGGAGTGACTAATTTTCCTTTTTTTTTTTGGTGAGGCAAATTTGTGTTCTACAGATGTTCTTTGTGATTTTAATCCCGTCTGAATGAAACTCCTCAGTGTTTTTTTCTCATACAACCTAAAATTACAGAGTAAATTACCTGCGTCGGACGTCCGCAGAGAAATCGAATCCTGTCTGGATGAAAACATCTGTAACTGTGGTATATCATTTTTCCCAAAGCTTCTCATTTATCTTGACCTTTTTTTTTCCCAAATATCCTAACTAAAGCTATATGTATCATTGTGCTGCCTGGTGCTTTATTATGGACCTTTTCTGGGTAAAATAACAATTGATGATACCGCTGGCATGCCATCCAATTTAAAAAGAGAATAAAATCATTCAAGAAAGTTTCATTTTTTTAAAATAAATTAATACATTTATACAGCAAGGATGCATTATATATAAGTATATATAATTATATACAAGTAAAATATTAAGCAGCACAACTGTTTTCAACATTGATAATAATAATAATATTAATTTTTTCGTAAGCACCAAATCAGCATATTATAATTATTTCTGAAGGATCATGTGACACTGATGACTAGAGTAATGGCTGCTGAAAATTCAGCTTTGACATCACAAGAATAAAATACATTTTGAAATATTTAAAAAGTACCAACCTCAAACTTTTGAACTGTAGTGTAGATTTATTAGATTTACATTATGCCCATCTTTGATGTTGATGTGAGATAAAATTCATCTTTTGGAACAAAAAAAGAATGTGTATGAATTGAATTTTGATTTCAATTTAGACTGTTCTATCTATGTTCTATATTAGGGCTGTCAATGTTATGCATACAAATAGTTCATTATTTAAAATTTATTGTTAATAATTGTAACTCAAACGTTGTTTATAAAACATTTTTATAAACAGCTTTGTTATTTGCATTCATTTCAACTAGTCAGCAAAGGTTTTTACTATTTTCCTAAGTTTAAATTGCAATTTCCTCATGGAAACTCATTGCCTTGCACCGGGAACTGGAACCAGGCCTGGGGTCATGACTGTGTCCTTAACTGAAGGCTTTCTCTGGTGGACTGGGTGGTCTGTCAATCAGACTGGGAACCACAAATAAGGATTTGAGTGCATGGCGAGCTCCTCGCAGAACCTAACGCTGTCCCAACACAAACAGCAGGAGGAATGTGAAGTTCCTCTGGTCCAATGAGAGCACCCAGGTCCAGCAATATACAGAAAGCAGATATGAAGTACCTCAAACTGCAGGCATTATGAGTAAATAATAGTTACATATATAAATATCTCATAAAAAATAATTAAAGAAATATTCCAATAAGCATATTACGATGCTCTGTTTTTTCCAGTTCCCATGAAACTGCCAAAAACAATAATTCTTTTTTTTTTTTTTTTTACAATCCACACCAGAGGCAAACAAACATAAATTATTTCAACAAATCCAAATCTCCAAGATGATATTTTGTTTGTCTCCAAAACAATGTGGCTTGGAAAGTGCAAAAGAACTAAGAGTGACTAGAGTCAAGACTGAAAGCATCACTGAAAGAGCATTAATTTGATCAGACTGTAACTGGCATCTAGGAGATGAAAATGGCTCTCTGGTGTATATATGTACAGCTTGATATGCTTGATATGTAGGATACTGTACTCATCTGACATTTAACAGCTTTTTGCCCCATGGGGCCAACAAACAATCTCACACACGAGCAGGACACTGTTGTCACGACAAAAAACAGCTGTCAGGTTTTGTCAACGCTGCCAGGCCACTAGCCTGGGATGAAGCTCTTCGTTAGAAAGCAGACACTCAAACTTCATTAATCAGCTAACATTAGGCTTTCTTTTGAACACACAATGCTCATCTCTTGACTGAATTTTATATCAGGTAAAAAATGAAGAACCTCTCAGATCTTCTAGTATTGTATACTGTATACTATGCTTTGATGTCAATGTAATGCTTCTTTCAGAACAAAGAATGTTTCTTTTTGTTTATCAAAGTGTTTTCTATATACTAGGGCTATCAATATACTGCATACAAATATTAAATTCATTTAATTTTTAATTTTAATTCAAACATAATAATGTAACTCAATTAAATCAATAGGTTTACCTGAAATCAAGAAGACTTGGGCTGTTAAGACAGAGGTGCAATGGCACTGACAGAACACATACACACATCTTTTCCTCTTTGGGGATCTACAGTACATGCACAACGGCTAAGTGAATTTTGCACAAATGTTTTTTGAAAAAAGGCTTTGAAGGAGATTCACAGTCTTGCTGGAAGAGGTCGAATCTTATCAAATAAGGAATTTGGTCGTTCCAATCTTCCACGTTTTCAGAAGACAAATACGAGTTAGTTTTGTTTGGCCTGTGGCGTATGAGATTATCAGCTTGAGGAATGCCTGGTGTTCTTCAGAACTGAGATCCGCAGTAAGAGAGCTGTTAGAATGTTAGTGTGGGAGTTCTAGCATGGACACTCTACTCACAGGGAACAGAAATTAAACTTGAACTCCCAAAAATGCTATTTTAGACTATTATGTACAAATTGTGCAAATCTGATCCTCTCTATATATAACGTACACTACTGTTCAACAGTTTTGGGTTAGTGTAATGTTACAAATGATGTTACTTTTGTCATTTCTATTCAACTGATCAAAGAATCCTGAAAAAAAAGTATCATGGTTTCCACAAAAATATTAAGCAGCACAACTGTTTTCAACATTGATAAAAAAATATGTATCTTGAGCATCAAATCAGCATATTAGAATGATTTCTGAAGGATCATGTGACACTGCTGAAAACTTTATTACATTTTAAAATACAGTAGTCAACATTTTAAGTGGATCAAAACCTTTCATCAAAGTTATACATGAATTTTGAACAATACCCGTTCTTGTCTTAGGACAACTTTGATGACCTTTTTTGATCCACTTCAAATGTTGACCACTGTATATTCAAGTAGAAAATATTGAACATGAGAGACTTGTTATTTAACAATCAGCTAAAAAGCTGGTCAACATTGCAGCTTATTGTGGCCCACTTTGATGGAAAAGGACAGTCTAATTGACATGTAAAATGATCAGTCACAGTTCAGTTTGTTTGCATGCCAATTTAGTATTAGTTAATCTGAAAAAGGAAATACAACAATAATACACTGCCATAGGAAAAAAAAATGGAAAACGAATTCAAATAGTAAATGTCAAAGTTGTACAGGCATCACTGAAGGAAATAATGGAAAATGTGAGCCTAATTGAATTTCTGTTCTTCCAAAAGTAATAAGCACCAATTATTTCACATATATAGCTCAGAAAACAAATCAGAATATGTATGTTATGCTCAGTAACTTGTTCTGACTATAGAGCTCTGCACACAGACTCCTGGAAGTTGCCTAGCAGTCAGACAGTCTGATTTGATATTAGATTGCCTTTGAAACACACAATGTGTTCCATGTCTAATATTGCATACAGGGAAATTATTTTTTTGAGTGCAATATGGTTCAAAAGGTAAGAGAACAAACAGTGAGTGAACTGTGGGCATGCCTTATGAGTGCTCCAACTGATGTAATCCAAAATCCTAAACCTGCAATCTGGGTGAACATTTAAAGTCCCCATGAAATGAAAATTAAATTCTTTTGGCTTTTAATATGAATATGTTAGCCTTAAGGTTATCTATAAGTTAGTATGCTCCACAACAATGACAAAATTCACATTTAGAAGATAAAAGCATTCAAAACTTAGTCTCTCACTTCCACCAATACGGATCAACGATTTTGATGACATCACTCTGCACTTCAGCTTCTCATCAGATTTTCTGTCCAATCAAATGCTCTCTAGAACCTGAAGCATCCCTTCCCCTACACTATTTATAGATGCTGAAGCTGTGGCTGAAATCGGTCACTTGTTCACACAATTAAAACATTTTTTGTACATGGTGAATGGCACATAATGCACTACAGGGGATAGGAAACAATTCAGACAGTGTAAATATGCTTTCCATTGGGGCGAATGAAGTCTGGTTTCGCATTAGTGTCACGCGAACTACCGCAGCACGCGCACACAGTATGCTCCGTTCCAGAGACACGATAGTACAGAGCGGAACATACGCGCAACTCGGCGCAGACCACAAAACGTATCGGACTCAGACCCATTTGAATTCTACACAGAATGCTGTATTTTAAAGCGATATGGAGGAGATTAGGAGGAGAAACTGTTAGACAGACTCGGCATTAGAAACACCACTGACGAGTAGAAGAAATAACATCAGTACAATAAATCGATGTATCGCGATTCTTCAAACGATTCTGGATCAATTTTGAGATTTTCAGTATGCATCGCTCTCTCTCTGAGAGATTCTGAACTTAGCTTTTAACAGCAGATGTTAGCAGCTCAGTAAAGCTGAGTGCTTTAGAAACAGTCGTACTCTGCTTGCTTCCAATTCCTTACACACACTGCTTGAATCTTCCATAAAATAATCTTTCATAAAGTTTGAAGCAAATTACAAGGGTGTTCACAGTGGGATGCGTTTACCTAAATTTTTCATCATAAAAGCATTCCGAGGAGCAAGTACATTTAACCACTTACGTGGACTCATCTCACACACAGCCGAAAGGCCAAGCGCTCTTCTTCGTGAACATTTGAGCGTGTGGTTAAAGACTAGCCTACAGCACCATCTGCTGTTAAAAACTAAGCTCAGGACCGATTGGAGAGAGAAACGCGATGCATACCGAAAATCTCAGAATCGATCCACGAATCGCGATGCATCGATTTACTGTCACAGCCCTAATCAGTGCCATGAACCAATATAAATTACACACTTTTCTGCCCAGGTTCCAGTTATTTATGATTTTTTTTTTTTTTTAGCTCCAGTTTTTATTTAGTTTCTTTATTTGGTTTTCTCTTGTCTTAGTTTTCAGTTCTATTTTGATTTTATCTCTTGTTGTCTTGTCGTGTGTGTGTTTTGTGTTAACCGCTTCCTGCTCCACCCTGGTCGCTGACTCTCCTGTCCTTGCAGCAGTCTAGAGCTGGTTACATCTCACTTATGCCAAGCCTCTGGTTCCTTGAGCCGCTGTCAAGTTTCCACCGTTGTCATAGAGCCTGGAGTTGTCTCATCCATGAGCAGCCTGTTCTCCTGCCCTATTGTATGGACTGTGTTCCTGCCTCACCGATCTTGTGTTTTGTCTTTTGTTAATAAGCATTATTTTCCTGTTACCTCTGTAAAGCTGCTTTGAAACAATCTGTATTGTAAAAGGCGCTATATAAATAAAGGTGACTTGACTGTGGCTGTCAAATGCAGCTTTGCCGAACATAACAGCTCTGGCTGAGCTCTATGTTGGCTTTCAGTCTCAAAACATGCTTTTCATTTCACACAGTAATGAAGTCTCTGGTCTCTATAGGGAAACAATTAAAGGGAAATATTTTGTGTAAACAGGAGGAGTTTACCACAATCTCCTGCCAAATTGAAGTAGGAAGTCAAGGTCCAGAGGGATCATGTCACACGGTTACTCCTCTGTCACTAATCTAGACCAAGTAAGGTGAAGGAACTTCTAAAGAACAAGCCTGAGAGTGACTGCAAACATCTCTGTGACATTTAGGGTAAAAAATGCCGTGGACACACTTATCGACTAGCTGAAACATTCTAAGACTGAACTGAACACACATACAGACTATTTTTCAATGACTGCAGCAGATTTTAAACACCAACTGTGAACAAACTGTGAACAACTTGAAAGCAACTGTCTCTGACTCAGCACATTTTGGCATGATCAATCGTAAGTATCAAATTACATTCATAATCAGCCTTACAGTCGCTAAGTGTGTCCCCGGCATAACGTATTAGTTTTTCTCTAATGAACTATTTGGTTTAACACACCACACTGTAAAAAGTGATCAGTTGTCTTAACTTAAAAAAAGTAAGGAATCCAATTGCCTTAAAATTAAGTAAATAAACTTCAAGTATAATTGAAAAAAAATAAAAAAAAATAAAGTTAAGTCAACTGATCAACTTTTTACAGTCCACTGCCCTAAAATCTAAATCTATTTATTTTATAAATGTATTTCTGGACTTTTGACTTTAATTTACAAGATTGTGGAGATATATATTATTTCAACATATCTGATCCTTCGGGAATACACAATCTAATCCAACTTCGACTGCCTCATATTATCCAACAGCACAACACACACACACGAAAAAGACATAGCTCTAATGAGTAATCTCTCATGTGCCTGATGACATATGGGAAAATTAGCATAGTTATGCATTTCATTAGCCACTAACACAAGTGCAAATACACCACTATTGCATAATTTCAAAGGGGGTACATGCAAAATTGCCACAACAAAAGCAGAATCTTTCAAGTCCAATTAAAGAGGCTTTGTGCATGATGCTGAGATGGCTTTTTATTCTTCCAAGCTTGCTGCAGCAACAGAGATTTTGACCTTTGATTCAACAGAGTTACAAACTCCAGTGAGCTAATTTGCTGTGAGCACAATCCTATTTGCTAAATATTAGTATTGTACTTTATCAGCAGGTTAAAAAAATAGTTTGTGGTCGCCAAGATTTGTTTTTGTTTTTTTGCTTTTGAAAGAAGTCTCTTATGCTCACCAAGACTTCTTTTATTTGGTCAAAAATACAGTTAAATCAGTAATATTGTGAAATATTATTATTACTATCCAAAACTTTTAAAATTGTAGTATATAGAAAAAGCAGTATGTCAAATGAGTAGTATGTCCAAATATGTATTAATCAAAAAACAGAAGCCAAACAATATCAGTTGAGCTAATTGGCAGATTTAAAATAAATATATATAAATGGGAGAAAATTTAGGTAGGCTCTTTTCAATTGTAAATGCTATAGGAAGCAAGAAAGTTGTTCCTAATTTTTAAATTGTAGTAGTAGACATTGCCACGGTTATTGTTAGTATGTCATAGATCAAAGATCAAAGACCACATGGGTCAAAGGTCAATGACAGCATGATGGATGTAATATGTCTAAGAATGTAGTCACACTACACAAGTGCATTCCTAAAAATGTTCTTCATCAAGTTGAGAAGTTCAGCACATACTCTACCCTGAATGTGTGCCAATTCCGACGCATATAGAAATTACTTGCTAATGTGAGTGGGAAGCAAACAGGAGAAATGATTCAGAAAACCTTAAGGAATATATGCTGACTTGGCCTAATTGTTATAATTCATAAATTGTTGCAATCAATCCAATCAGACAGAGAGCTGTCAACCCAGATCCCAGTGCACATGTCTTCATACCAAAATGCTGCATTATCAGGGGAACCACTTCATGCAGTCAGGCAATATCAAAGACAAGGAATAGTGAGCGATGGAAGACCCCCAATGTATTTCCCGGCAAGGCAATTACTCTTTAGCCCAGTTTGCTTGGGCACTGCTGGGCAGAGGAGCCCCTCTGGGTTATGCCAAGCCACACAGACTACTTATGTTGCAAGCGTTTGCTATTAAGAGAAGACGGCTGCCTCCATCAGTCAGCCCCTTGTCAGCAAGGGCAACTAATATAAGACCACTTTCTGATGTTTTACTACACACCACCCGGTTAAAATGATTCAATCAGCAGAACGGAATCCCTTGCAGAAGTCCTTGTGTTAACAATAGCGAATGAGGCTTTCTATTGATTCGTCATCCATATCATGAAAAACCATTACAACGACAAAGCAGTACTGTTGCTTTGAGAAACTGTTATTGGCTAATGGCCTCCCTGTTATTAAACTTAATGCCAACATTAATTTTAATGAAAGTTTTGAGCAGCGGTAGCTCGTATAGCCAGGTCCGAACAGAATCCGCAGCCTTTTTTCGCACTTTCTGCGCTGATTTTCAGGAAAAGTTCATTTTAACAGGGTCAGATTAGGCAAAATATTTAATGAATGATCAAACACATAGCCTAAGTGATGGATCATATGTAGAAAAAAAACACACATTTCAATTCTGTAAAATTCTGCTGGCACATACTGTACAAAGGTTTGGTGTCTGTACGTTCTGTTTTAATTAATCTAGACCTGAAATTAATACTTTTATTCAACAAGTGTGCATTAAATTTAACAAAAGCGACAGTCAAGACATTTATAATGTTACGTAAGATTTCTATTTCAAATAAATTCTGTTCATTTGATCTTTATATTCATCAAATGCTCAAATATTAAGCAACCGTTTGATAATAAGAAATATTTCTTGAGTTCTTTCTTTCAAAGACAGAACGTTTTAATGATAGATTAGTTAATCTGCAGTGATGATACACAGAAGGACAGAAATGTCCAAATTCTTAGATCCATGTTCCACGCTGCTAGTTTTCTCTTGACACGGCTGGCAACTCGACATGCTCAAGCAGTGCCCTGTCTGAGGGCTGCAGCTCTTCCTCGAGGTCTGTCTTGTGTCAGGAGCCCCTGACGTGATCAAACAGTGTCCTTTTCAAAGGCCTTTCCCCCTACCATTCATACTCCCACTGGAACACAGACATGACACCCTGTTTATTGCCTTCTCTTTGCACTTTTTTTTGCATCTGTAACCGGTCTAAAAATCTTTTTTTTTCCATTTAGCGAGAGCCAACTCTGTTTCCACATACCTTCCAACGTGAGCAACAGCAGCTTGCATTTCGATTACGACAATGATGGGAATGAAAGTGACTGGTCCATGTCTGTGGCCAGTGGGTCAATGGTCTTCTCCATCAAACAGGTGCATTAATCTTAAATATAAACACAATAACAGCTCAAGAAGAACTTTTTGCCTCTCTCTCTCAAAACAAAACATGTCCCTTAATCCAGAAAAAAAAAAAAAAAAAATCTTATCAGGACTGTTACAAACACAGAAAACCGAAGTGATAACCTGTGAAAAGCTTGGTCAATCCCAAACCCCTAAGTGTTGCATAACTCTAGTAGTACTCTAAGCAGACCTGATTACACAATCAAACGGTGCTAGAAAATTGTTCCTTAATGTCAATATTGGTTAAGTAAATTTATACTACATTGCTTGAAAAGACAAATGAAACCAAAAACTGACATCTCCTAATTTCCCGTCTGAATTCCGGTGTAAGGAAATAAGATTAAATCCAACCTGACATCTTAAGCCGAAGTAGAAGAATCTCTAATGTTAGTTGGCTGGCTCTTGTATAGATCACATTCTGACTGTCTAACCGGGTCAGTGGCAAACTAGAGCACCTTTCTGAGTGCACAAAGAACAAGAGGCCCTTTGTTGCTCTTTTTGTCACAGTTGAGTCCAGGAGATCATTACAGGTGGGAATTTTTAAATATTTTGTTACGATATAAAAGCCACTGCCCCAGTGTGTGGAACAAATCACCCTCAATAACTCAGCATTAAGTCAATCTGAACCATCTACTGTAAGTAGAATACCCAGTTTTCTATACCATGAAATGGAACACAGTTAGGAAATGTGAATAAGGAACTCAATGAACTTCTACCTCAAACCAGATGAATTCTTAGTCGTATAGGCTTGAATCTAACTATAGCATGACGTACCGAGTACCGACACAGATGATTATGGCAGTGTTCACCTACTGTGCAATTTCCTTTTTCATTCTTAAAGAAAGTATGTGATTTCTGAGGGGATAAAGGAAACTGAATGTGGCTTTAATGATGCAAGTGTTCATGATGGCAGCATAATGTGTTCTTTGTGTTGGTGAAACCGCATGTATTAATATTGAAAGGATACAGGTAGTTTTGTTTAATGAAAAGAGAAAAATTCTCTCGTTATATTATCAAAAATGAGTGTCAAAAATGATTATCAGAGAGAGTTTTGTTGATGCTGATGCTGAGGTGTGGTTTTGAGGTGGAGCAGAGCTTTAACCTTGGTGAAATGAGCTCAGCTGCAGTTCTGTAAACTGCTCATCACAAAGAGATAAAAGAGCTTGCTTTGATGCGCTGTAAAAACATTTGCTGGGTGAGCAGACAACTGTAAAGTTATTGATATGGCTATTAAAAATCCTTCCCATTTAAAGAACCTATTAAATAGAAAGTCGTCTTCATAAAAGTCTAGTGCATAATAGTCTCACGTGTGGCATACAGTATGGTACTATAAATGCTAGACTATACTGTATGTTGGTATGGGTGCCTTGCCGCAAAAGTCAGAATTCTAGCATTTGATAATCCAACACACAAACAACAAGGCAAGATTTTATCATTTCAGAATTTCAGACTCATCAATTCATAAAAGCAATTGAAACAAACTGGAAATCATATGAATCATTAAAAATGTTCTCAAAAATGAATAGCACACATTTTAACTCCGAACACTTATTTGTCTAAATATAGGCTCTATTGGAAATAACGGTGAAAGCATCATATGAGCAAATAACCTCTATCATTTTATTTGTTAGAATTTTTAGAATTTATTTATTTTCATATTATCTGTTTACAGCTCGTTATTTTCATTAAATGTCATATCATTTAAAAAAAAAAAAATGTTTCTTACAGTAACAAATTACCAAGCACAAATCCATTTTAGTATAGAATTTAGAATAGAATAGCATTTAAGATGGTATTTTTGAGAATTCCGCCTTAGAAACTGCAGCATATCATTTTAACTATTACGGAACAGCAAGCTTGACGTATAATGACCTGAGATCAAGTTCAAGCTCTAAATTATGACTTCATAATTAATAATGAAAATAATCAAGCATGTGTTGATATGGGACATATGCTTCTACTGTACATCTGACCCTCAAGCATACTGGCACAAGAGGCAAAATGACTATTACTTAATAATATGACATTTAGCAGATTATTCATTACAAAGGATTTGAGTACATGACGGAAACAGCAGAAGCAACATATGGTTTGCTTAAGGGCACAGTGGTGATGGTGATAAGGCAAGATTGTGATGTGATTGATTGTTCATTGACTTCAAACAGTCCCACATGTCTTCTTTCACACAGTCTTTTATAACCAATAGTCTCAAAGGATTTTCTTCATTAACTTTGTTCTCATGACAAAACCTCTCACCGCATTCAACAGTGTTTACAGCATTTCTTTTTTATGCACACGCACACAATCTGAGTTTGATTTAAACCCTCAAGAGCTATAAGCAATATCCATAAAGTATAATTATGCGAATCGTTGGCTACAAAACAAATGCTTAAGAAATATGTCCTAAAACTTGTTAAGAAACGAATTACTGATAACATCTAAGTAGCAACTCATGTAAAAGCTACTTCATTCCTCTCTTGATTTTTTTTATGAAGCATGCAGCCCAGTCCAAGTGTGCTGATTCTGTGATGTTTCTGACTAATGTGGGACAATGCGTTGTTGCAGATGTAACAACTTAACCTCTATGACCTCAGCTGTCCTCTCAGCACAAATAAAACAACAACATCCTGTCTTGAAGCACAGCGGAGCGCACCAGTCTCACCATCTGACAGCTCAGCTTCCTCCTTACAAACGCTCCTAACAACATGCCAACAGACGCAACAATCTGAGCAAAAAAAGTATGTTACAGTGCCTGCATTTCCCTTTAAATTGGGGTCATATAGAGAGCATCTTTTTCAGGGAGCTTACAGAAAATCTCAGAAAAGCCATAATCATAAATTTCCCAGTAACATTAATAGCAAATACACACCATAACGCAAACCTCACTGGTGCGTTTAAGTGACAAACAACCTAATCAATCAAAGGCCACACTGTAGTAGAGACATTTTAAAAACCCTGAATTACTCAAATAGAACAAGTCATTAGTTTATGTTAAACTGTTTGAAAAGAGACTGGAATATGAACTATACGGCAGATTACAGTTCTCTGCATCCCAACATTTCTTTCATAAAACTTTCAGACATACAAATGCTAAGCATTTCAAACACAATTAGGATTCACTCTTTGAAAGAAAATGAGACATTTAAAATAAAAATGTATACATGTCATATGCAGTAGGCTATATAAAACACCTTAACAGATGAACTTCAGTTGTGAACATTCATGATGTTATCAACAAAAAGAGTGAGATTTTTTGACTTACACAAAGGCATGGTAAATGAATGCCCAGGCTCGCGGTCGCTCCAGGACATTGTAGAGGTAGTTCTGGAGCTTCCTGTAGCGCGCGTTTCTCCGGCCGCTTTGCGCGCTGTAGATGAGCGGTTTCCCCAGCAGGCTCAGCCGGGCGCCCTGCTTTCTCCTCTGGTTCTCCGAGCCTACTGCACCTGTTGTGCCCGGCGTCGACAGCAAACTGTCGACTGTCCTGGTCGCGTTGTTCATCGTCCCACGACCGGCTTCAACATCTTTCATGCCATAGGGCTGCGAGGTCTTCATCCAGAGACCAGTACCGCCCTCATCGCCACTGTGGTTGCGGGGCATCGCATCATCAGCGCAGGCTGGAAACGCGCGTCTGGCACCAGCGGTGCGCGCATATAAAGAGCCTGTAGACGAGCGTTAAAGTCTCCTGTGTAAAAAACATAAGAATCTTTTATTGTTCTTCTCTTTAAGATTATATATAACAGGATCGCCTACTGACAAGTGCATGCATCCAGCTAATTTGCATTTAAGCTATGAAAGATTTGGTAAAGTTATGAACCTTCAGATGACTCAAGCAATCTGCGCTCGCCTCCGTGAGACTGGAGTTTTGAAGGAGCGTCACCATCTCAGTGGAGGAGATGTGGCGAGGGGAGGGCATCACTCGACATTAAACGCAACACTCACTCGCGCGCGCGCGCTCTCTCTTTCTCTTCCTCTGTAAACCATAGGCTAGGCTACTCTATTCCAGTTCAAATGTGCTGACAAGATCTAATGTAGCAATTAGACACCCCAATATAGACAAATTATCAGCTTTATGAAGCTTTCGCTTCAGTGTGCGAACAGTGTGGTCGTCTTTTTAAGAGAATTTCTATAAATATGATTTTTTTTTAACTGCAAACTAATATACGTTAGGCTTCTAAAATACAAAAGTTTTCATGATATCCTTTAACTACAACTACAGTAAAAGTGCAGAAAGGTGATAAAGAATGACAGTAGTTATGTTTACCGTCAGATAAGGGCTTATGCCGAATATTGTTGCTATGGTTACATCCTGGCGCGAAAGTGACTTCTGAACGTATTATTTTGTGGACTCACAGCCAGTGATTCAACATCGTAAATTCTGCAAAGTTTTTTACATTTTCATTTTTTTAACGTATGTATGACACTAGCCTACTTTGTATTAGGCTATTGGCCTACCTTTGCGTCAAATAACAAGAAACTAGTTGGCCAACGGCTGTGGGAGTGGCGGTAAAAGTGACGTCTTATCTCTCTTCTGACTGGAGCTATCAATCTCTTTTTTCCCCTCTTTTTGAAGGTTGTGAAAACACTATTGTTGTGGAGTTTTGTTATTTGAGCAAATGGGAACACAAAATATATTTAATGTAGTCTCTCATTCACCGAAGTTTACCCAACTATGACTTCCGCTTCTGAAATTTGGCGCTTCAATCACCCAAGTAAAAATACTTTTTAAAGTAACGCTAGGCTAGCTAGCCAATTTTTTTAACAAATATTTTGGTCATATGCTACTTGCGATAAGCCTATCGAATTAGCCTTTGGCTTGACTTCTTTTCACCAGCGTCTATGAGTGCTAACTTGTTTTCTATAGCCTAACTTTTGTGGTTACTGAAATGTTTTTTTGGGTTTTTTTAACCGGTCAAAACATAGGCTAATGTTGTAGGCTACTCTGTTTATGTTTTTATTTATTTTATATTTATTTATGTATTATAAAAAGTAAAATACACGCCCCTACCTTTTGTTAGGTAGGGGGCTCAAACCTTTATAATGATTGTCAAACAACCGTATAAATCGCAGCCTGGCTCGCTTCTGATTTTTATTCCTCCAAAACCTATGTAAGCCTATGTCCGGAATAAAAACAAAATAATGAAAATTTCTGCAAAATTTTGTCATTTCATAATTCATAATAATAATTCGCGATTAATAAGATCAAAAAGCTTTTCCAAGTAGCCTACTCTGGCATCGCCATTCGCTCCCTCTGCAAATGCCCATTTATGTCGAGCTGAGAGAGTCGAGAACTGCGCGTTCATTCTCTGCCGAGCGGCTCAGAGGAAACACCACATTTATGGTTTCTGTCTCTGAAGACTCTGACAATGTCCTAGAAAATATACTGAGACAATCTGAGAGATCTCTGTCCTTATTGATACAAACACCCCTGTGCCCGCCCCGCATCATCTTGACTTGAATCGATTTACAAAAGTGTATGAATTAACTACAATAGTTTTCTACTCACTGTGGTGGCAGAACAGATTCTCCTCAATAGACACTTTATATAAACGCCAAAAAACAAGACTTAAGCTCATAACTGAGTCTTTCGGGTTCCTGATCGGGGCTCAATTGAAATCGCTTCAGTCTGATCCGGTAATCACGGAGACCGCAGATCTGGCGGAGCCGCTGCCAGAGACACCACGTGATCCGAAAAGAAATCAAATGCACGTAAAACGTGGGTAAGCAGTATACAGTTGAATTAGCAAGTAAACGGTTCGTATTTCAGTGATGTGAACGATATTTTATTGCATTCTACAAACTTTTTAACTATTACTATTTAACTTTTTTTATTTTATATTCTGGTAGGCTATTCTTTAATGTTATTGTCTTTTTCAGAGGTTCAACAGAGGGAAGCAGGCGAAGCTGATTTTAAGCTGACTTCTTGCTCTTCCACCTCTCTCTATCACAAGTTTTATTCTTTCAATGTTATCAATTGTATGCTTATTAAGTTGCATTGTTAGACTTTTTTCATTATGAATAATTCAAATACTTTGGCACAATAATATAAAACAATAAATTATATTAAATAGACAGAATAAGGCAGAAAGCATTAAAGCTTAATCTGTCACGTGTCAAAGTGACCAAAATGCTGAATAATCTGGCTATAGCCGAAAAACACAAAAACATTAGATGAAATAAAGAGACTGGCAATTGAGCAGCTCTCTCTCTCTCTCTGTGTGTGTGTGTGTGTGTGTATGTGCAAGAAAGTGAGATGTCAAATGCAGCTGTTCAGCTCAACTGACTGTCGTCTGTCGATGTAGTTCAGGGAAATCTTCCAGGATAACATTATCATTGGAACCTTACATTGCAGTACCAACATCGAAAGCTGTCACTGCTTCCATCTAAGCACATCTCTTACTGCATGTTAACAACATCTAAAGAAATAATTTATAATAAATCAGCATATGATTACAAAATTATTCTATTGGGACATATACAGCCATGTATCTGTTTTTCTTGAGTTCTATGTTGTTGTTGTTTTAAATGGTTTACATGCATAATAGTTATGCTTTTTTCTGGATTAGAGTGGACTCACAATAAGAATAGATTTATATAATGCGAAATTATGCCATATGGGCTTTTCTTACAGCTGTGCAAAAGCTGTTCAAGCTTTCATTAACAAAACTGCCAAGGGAGTAGCAGAAAGGCAAATAAATAAGCCAAATGAACAAGAACACCTTGTGTTTACAATACAAATATTATATATTTTTAGTTTATTTAGCAATCCTGGCAGTGCAGACCTGAGTTTTTAGTAAGTCAATGTAATTTAGAAATGCAAGTTATTATTAATAAAAGCAGTTTATTTTAATGTATTGTATGCAAAGCTCAAATTTCTTGCTGTACTGCAATGGTAAAACTGTAAATGAACATTAAGCATCATTTGTTACAGGACATTTTTATCTTAATGTAATCATTGTGCTTATGAGGGTGGGTTTTCTGTCACTGCTTTTTTTGACATTCACACATTACTATGATGACCATACAATGTATTTGTATTTTTCTTATGACATAACTCCAGGAATGTATCCAGGAAGGATTCCTGCACAGCTAACAACAACACCCTCTAGTGGTGTGAGTCTGTAAATACAGCAGAATAAAACTTTAATATTACTCATTAAAAAAGTAGGCCCCTATTGCTTTAACGTAAAATTATAAGAAGTAAACCGTACTTTAAGCTTAACACCATAAAATCAAAAATAAATGATATTATAAATTAACAATTACTACCGCTACTATTCTACTAGTGTTGTTCCCAAAAAGTTTAATATGATATAGGGACGTAGGTAGGGTAGGCCTAGCTCTCATCAGAGGTTAGATGCACTGTAAAAACCAAGCCTGGTTTGGCCATAATTGTAAGCACTGTGAATTCACAGATAGTTTACTAAAGGCCCTAAATATTAAGGCCTCCTTCACAAAATCCATTGGCCTAAAACACATTTCTGCAGAATGTACTCGACCTGACCGACCATGAAAGAACATGGCACGGTGATGAGAAGCAGTGAGAACCCAGACAAGCTCTCCAATAACCCCTGTCATAAAAAAAAAATTATGAGTATTTTATGGCCATCGGGATCAAGGCAAAGTGAAATGAGTAACGAGTCTTAAAATATTAGCAATAGATTCATTTGAAGAATGGAGCGCAAGATATGCTTTTTTACATATTTGAAAGAGTGGCAATAAATCAACCCCTGTTTAAAAAATGTTTGAAATCTTTCACGGCACTGGTTTCATTTCCCAGGCAGACAAGAACAGACACTTTCCATTAAACAGCTGACTGGCAATGCAACAGCACTGAGTTTATGAATGTAGGCTACTGTAGGAGAACGCGAACCACTGCGGATTATTTGATTTCAGTAGATTAGGCCTAGGCCTACTACTTTTTTATATTATGTTAATTTTTCAGCTATTGTCCAAATCCTTCAACTCACAAACTTCAATTCGAGACGGATATCACTAAACGATAACTTGCAGTTCCGTCATTGAGTCAGACGAAGATTGCGTGTTTATTTATGGGTGCAACTCACAAAGACAATTCAATAGAAAAAAAGTGACTTCTTACCATTTTGCAGTAGGCCTACACTCCTTTTATATCATGGATAATCACATTTAAGATCACATTTAAGATCAGGATACTAATTCCCACTATTTCTGCGGTATAAACTTTATTATAGGCTACAAAATTATGTACTCAGATGACTTAGTTTAATACGTTTACAACAGATCACACGCCACAGAAAAATGTATCCCATAATGCAACGTGCTGCTAAACACCTTCCATTTGCAGTGTGACAATTTGACCTGTAAGCAAGGAAATTATAGCCTAGTTAACTAACACTAAATTTAATACAGAAAAATGTAAACATTTATTTATATATTTAAAAAACTTAAACTTATTTTATTTCAGCTAGTTAGTTAGCCTACCAAGGCATCATTTCTTATTTTCATTTAGTTTAACTTGATGTAAGCAACTAAAATAACTAAAATGGAAATAAATAATAATGATAACTAGGATATAGACATTAAAGCAATAAAACAATAAAAATGACCTAAAAACGCAATACAATTATTAAAATAAAACCAGTATCTCAGTGATACTAAAATAACACTGAAAGCAGTTACAGCTGTATTTCCCCTCATTTTTGACCTATTATTATAAAGTTGCAATATTATTTACACAAACTATTATTTTTATGTAGCATACTGTTTGAAATGTTGCATAATGCTACTGTTTCACTTATAGTATAGACAGCATACAATCTATAATGATAAGTATTCATGAAGTAGTAAGCTAGTTTTCCATTATGAACAGCCGTTGTTTTTCTTGATGCAAATACATCCAATTTATTGCTAAACATGCAGATATTTCAGTCATTTTAGAGTAGCAAGATATTACAGCAAAGTACAAATATGTTGTGATTAAACTAAATTTCCAGCTGACAGCATGAATGTTTCCAAGTAGCATCTGAAACTCCACAGCAACTTCTTGCACTTTCTTCACAGTTAGCTTTCCTAATGCCTAAATCTCTCTATATCAAATCTCTGTATCATCTTGTAATTTACTGTCTTGTTATTTCTTCCTGTTGAAAGCATTGTTTGACCTGGTCGGTGGTACGCCTTGTGTTGTCCACTTACCGTTGAATTCTCTGCATCAGGTAGGCCGTCTGCAGTACAAGGTGGACAAAAATTTGTTCTCGAAAAACACACCTGGGTTCCAGCTGACATTCTTGACCCTTTTCCTTCGCCCAAAAAAACATCAGGGGCATTGAGAGTGCCCTGCTTCAAGGGTTCTGCTTGATAATCAATGTGCATTCCTTTGTTGTTTGTTTGTACTTACCATTGGTCCAAAGTAGACCAGTGCTATTATTATCAACTAAAGCTAAAACTATAATAAATTACTAAAATCTGAACTAAATTCAAATGAAAACTGAAAATCTAAAAATAAAAGATAATTCAAAATACTAATATAATAGTGCACTCAACGGCCACTTTATTGGGTACACCTGTTTAACTGCACGTTAACGCAAATATCTACAGTAATCAGCCAATCACATGGCAGCAACTCAATGCATTTAGGCATAGACATGGTCGAGACGATCTGCTGAAGTTCACACTGAGCATCAGAATGAGGAAGAAAGATGATTTAAGTGACTTAGAACATGGCGTGTTTGTTGGTGCCAGAAGAGCTGATCTGAGTATTTCAGAAACTGCTGATCTACTGGGATTGTCACACACAACCATCTCTAGGATTTACAGAGAATGCATGGTCCGAAAAAGAGAAAATATCCAGTGAGCAGCAGTTCTGTGGGCGAAAATGCCTTGTTGATGCCAAAGGTCAGATGAGAATGGCCAGACTGGTTCAAACTGATAGAAAGGCAACAGTAACTCAAATAACCGAGGTCTCTGAGCATCTCTGAAGAGGTTCAGATGGACTACAGCAGCAGAAGATACACCGGGTGCAACCCTGTCAGCTAAGAACACGTAACTGAGGCTACAATTCACATGAGCTCACTAAAATTGAACAATAGAAGATTAGAAAAACATTGCCTGGTCTGATGAGTCTCAATTTCTGCTGCAACATTCAAATGGAAGGTTCAGAATTCGGTGTAAACAACATGAAAGCATGGATCCATCCCGGTTCAGGCTTCTGGTGGTGGTGTAATGATGTGGGGATTATTTTCTTGGCACACTTTGGGCCCCTTAGTTCCAATTTAGCATAATTTAAACGCCACAGCCAACCTGAGTATTGTTGCTGACCATGTCCATCCCTTTATGACCACTTCTGATGGCTCCTTCGAGCAGGATAATGCACCGTTACAAAGCTCAAATCATCTCAAACACTGTACTGAAACTGACTCCACAGTCTCCAGATCTCAATTCAAGCACCTTTGGGATGCGGTGGTCTCTGAGGAATGTTTCCAGCACCTTTTTGAATCTATGCCATTAAGAATTAAGGCAGTTCTGAAGGCAACGGGGATCCAACCCAGTAATAGCAAGGTGTACCTAATAAAGTGGCCGGTGAGTATAATACTAAAATAACACTGGTGTAGATAACCAAAGATATTATATGCATTTTATTTTTTTGCAAGTTTATAAGACTTATTTCGGTCAATATTTATTATATTTATATATTAGAAAATTCTTCTTTTTATTATTTTATTTTGATGTTTTAAAACCTTTAATGTTTACAATTTTGTCTTTATTTCTCTTTCTCTTTGTTATGTATAGCACTTTATATAACCTTTGTGCAAAATGTGCTACATAAACCTGCCTTGCCTCATTACTGTTTAACATCATTGCCTGTTTTTGATTTCAGTTTAAAGTTGTGATTCAGTTTATGGAAGAAAAAAAACAGCAATATTTTGTTACAATCCAACTAACTGTGCAATGAAGTCATGATTTCCAGACATGCCGCTGCTCGATTTGATTTTTCAGTGGTGAAGCATGTGTAATATAACGCTCTAATAACAAATTTGGTTCTTGTTCTGTCTTGCTAACCGATGCCCCATGCATTACTATAGCAGCAGTGAGTAAATGTCGAAGCAACACCAAATCTGTCACTAATAATATTAAAAACATAACATCATCCAAGAAATTTAGTGCAAGGCTAAGCATTTCTAGGAAAACAGCTGCTTTATCTTTAAAGGCAATGTTTCACTAGACTTCAGAGCGGCTACTTTTATAGCTCACCTAAACAGACACTGACATTAAATTACAATTAGCTGGATAATTGAATTATGCATTAGATTCTGAACAGCTGCTCAGTGGTTACATAAGCACACAAGACTGAGTCTAATGTCGCATTTCCGGAAATCTGAAGCACTGACAGACGAGGTATTTTTAGCTATTGTTAAGCAGTGACCTTGCACAATTATTGAAAGTTACTGATTAAACAAATGCAAGTAAACCATAAACAAAAGGAAGGAATTGTGTAGTGCTATTTCCCTCCACATGGTGGAGAGATTGGATTACCATTAACTACTACAGTACGATGCATTGATGGACGTTACTGGACGGACCTCTGTTTGGTTTGAGGGCATAGACAAAATGTGATCTTAAGACATTTTTTAATGATCAAAATTACATTTCAAATGTTTAATATTTCTAAATATATATATATTGTATATATAAAATGAAAAAAGCTAGTATCACATATTTGAAAAGCAAAACATTTTTCAAATGTTTAAAAATTTAGTGCACACATTTTCTTCCACTTTTTAAATGATCATAGATTATAAATAAAGATACAAAATTAAAACAATAAAAAAGCTAGAATCATGCATTTGAAAAAAGCAAATAAAAAAATCAGTGCACAATTTCTTCCACACAGTCTTTTATTTGTAAATAATAAAAATGAACTCTTGAATATAAAACATACACATTATTTGAGCCACGTCTGCTGTACAAACAAGAAATGTTGCAGTGAATACTTTCAATTTTGTTTCAGTGGAATACATGAGCTGTAAACAATCAGTATCCTTGAATAATACTGACAAAGTAAATAAGTCTGCCAAAACCAGGCATATAAAGTAAACTTCTCTTTGAAACGAGGATTCATGAGCATTTATTATAAAGCAACAGGGTGGTAGAGGTCCAAATTTCTCTCGTTAGATTGGGCATTACTAAAATAAAACTTTGGAGGCATCCCTTCTTCCGCTCAGCAGAACAAAGAGACAGAGCACTGATCCATTAACTTGAATGGGGCTGCTTTGTAAATATAAGTAAACTTCTTTGCAGACTCATATTTACAATATATGCATGTACGTAAGTGATGTTTACTTGATACACTCTGTTTCAATATCGATATATCTCTAAGTCATCGTGAATTTCATAATTATATTCCATATACATATAGCTCTAGTTTTTATACAGGCTTTCTACCTTAGTTTTAGCCCCACAGTAGTACAGACTACAGTGAACAGCAACATATCAATAAAATAGGGCCTTGAGTTTGCTGAGTACTACAGTACAGCGCTTATTTATCCATCCAGGGTAAAGAAGGGGGGAAAAAAGAAGGCGGGGGCGGGGGCGGTGGGCGGGTTGGGGGGCTGGGGGGGGGTTAAAACAATTTTAAAAATCGTATAGAACATTCAGCCCCAAAATAAGGCCTGTGTGTATGGCTGAACCCGGCCAAATGCCCACACATGGAATGAATGGCTTCGTTTTATTTGATAATCTATTTATATCAAGTACAAGCAAACTGTACAAGTACATGCAACATACAAGCTGTCCTACAGTTTGTGGAACTAACACACACACTTATTGTAGTCTCTTTTTTTCTCATCTGTCTTGTTTTACAAAATGTGCATGCAACTTGGAACAGTTCCAGATTCATGCTGTTCCCCGTGTTGGTGGCGAGCGGTCTTCTTCAGAGACCACGTCTCACTGTCACATTCAAAATGCTCAGAGGGGGGAGGGGGTGAGGGGGGATCTCTGAGATTCGTTTTATAATAAACTAAACCCAAAACCGATGACAAACGGCTAAAAATAGGAAGCTTACGATTTTGGCCTCTTCTGATTTTTTTCATTAATATTATCAATTCCCCAAAGCTCAAACGTTTCTCTTGTTTTGTTCAAAAATCAAGCAATTGTGCTCGCATTAAAATAATGTAAACTCTAGTTGGGTAGAAATTCAAACATCGGTATGTACAGGTCCTTTACCAAACGGAATAGAATTCAAAATGCTCTGAAATGCCAGTACGATATGTTTTGTGATTGCAAAGTCGAACGTTTTAGTGAGCAAATGCATGTAGTGACTGTTTCCGGAGTTTCCTGTTAGTGTTGAAGAAACCTAAATGATAGTGGCAGCTTCTTACAGTCCCAGTGAATCAAATACAATTGGTTTTGTGTCTTCCATGAAGCTCGTATGACACAAATGTCAGAAAACATGAAGCATGTTTTCACATTCTACAAAGTGTGCCTATTTACCAAATCAACAGTAACGTGAAAAGGCAAAGCAGTCGGTGGCGACTGCTGTAAACAGACTTAAAAGGTTCTCAGGCATCCCTGCCTTAATAGACGCAAACGCACACTCACACACACACACACACACACACACACACTGCAGTCACACAATCTGAGTCTGAGTTCGTGCCAGACCGGCACACGGCGGGGTCTCGGATGCAGCATCCGTGAAGCAGAGAGGAAACTCTCTGAGAAGACTAAATCTTGACCTTTAACCCTCGACCTCTGGGGCTTCCTGTAAGTGCAATATAGAGGAGGGGCAGTGCTGTCCTCTCACTCTCGCCAACTCTGAAATGCATACACATGTGAGAAAACAAATACGACGACTGACCAGAACCATCTAGGCTACCGGAACCACTGTGGGCTCTGCTTCCTGTCAAACGAAGCGGGGTCGCGTTTAGGGAGCATCTCCCTTCCTTCTCTCGTCATCTCAGCAACAAAACATGCAGTAAAGGAGCAGAGTGGATCAAAGGAAATCTCTACAACCCAAAGATCAAAAGTAAAAGAGAAGTGATTGTCAGGCTTCAGCAAAGCTTTGATCATGATTCTGTCCATCTGTCTCTTTATCTGCCGCTCCGGTTCTGATTGTTGCCTCGGGTCCTTGGTCCGTGTGTTTTAGTTTCGCGTCTCGCTCCTGTCCATTCACTAGGACCTGATGATGCCCGGTGGCCCTGAAGAGTCCAGCGATGACTGGGAAGCGCGACGAGCGAGAGGAGCTAAGGTCGGGTCGACCAATGATGAGGGGGGAAACAGTTTGTACCAACCGATCACTGTGCTGGAAAGATCCAGCTCCTCTAACAGAATCTGTGCGACTCCCATGAAACATTTGTGGTCCATGCGGCCGTAATCTCCCCACACTATTACCTGAAGACACATTCAGTGGTCAGTACACACTAATGTGGACTATGGAGGTATACCGAAAACCAACGAATGAAACTCGCTTCCTACCTGGAGGACTTTACCCTGCGGACTTTCCTCAAACAACAGCGCTTGCTGATACAAAGGATCGAGCGTTTTCCGTGCAATCTTGGTTTTCTTTTTGGCTTTGCACGCTCCGTTTTCCAGCAAATAGACCTTGACGTAGGGAGCTGTGAAGAGCAGACATAGTTCAAAAAGGCTTGTTCAAGCATTTATAGTGCCTGGCTGCGGCACGTCATATTAACAATTAGTACAACGTGTTAAACTTCAAATTGTCCGGCTGTAATCACTCCATTAAGCTCCTTTAAATCACATTTCTGTTAGTCCAAAGTACATGTGCTAAATGACTAAAATTGAACTACTAATTAAAGTGTGGCGAGCGGGACGAGGCCGAGGGCCGTGAGAGAGCGGCGCGAGGCCGGTGGCGTGATTAATGATGAGCGACACCTGCGCGACGTCTCGTATCTCTCAGGGAGGAGCGGAGGCATAAAGGAGAGATAAACAGGCCTGGACTTATGTTGTGTTTTGTTTTATTATATGTGACAGCAGTCGTCCGTGAGGGGCTCAAAACATTAGATTTGTATTTGTTTCATTTTTGGTATTAAAATCTGTTTGAATATTCGCCGGTTCCCGCCTACTTCTTCCCATAACATCTAACCTCGTTACATAAAGCAACTACAAATACACTATTGTTCAAAAGTTTGGAGTCGCTTTCGTAAAAAAAGTCTCTTATGATTACCAAGGCTACATTTGTCTGATCAAAAATAGAGAAAAATAATAATATTGTGAAATATTAATTAAAAAAAATATATATTTTAGCATATTTTATCATGTATTTCAGTCTTCAGTGTCACACGATTCTTCAGAAATGATTCTAATATGCTGATTTGGTGCTCAAGAAACATTTCCTATTGTTGTCAATTTAGAAAACAGCTGTCCTGCTTAATATTATTGTGGAAACCATAATCTTTCAGGATTATTTGATGAATGGAAAGTTAAAAAGAACAGCATTTATTTGAAATACTGATCTTGTAACATTGTAAATGTCTTTACTGTCACTTTTGATCAATTTAATTAATGCATTCTTGTTGAATAAATGTATTAATTTCTTTTAAAAAATCGTACTGTTTAGTCATGCATGTAAAAATGTTTACACAATGAGTAGGATACACATAATGAATCCTTAATCCCTATCAAAACTAGTTGTGTGTGGGCACACTCTCACCCGGCAGCGATTTGGAACCTGGTTTAGGTGTAAGACCACGGGCCCTGATAACCTCCACCTCCAGCTGCCCTTTCTTATTCGTCAGTCCAATCTGAACATCTCCTACAAAACAAAACCAATTAAAAGAAAAAAAGAAAAAAGTTTCAAGAAATTAAATGTTTCAAAGTTTTCCATTGAAGCAATCTTAGACTTTAGTTTGTATATAACTAAAAAAATATTTACTTACCCATAGCGGGCGTGGCAAGTGTTTGTCTACCCACCAACTGAGCAGGGCCAAGACCGTCCAGGAAATCACTGAACTGGCTGTCAGCCCCTAACCTCATCCCTGAGAAGATCAGACTGACACACACACATGCACCAGTCATCAGATGGATGGATGGATGGATAAAAAGAAGCAATTTAAATACAGCTTATAGTAAATTTCTTGTTATATTTATGCATTCTTAAATACTGTACTTTGTTGTCATAAATCCATAAAAATCCCCAAATGTATCTTCTGAAACCATTGTAGAGACCAACATATGAAAACAAACTTCAAACAAGAACATATACATGAATTAGTTTATATGGATGAAATCTACTACTGCAGAATGAGCCTACTGCCCTCATTTAGCGTTCAAAGGCTGCTGAAATGAGTATGGTATGTAAACCCTGTCCTGCGTTAAGGCCCCTCTTAATACACTCAATATTTCCTTTGAGACCAGCGCAATTTCCATGACCTAACTACTGCAGGAATGTCTGAGGGACGTGCCAGCCCATGTCGTGCTACCATATGAACGGCTTTATGTGATTTCAGACCATTTAAAACACGTTCAACCTTAAATCACGGGGTTGCTGCTCATTTTGCCGTGTCACACAGTCACGACGGACAGGCCAACCGACCGAACGACCCCCGCTCTCTGAAGCTGTAAAGGGAATCGTGGCTGGCGTTTTCTGCGCCGCTACAGACCCTGCCAAGGCCCCTCTCCGCAGATGATGGATATTTTAATTATTATAGGGGAGTACTGCTTGCCATCTGGCTCCAAAAATGGAGTTTAGACAGTAGTGGACACAGCATTAGCTCTGTAAATCAGACTGTTCTCTATTAGCTTATCCTTATGTTTTTTCCAAATAAATCTAGACGAGAGAAGCTCATGTGTACATGACACGCAGCCTGTTGATGGGTTTGCAGCGAATACATAAAAAACACCAGAGACAGGACATTTTAAGGGAGAGAGAGCTGGGGAGGAGGTCAACATCGGGTAAAATAGCAGAAATTGGTTACAGTATACATTATAAATGTCTTTACTGTCACTTTTGATCAATTTAATGCATCCTTGCTGTATACATTTATGTATGGTTTATAACAGGGAAAGAAAGGAGGAGTCAAACTGCACTGGATACTAACTTGCCCTCAGAGCTATAGCTGTTCATGCTGCCGTCAGTGGACTCTCGGCTGGCTTGGCGGGCCATGGCGTTACGGGGATACTCCACTGCCATTCCCGTCTCCTGACTGCGCTGGATCTGACTGGATCCCTTTGTTTTCTTGTTAGCTGCTTCTGTGGATGGGGGGAAAATGGCATTACTATACACAGGACTGTCATCGGGGGGACAAGTGGGTCCCAATAAGGTCCTTTAATTCCCAAACTTACTTAAGCAGCACTTGGAAAGATTCTGCAAGAAGAACTTCAATTAAAAATAGTAATGCTGTCAAAAGGTTAAAGGGTAGCACTTTATTTTACAGTCCTGTTCCCCATGTACATACTATACTTATAGTAATTACAATAACTGGGTAATAACTAGATACTAACCCTGAACCTACCCATAAACATAAGCCCATGTAGTTATCTTATATCACCCAGTACTTTATTAGGTAAGTACTCTGTCAGTACACATAAGTGCACATACTGTAAAATAAAGTGCAACCATTTAAAATAATGAATCATCAAAAGTAAGATAATGATGTTTTTTGTAAAATAAAAAATTTGATTTTTGACACTACAAACAGATAAAGCCAGATTCTTTTATGAATTATTGCAGGTCTGATAAACACAAATTTTAAAAGGTGTAGTAGACATTTGATTAGATTTTTAGATTAGCATTTTTTGTGAAAGTTTTTGTGTTGGGTAGGTTTAGGGGTAGAGTTAGTGTAAGGCAAGTTCGGTCCTAGAGCCGCTGTCCCGCAGAGTTTGGCTCCAACCCTGAAAAAAACCCTCACCTGCCTGTAGCCTTAGTACTCCTGAAGACATTGATTAGCTTGTTCAGGTGTGTTTGATTAGGGCTGGAGCTAAACTCTGCAGGACAGCGGCTCTCTAGGACTGAACTTGCCTACCCCTGGTGTAAGGGGATAGAATATACAGTTTGTACAGTATATAAATCATTATGTCTATGAAAAGTCCCCATAAAACATGAAAACACAACATGTCTGTGTGTGTGTGCGCGCCCAGGTGTTTAAGTTTGTGTGCTATTCTTACAGCCGTCAATCAGGAGAAAATATTGCAGTCTAAGACCAAGATCTTCGCCCTTGGTGAGAGTAACATCTCCTGCTGGACGTCATGGGGCGCCATCCTTACTATTTATGGCCTTTTGATGGATTACAGATCCTTTGAAAATGTCAACCACTGAGGTGGCTCACAGATCCGCTGTCATGCCAGTTGTTTGAGTTAAAAATGTTGCAAAGAGCTTTATCTCTTCACTCATCGTGTTCACTTTCATCAAAACACAATCAAGGGCTTATTCTCACAAGACTTACAAAAGAAAGGTCCAGGGACTCTTATTAGCATTCATTTGCATGGCTCTTACATTATTTGGGAAAACAGAAAAATACTGTCAGAACAGAAATTATCTTATAAATAAAATAAAATACATTTAGAGCACCTGTATGTTGAGGTTCTTCTAGTCTTTTGGACTTTCTAGAATTGTACCTAACAAATGATCTTAAAGCAGGAGTGTTTAAACTACATGCTCTGTGCAGCCCACAAGATATTTTAAAAACAATCTTTTAAAATTGTCACATTTTTGTGAAATAAATGAAATTCATAATATGAACACTGGGTGTCACACTATCAAGTGAAGTCAATGTCACTGGCATCATTAGTCATTCTGCAGTTTAAAAGATAAATCATCATTGGCCTATGTCACTCTTAAGATAATATTGAAAAAGCAGTGTTGGTTTTTAAAAAAAAATGTTTAATTGATAAATTAAACATTTTTAATTTATGAAAAATTAAAAATGTTGGTTGGAAACAGTTTATTTTATTAACATTCCAAATTGTTAACATCAGTTAATGCATTAAGTATCATAAACTAACAATTAACAAGGAACAACCATTTTTGCAGTGTTTATTAATCCAGGTTAATGATAATTCAATCAGTATTGATCATACTTGTTACAAAAAATATATATTTTAAACAAATGCTGTTCCTTACATTTTTTTTTTTAGGAATCTTTGATTAATAAAGTCCAATCACAGCTTCCCCAAAAATATTAAGCAGCACAACCGGTTTTAACATTTATAATAATAATAAATGTTTCTTGAGCAGCAAAGCAGCATATTACAATGATTTCTGAAGGATCATGTGACACTGAAAACTGGTGTAATGATGCTGAAAATGTAGCTTTGCTATCACAGGAATAAATGACATTTTAAAATATATTCAAACAGAATTCTTTTTTAATAATATTTCACAATATTACTGTTTTTGCTGTATTTTCAATCAAATAAAAGCAGTTATGGTGGTTTAAAAGACTAAATATACATTAATACATTAACTAATGTTAATATACAATGTGAAAATTTGTACAAAAATAAAATAAAATAAATAATTGTATTAGTATATACGCATAAATTACTATGAACCACAATTAAATGCTTTAAAAGAATTGTTCATCATACCTAATGCATTAACTCATGTTAACAGATTAAGAAAGTGTTCCCGCAATCATATTTTTAGTTTTGGCTATGGTTGTGAATGGATCAGGCTGGTGCAGTGGACAGAGCGTGGAACAGCTGTTACAAAGCAGCGGAGCTCTTTAAAATGCTGATTTATCGCATCTTTGCAACTCTTTATGATTTATCACCTGATGGTCCTTTTAAGATATTATCCAGGCGTTTGGCAGAGAGCGGTGCCAAAAAAACTTCTTTTGCCATCCTTTTTGAATTTGTTTCTTTTTTCAGCAATCCATTTATTAAACTATAAACAGACAGTGCTTAAAATATGGGATTTTAGAGGATATCAGATCCAACTTCAAAGGTATTTATCTACATTACATCTGATAGGAATCCAGGGTTGATCTGCACCTGACAGTGTGAACTCTTGCCAATGCTAACATGCTGCCATTCATATTTCTAGCCCGAGGCTTCAGCTCCCACACTTTTAAAGAGACTAAAGACACATGCTACTTTAAGAAGTGAACCAAGGTAGAATGAGACCTGATACGTAGATCCACCAGACAAGGGTGACCCGGAGAAAGAGAGAGGAGAGACAGATAAGAGATAGCCATCTAAGCAAAGCAGGAAGACTTGGCAAATGGATTTAACTGACGGAAAGAACTTGCTCTTTATAATATTCCAGTCTTGATTTTGTTAACAATTCCAAAATGCTTTTTGGTCCTGATGACACTAATGTCATTCTACTCAATATATCCTCATTGTTCCTCAAGATATAAAGCATTTTTGGCCATAATAACTGTTGATTTTAGCTTTTACACCAGTAGAGGGCACCTCAGGCTATGCTAACAGAGCATTTAGAAATGTATCTGTGTCCTGTATCTCTTCTCTGGTGTTTAAAAGAATAATAAAAGAGTGTTTAAAAGTGACTTTGTCAGACTGATATCCAAACAATGAGTTTTATTGGGACAAAAGGCCTTGTCTAAAAGGCCCTACTATATATGGTACATGAAGCAGCGAGTAACATGTTTTAGATTTAAACTTGTGAGTTTATTAGAAGCAACACCTGATTTATGTGGCTATTCAAGCCATTGTTGCACAGAAAGGATATGATTGGCTGGTAGTGTCTCACCTGTCTGACTGAGCTGAGAGGTGCTTCTGCTGCGGCGTGAGGGAATGCCCACGATGGCGACTACACGGGCGCTAAGGCTGGATCTGCGCTTTTTCCCTCCTCCACCCAGTGTTCCCAGAGCGGTGTCTGACTGGCTGCCATCCGTACGCTCCAGAGTGTAGATTTCCCCACTAACACTCGTACTCTTCAACATGCTGCGGCTGGATGGATGAATATGACGGCTGATGGAGGGAGAAAACATAGCAAAGACTCTCAGTAACTCAAATGACAAATGGAAAATCACTATGACAATGTGACCCTCTGTGTTTGATTATTCATTCTGAGTTTACCGAAAAGCATAAAAATCTGAGAATGACGTGATCATGGAAAAGACTGCTGTGATCATCTTAAAGGGATAAATAATTGAAAACAGGATTTGTTTTTTGTGCCATTTTGATATAAAAGAGACATTACAATTCAAAAGTTTGAGGTCGATTTTTTTAAATGTGTTTGCAAGTCTCTTATGATCAAGGATGCATTTATTTTATTAAAATACAGTTAAACATTACTATTGTAAAATTTTATCATTACAATTTAAAACAGCTTTTCTATTTTAATATTTTAAAATTGTAATTTATTCATGTGATGGAATTTTCAGCAGCCATTCTTCCAGTCTTCAGTGTCACATGATCCTTCAGAAATCATTCTAATATGCTGATTTGATGCTCGAGAAACATTTCTTAATATTATTAATGTTGCAAAAAGTTGTGCTTCTTAATATCTTTGGAAAACATTTTTTTTCCAGGATTCTTTGAAGAATAGAAAGTTCAAGTGAACAGGATTTATTTGAAATATAAATATTTTGGAACATTATAAATGTCTTCACTGTCACATCTGATAAATTGAATGCATTCTTAAACCCAAACTTTTAAACGGAAGTGTTTAAATGTGTACAACATAAATGTATGGAAACTAAACAACAAAAACAGGTTACCATTGTAACGTGTAAATTAACTACTGACTGCTACACAAACATTTATTCAGTAATTCATAACTTCTTCAAGAGAACAAAAATGTTATAAATGTGTAGAATATGGCCACTTAATGTAGAAAAGGAGGTGCTGTAAAGATTCACAGCTGCTTTTATAATAATCTCTCCTCAAGAGATTTTCAAGAAATGTTTGAACAAATTTTTCAACAACAAAAAAAGTGAATAAATGACATTCCAATTAAAAATTGATCTCTAACAAGTATGATCACTAACGAGGTGTCAAAACGTTACAGAAATTGTCAGACCTAATGCAACAGTCCCTTATGATTATAGCTATGCATCTCACCTAATGCGACCCCTGGGTCGTTCTGATTGAATGGACATGTAGCTGGTGCTACTGATCCGCGAGGCACTGCTGGCGCGAGAGATGGCTGACACGTCACTGACATCACTGTCTGAGGACTTATGGGACACATTGTCACAGCTTCGTCGCTGCTCCTTATAAAGCTAGTGGAATGAAATGCACAAAAGAATGAAAGCGCATATACATTCTGAACATTCTAGATTTTTCACAGTTTGAAAGAGTTGGAATGGGATTACACACTACCGTTCAAAAGTTTGGGGTCAGTATAAGATATTTTCTAATACTTTAATTCGGCAAGAATGCATTAAATTGATCAATAGTCAAAGTAACATGTTATAATAGATAACATATATGTTATATATGTTATAAGGTTACAAAAGATTTACAATTCAAATAAATGTTGTTCTTTTGAACTTTATATTCATCTAAGATTGTTTGATGGTTTAAACAAAAACATAAAGCAGGAAAAACTAAATCTACTAAACACTAAATCAGCATATTAGAATGACTTCTGAAAGATCATGTGACACTGAAGAATGAAGTGATGGCTGCTGAAAATTCAGCTTTGCAATCACAGGAATAAATTTAATCTTAATTAGAAATTCATCCCCAAACTTTTTAACAGTAGTGTGTATATGAAAATGAAGTCCAATCCGAGAGAGCAGAACGGCGCTCACCTCTCTTTTATTCTTGAGCGCCCTCTCCAGATCCTGGCTGGTACTGGAGGGAGCTGCTGTTCGGAAGGTGCGTACTTTCATTTGCCGTGTTCGCTCCTCTGAAGCAAGAGCTAATACATACATGATAAAAAAATATAGGATATTTTCATATTTTGCATATTTATTCAACAAACATTTGGAAAAGTAACCAGTGCAAGTCAGTGGACAATGACTGTACCTTGCTCTACACTGCTGCTTTTAGCGGGAACTTGGGGAAGCTGTCTGACCTTTCGTGTCGAAGAAGAGTCCGCTGTTGATGACGAGAATGTGGGCCGGGAGTTCGGCTGCTCCCTGATGGAGAGAGAGGGAGAGAGAGAGAGAGAGAGAGAGAGAGAGAGAGAGAGAGAGAGAGAGAGAGAGAGGGGAGAAGGAAAATTGTGCTTATTTTATTAAGTACATAGGCCATACCACCAACCAGCGTGGACCAAAATGTACATCTGATAAACACATTTTCACGAACAGACTGATCCTTACCAGATCAATATCTGCTTGATAAGGTAACATTATTGATCACATCTGATATGTATTATTATTGCTAAGAGCCATAAGGAAAGCAAAACAAGTACAAGAGTGGAGGGTGTAAAACTGATGGGGAAAAAATAGAGGTAAATGTGAAAGGTAACATTGTTGTTGTGCACAAGGCAACAAACAGAAAGCTGTGGGTAGGTGATGAGGACAGGTGGATTTTCAGTATAAAAAGCAGCAACCACACAAAACATTTGAGAGAAAAGAGCAAAAGCAGAAGTTATAGCAAAGACAAGGCTTAAAGTGTTAATTGTAGGATGGGTTGAGCACAGCAAGGCTTCTCAGCCCAGATCAGGGTCAGCACCTTTCCATTTGGGGTGAGCCTGGTTGACCCCTGCACGGGTCACCTTACCCAATGGAGGCAGCGATACCCTCTTCCTGCGTGAGCCCTTTAGAATGGAGGTTGGCCTAATGCTGCAAGCCAGTGAGAATAGCAACATACAAGACAGAATAATAAAGGAAAAAAAAAATCAATGTGACAAATCATAGAAAAAATAAAACCAAATGGAAAAAAGCCAACAAATTATTTGCAAAAACAGAGAGAGAAATAGTGTGAATGTGTGAAAAAATAAATATGTTTGTGGATGAAGCCAGAGCAGCACTTCCCTGTAAAAGTTCAACAACTGAAAAATATACACAATTTAATAAATAGAATAATATACTAATAACAGGGTCCAAATTTAACATAGGTGGGTGATTTGAGAAAATGTACTGGCCATGAATTATTTTTATTAAAAATATATTTATGCTTTTTGTATATTTTATATTTTTGTCATTTAAAAGGAATTCAATTAAATAGTTTTTTAACGGGAAGAAAGATTATCTATGATTTGATCACTTGTATGCCATTCATATTATTTTATTATATTATTTTAATATCATTGCTTTTGCCATTTCAACTGAAACATTTTATTTTATTCACATATTGTAAGAGAACTGGTGAGTAAATCTTATTAACCGTTTTATTTACTCACCAAAGTACATTTTTACTCACATTTGGAGCTTGGCAATATTTTAATTTTGGGCTCTGATATAAAATATAGAAATGGTCAGAAACAAATGAACAAAAGCATATTGAAAAAATATATATATAATTTAAAGTCCCCCTGTAGTCAATAATTGTATCCCTTAACACTCATCTTTGATCACTCAAATGACATATTTAAACGTTTTTTTCCTTGAAAAAAAAATTCTTCATGCCTTAAAATAGCTGGAATGTAACTACACTATTGCCTCATTTAGTATACGCGGTTCTATGATATATATGCAAATTAGCCCCGCCTCCACTCACTCAGACCAGCTCAGAGATCCACTCGTTGACAATCACACGTTGACGTGATTGGTTACAAGGTAGTTTGGACGTCAAACCCCAGCGATTTCAAACCGCGATATTGAGACTTTGGTTCACTGCCATTTTAAGGAGAAAATACCCAGCAATGGTGCTGACTTATGAATTTGCACATGGTTTGTCTTAAAGCATATTAAAAACAACACATAGACATATAAACAACATTAAAAGCTTGATTTTCACCACAGGGGGACTTTAACAAAAACCACTATACAAGTCCAATCTAGAAGCTTTATCCAGTGTGAAATAAATAAGTGTGTACTAAACAGGTTCTGTACATACAGGACTTCAACAATCAACAGGCAGTGCAAATGTGACATGATGTGACATGGTTTGATAAGTCTTACCGCTCGCTGTCAGATATTCTCTTGCCATGTTTCTGACAGCTAGGCTTGTCCAGAGTTCTCGACTGCCTGCAACATGGAAATGATCGAGGCGAGACAGAAAACAAAAGAATGAGGAGTGGATTCACTCAGGACTGGACGGACAGTAAATGAAACTACTGTCTAATAAAATGCCACGATGGAGATGGACATGTTATTGGTATATGTGCTCTAGAGCTCTTCCTGTGGGTCTGTACCTCTGTGCGTCTGGCTTTGCACTGAGGTGGTGTACTGTCTCCTGAGCGGGGAACATAGCCTCCAAAACCCAGCTGATTCATAAGATCAGGTCAAACACATGTGAATGGCATGGATACAGACACACAGACACACAATGACACAGTATGGACTGATGTTAATACAAAATAATAATTTCATTAGGGCTAAATCATGTCACTTTGGTTTAGTGGCTACTCAATAAAGGAAATGATACAATAATGTGTACAGTTAGACATATACACAAGACACACTGTGTACGATATGCAGCACAGACAACTGACAGATGACATTATGTGACTTTATATACCCGGAAAATTTAAGACAAATCCTCTGAAATCATATCAATTTCAGATGAATCTAGAGAAAAGTGAAAATACAAGCAGTGCCCCCAAAATGAATTTGGACACTTAAAATGTCTGAATATCACATGTAAAATATAAGACCGATTTGAACCTGCAAACAAATCACTCTTTTATAATCTGAAAACTTACTTTTTTGTGTGAAACGTTTTGCCTGAAAAGTGTGCTTGTGGTATTTTTTTGTTTAAAATAAATCTCACTTGGTTTAAATTTTGTTGCTATGTTATTTGTGCATTTTATATGTCAACATACTTTTCAGGGCCACTGTAATGTATGAACATGTATCAAAAACTGTTGGAAAAATCTGTATAAAAGAGAAGTAGAAGATAGCAAGGGAATAAACTATAGTCTGTGGAAAGAGTTTAGATAGAAAGGACTAAATACAACCTCATGAAATCCAGAGTCAACGCAACACACTACACATCACACCACAAAAGCCACATTTTTAAAGCTACTGAGCAGCTGAAAAACTACAAAACACACTGACGATCACATTATAGAGCGCTAAAATCATGGGGCTGCTGGGTAACAACAAGCTATAGGTCAGAAGCTACAGGAGGTTGGAGGGTTAGCTATACAGTACATCCACTATCTAGTCCCATGGCAGGGAGGGGACAGACAGGTTAGAAGAGCAGAGAGGTTTAGCAATAGGACTGGAGGACAGGAGGGATACCTGTCATCTTCTGGGGAGGCATGCTGAATTAGGATCCTTGGGCTCATGGGTCTGGTACGGGGCAGAGACTGGGTGCTCCTGCGTGAGTGTGTGCGTGTGTGATCCACAAACACCCAAAGAGTTCAAAGTGGAGATGGAAGAAACACGGGAGGTCAATATAGAGACTGTGACAACGGTCATCTCAAACACACAAGATGTACAGATTCAGGGGACTCATATTTGACACTTCTTCAGCTACTGTGGTTAGATAAAAACTCCCTATCCAAGACGCAAAACAGAGCCGTCAGACCATAATAGTCACTGGACACTAACAGTGCAGTGCATAGTGGGTGACCCAACAGTGGTATGTTTCTCTGACATTAACATAGACATGCTGGGTCTTATTCACTAACAACCGCACATAAGTGTTCTTATTTTACAGTATGTGCACAGAAAAAGCTCTCAAAAAGAAATCATTCTAAAGCTAATTAATTTAGATTAATCAAAATGAGTGAGTGTATGCTAGCAGTTCGTTATTAGCATCAGCTTTCTTCACAGTCTCCCTCCAACATTGATGATAAGAAATTATTCTAGAGCAGCAAATCAGCATATTAGAATGATTTCTGAAGGATCATGGGACACTGAAGACGGGAGTAATGGCTGCTGAAAATTCAGCCTCATGGGAATAAATTACATTTCAAAAGATATATATAAAAAAAAAACTTAAAAGAGTTTAAATTATAATAACATTTCACAACATTACTGTTTTAACTGTATATTTAATAAAACAAATGCAGCCTTGGTGAGCATAAGAGACTTACAAAAACATTAATTTAACCCACCCTAAACCTTTATATTCATAAAGATTTTACTTAACAAATTTTACGTTTCTAATGCAAGGATTTGTAGGCGTGGTTTTAAATTTTCCCAAAATTATGATTTCTGTTTGCGCTCAAGTTTTATGCAAAACGATGTGTGTGCACATTAGTGAATGAGACCCAGTGATTGTTGTGTTCAAAGGGCATCACAAAGGAACATTATAAGAGTGTCCTTTAATGTCTGTGAATGATATTAATGACAAATTCAACAAAATTAGAATAATCCGATTCAAAATAAAGAGTGTACCTGTCTCGTTCAGGTGAATTGGAATTAGAACCTGGTCTCAGACAGTTGGTACTAGCACTTCTAAGCCTGTCAAGAGAGGGCTGTAGATCACTAGGGTCACAACATGCCATCCAATGGAGAAAGGAGAAGGAAAAAAGAGAATAGGAAGATGACAAAGAACAAAAACATTAGGTCCAAAATAAAATGAAAAGCAAACCTGTAAGGGGAGGAAGTCAAGAGAGCTGCTATAATGTGGTGTGTGAGATAATGGTTGAATTTTCTAATGTTTTGAATGAGGAGCTGCTGGCTCTTGGGAGCTGTTGGATGTTTGATGTTGTTGTAGTTTTTTATCTAATGGGGTTGAGGGTTGACATTTTCGACCCCTTACCTAATGGTGATCTTGTCTGTGAACCTAAGAACTTGGCGTTGTGTGGCAGTGACTACAGACAGCCGTGACTTTGACTTAAGGCATGCAGGAAGTGTTGAGCTGAACACAAACGAAAGTCAAACAAGTGCAAACAAAAGCAATCACAAGTTACAGAAAAAAAACAGTAAAGAACAAAACATAACAACCAAAAATAACATTATAAAATCTTATCTGTGGATTACAGCAACAAAGAAACACGTTCAAAGTTTAACACTGTGTCCCAACATTGGGAATGCGGATGCTAACGGATATCTTTCTCCAGGAATTATGGACCTACTTGGTTTGGACAGACAAATTGCTTATTGTGGTTAAACATGTCCCATTGCGCCGGGTTAGGACACAGCATAAGATGTGTACAGCTAACGGTGATTTACTGTCTCTTAAAATTAACAATATCCACCAAAAAAAAACAAAACAAACATTAGACAGAAAGCACTCACATTTACCTACCATCTTAACACCTAACAGTGGCAGATTCCCATAAGATTGTCTGTATTTCAATCTCCAATTAAAATACTACAATAGCTCTCTATGTGTTTGCATATGCTGAAGTGCATATGTCTATGGTGTATTATAGTTTAAATTTACATTAAATGCAATTAGCTGAACTTTAGAGTACTTTTTTGACCCGTTTAAATAGGACTGAAGTACATCTTTATATGTAATTTCATAGTTATTTTTATTGTTTTTTAATTGTGGTTAAAGTGTGCCGCCAAATGTATTGACAAGCATTTATGGTAAACTAAAATAACTTTAAATTCATTCCTACTGAAAACTTTTAATCTGATATTATTATTATACTTTTTTTTTGTAAAAGAAAATGTAAAGGTGTACTTAAGTGTGTCGTGAATGTGTACTCCATTTAAGTACAGTGGCATTTTATTTCATTATTATATGATCTGCAGGAACATTTTTTTGAAGTATAAGATTTGAAGTACAGTACAAATGCACATTCAATAGAAATAAGTGCACTTTTTCACAAGAGCCAACAATATTACCAATTTCTAATATTATAGTAAATGTACAACATTGTCATGAACATCCAGTTTAATGGTTTTGTTAAATGATAAATGTGTCAAACTTTGACAATAATCAAAAATATATGCACCAGCATACTGCATATTGCATTAGCTAAGTGCTCTGGAATTTGAGGTTCACAGATGCTATAAAATACTAATTAGTCAGAAAGGATGGCTCAGGAGTTCAGCTTTGGCTGCCTTACCTGTAAATATCCTTATGAATTCCATTGACTAATAAAGGCATCTTAGGAGGCAGAGTGCTACTGTACTTAGATGAACTCCTGGCAACATTACATTAACATGCAAGCATGCAAAAGGGAAACAAAAGATGTATCAACATCAGAGCTGTAGTTAGTCCACTCAAATAGCAAAAGAATGTCAAAAGTAACTCGAGCAAACATGCAAAGATCACTCCAGGGGCAACTCCCTCATTCTAGATCATCCTTTTTCCCCGCGCTCATAATCAAGGTCAGTGACAAGCGGAATAAAAATAAACGTGTCAGAATAACACTTGAGCAGAATGAGATTGTTATTTTGAGAAAGCAAACGGTTGTCGTGACGAGGTATTCGTCTTTTAGGCTGTAAGCCAAAAGCAAGTGGAAAGTTCCGCTTGTAATGTTTCTTGTCAACTAGCTGCTCTGAAATATTAGAGTTGAGAGGCGAAGAGCTTGACAAGAAGCGTTCGAGGGAGAGAAACTGGCATCAACACTCAGTTCTGTTTTAATTAAATGGAATAAACTTCAGGCTAGGCGAACGAAACAGATACGAGGAGTCTTTTCAAAATGAAAATGATATTACCAGTGCTTATGACACCAAAATAGTGATATTGATTCACATGGTAATCTGAACACAACAATACTATAATTCACAGATTGGTGGTTCGATTCTGGACTTTTCTTTACCTTTGGGTGTGCAGACACTCTGCGCTTCGACCCCGCATTGATCTGTGTATCAAGATGACCTCACTGCAATTACCATGGAGATGGATGACACAGGAAAATAAACAAAATAGACCAATAAAAAAAGCAAACATAAAGGAAAAAATGGGCACCAGTAAGTGATTTAGAAGAGGACCAGTAACAATCCTTAAAGCCAGTACAATACAAAGTCTTTCTGTACGATCATCTCTGTCCATACAAACCCTTCAATGGTGCTCAGTCCTTTCAAAAACAAACCTTCAGTGAATCATTCAATCACATGTGTTTTGGCTATAACCCACCTTCTGAAAATCGAGACCTTTGTAGATAAGCACAATTTCTCTTCCCAAAAACAAAATTTGAATGGCATTCCAGAAACAGTATTTTAATGGAAGAAAATGAAGGCAGGTGGAAGTGATTTTTTTAACACACACTATGGCACACTTATACACACTCGCTTGAACGCACACGTTTCTATTTACCTGTCGTCTACGTACTCTCTCTCTTGCACACGGGCACGGTCATGGTAGCGTGTTGGGGAACGGGATCGCCGGGTGTGCTGAACCTCATCTAGACTCCTTAGAGAAAGATGTGCCCCTTTTAATGCAGGTTGCAATTATTTGCTACATGATTAATCCTGAATAGGTAGGGACATACCTCTGTGCGGGGACGTTGGGAGGGCGGGACCGCCCCCTGCTTTCTTCTTCTCTGTGTGGAGACACGGACCGTGAGCGATACTGAGTTGGCCTCTGCTGATCAGGAACCTCTAAAGTCGTTGCTCGATCTCTGTCTCTGTCTCTGTCCCTTTCTCTTTCTCTTGATCGGTTTTCTGTAGCTGTGATCATACACACACACACACACACAAAAAAAATGTAAATAACATTTTTTAAAGCCTGTCTGGAAAATTCAGATGCACTGCTTATGCAGTCATTGGCTTTAACAAACCACATTCCCCATGTTAGAACCCATCCAAAAATAAAAGGATCAACATAATATGTTAGATCATATCTAACAAAACATGCCAGACAATTAAAATACCTTGTTCATTCTCCTTTTTCTTGACCAATGTGTGCTTTAGACAGTTGGAATCACCATTTGAGTTCTACATTATATTCAATTTATTTATTTTTCTATTTTTGGTTATTTAAAAATCTGTTTTCTACAATTAAATGTTTATTTTTACAACACATCCAAAAATTACCTTTTTATTATTTAGCAAAGCAATGAACACTGAAAGCTGAATATATTATATATAATATATTTTATATATTAATTAATATATTTTATATATTAATTAATATATTATATTTTTATTTTATGTTCTATTTTATTTTTAATTTTTCTAATAAAACCGTTTAACATAACTATTATAAATATGATATATTATATTATATTATAATAACAAATTTTTAAGTCACAATGAATAACAAATTCAAAGGTGAGCATGATAAAAAAAAAAAAAAGAAGAAGAAGAAAAAAAAGAAAAATGATAACCACTGACCTAAGACAACATCCACTATTCTCACAATTGCACAAACATATGCCTAATGGTTTGGAGAATGTCAAGGTATCTCACAAAGGCAGTGTTCCACAAAACCGTGTCATTTTCTAACTTCTACCATGCAGAGGCAAAATCAAAGGTTGAGCACTACTGAGAGGAAACAGTCCTCCCGTTCCCAAATTCTCCCTCATCATCACCTTCCCCATTGTGATCATGCATGTGTTATAGTGTGCATTATGCTGCAGGTCTATACTACTATACTACAGAGAAAAGTACTGGAGACAGAACACCCCGGAAAGTCAATGTCTATAAACACATTCTTCCAATATAGAAAAAGCACCACTTTTATGTTTTAAGCACTTTATAGTAACAAATCAGTTATTTTATTAGAATGGGATGAATGAAACATGCCAGATGTGTAATCCTGGTGATTGGTGCCTTGTCTCCAGCACAACAGCGGTGACTTCCAAAGGAAGGGAAGACCTGCTATTGGATGCTTCTATCTTGGGGTACTCTAATTCACAAAGCACAAAGAAGTGCCAAGGTGGCGAATGCCTTGGCCCCTCCCACCCACCTGTGGGGACTACACCAATAGCATCATCATAATCAGTTTCTGTAATACGCTGCGAACCTGCACAGACAGATACAGATATACACAGGGACAGATGTACAGACAGACACGAGATAAAGACGTAAACGAATGCACACAAAGCACTGTTGGAATAAGCCATGGTTAGGAAAGCAAAGGTATACAGAAATAACCTAGCATACTAAAATATGTCCTGTGGACATACTGTACCCATGGGCCACACACTCCTACACACTAACTCACATGCAGCACGGTTCAAAAAACATAACTTACAGACAAAACAGACAAAAAAGTGCAACACAAAGCCAAACATATTAATGAGACTGGATGAATTCCAGGAACTTGAGCTAAAAGATATGTTGATGTTTAACTAATATTTGATGATTTTCCTTCACCTACTTACAGTATACTGCATTTCATTTAGTAAATTTTTTTGAAATTATGATAATTTCTCTGGTTTGACATATCATCTTGGAAAGTAAAGGCAAACTTCATCTATTTTAATCGAACTGCCCACATACTCTTCAGCTTTCTGTAATTCTGTGAAACACTGAGGGGGCGAATTCACTAAACGATTGTGGCACTCAATTGAGCAGTATATTAGTATTTCAGTATACTGTATACCACTCACAATTAAGCAGAATGTACACTACCGTTCAGTCCTGAAAAAAATTATCACAGTTCCCACAAAAATGTTAACTGTTTTCAACATTGATAATATCAATAAATGTTTCTTGAGCAGCAAATCATGATTGATTTTGAAGGATCATGTGACACTGAAGATTGCAGCAATGGCTGCTGAAAATTCAGCTTTGCTATCACAAGAATAAATTACATTTTAAAATATATTAAAATAGAAAATAGTTATTTTAAAAAGGATTAATATTTCACAAAATGAAAGTTTTTACTGTATTTTTGGTCAAATAAATGAGCATAAGATCTTTCCAAAACTTCTACAAAAAAATCTCATTGACCCCAAACCTTTGTATAATACTGTATACAAAGTGACGTAGCGCAAGTCAATGTCATTTGTTTTTGGGCAAACACACCTGCTTTCTATGCAAATTATGCTAATTACAGGGGCCAGTCACCGTTGAACTATTGCCATTCATGGAAAACTTGTGGTACAACTGTTTGTGCTCACTATAATTGATCAAATTTATGATCACATGATGGAGAAGTGTGTTATAATTGGGTACATATCCAGTTATCGGGTCCTAAAACTGCGCAGACGGTGCTGGCAAATAAACAGTGGCGTAAATGGTTGCAAGTAACTGAATTTATTCTAAGCAAATTCCTCCCTGTTAGAAAATAAGCACTTTACTATGTAAACACTTTTAGATCACACCCCCACCAGCGTGGCCTTCTACTTACGCTGCAGCTTTTTGGTGGGTGTTTCTGTTTGGCCGTGTCTACGGGGCAGGTATGGCGACGGGTGCGGCAGTGGGATGGAAGAGACGTCATGTGCCTGCAGCTTGTACCAGTGAGGCTTGTCATCCAGCAGGGCAGTCTCCAGCTCGATCAGGATCTAGGTTCAAAGACAGTCAGGTGAAATACTGTGTTGTGAATTCATGTAGTGAATAAATGGACAATGACAACATATGCTTCGTACCTCTCCCAGAAAGTCACTCTCCTCCTCTTGTATTCTGGGTTGGTCCCATACTGTAATCTCCAGCATGTGCTCCCTGAAATCCCGGCGATGGACATGAGAGTACACAAACGTCTGGTTCCACTTGGGTTCCAGACTTTTCTTTACTGTTTTCGTTCTTCTCTTGCTCTTATCACTAAAGTAAAACAAATATACAGATTAAAAAATAAAATGAGAACATTAAAACTCAACTACTTGAGTCTCAACTGCTTGATGCACATATCAACACTAATCAAAATCATAAATTCATATATTTTTTGGAAAATTGGTTATTTAGTGTTTGATCTACTCTACCATTCAAAAGTTTGGGGTCTGTAAAACTTTGTAACGTTTCTCTTATGCTCACCAAGGCTGCATTTATTTGATCAAATACACCTTTTTGAAAAACAGTAATACAGTAATATTGTGAAATATTATTGTAATTTAAAATTCTATCTGAATATATTTTAAAATGTGATTTATTCTATTGATGTCTAACCTAAATATGCTGATTTGCTGCTCAAGAAATATTTCTTATTATATTATTAATGTAAACAGTTCTGATGAATAGAAAGTTACATTTAATGCTAGTTACACCTTGCTAAATATACGTATTTTAAAAAATCTTACTGACCACAAACATTTGAACGGTGGTGAATAGTCACTAGTCGATACAAAAACAAATTTCTTGATACCAAAATTGACACCGCAAGAAAAATCGAATATGCTAATATACAACTATGAATACCTTCTATCGGGCAGGAAATACATTTTGACATAGGGGTTTCTGGGTCGTCCATCCGATCTGGGCGCCAGATCTATAGCCTGCAATACGTTCACTATCAGCTGATGGCCGACCTTGTCATACCACATTTTCACCTGCAAGAAAAATACATACACAGCTAATAAGCTAAAACTCTAAGCACAACATGGTGAATTGCCCTTGTTTTCTTCAGTATTTACTGACCGACAGCTGTCCAGGCAGTAGCTGAGGGGCATCTCTAAGACCACTTGGGCTGGATGGGGACAGGACAGATATAGAGGGTCTTTCCATCTTCTGTGATTCGAAGGAACTTGAACCTGCTGCAGAGGGACAAAGGAAAAAACAAAAGCTGATAACATCACAATAATGTTTATATATATAAAATATATTTAAGAGATTTAAGAGTTCACATCTGATCAGATTATTGATTAATTTGATTCAGTACGTACTAGATTCTAATGGAGGATGTGATGTTTCTGGTATTCGTGGTATATCACTGAAAGAAAGAGATCACATATCCATACATTAGTTGTCAATATTAAAACAACACTACCGTTTAAATGTTTGGGTCAGTAAGATTTTTTTTTTCACCAAGGCTGCATTTATTTGATTAAAATACAGTAAAAAGAGAAATAAATATTACAATTTAAAATAACTTTTTTTCTACTTTAATACATTTTAAAATGTAATTTATTTCTGTGATGGCAAAGCTGAATTTTCAGCAGATTTGGTGCTTAAGAAACGTGTGTTTTTTTCCTTACCAATGTTGAAAACAATTGAGCTGCTAAATCATTTTTGTGTTATAATTTTCTTTATGATTAATTGAAAGGTCAAAAGGACAGAATTGTTTTTTAAACAGAAATCATTTGTAATATTACAAATGTACTTAATGTCACTTTTGATTTAATTTTAATTTAATGAATCCTTGCTACTTTAAATAAAAGTATTAATTTCTTTCAAAAATAGAATCTTACTGACCGTAAAGTGTGGCATTTATTTTAAAGCAATATAGTACAAACATGCATTTAAGGTTTGTTAAGTTTCAAATTATAAACCATTAACTGTTCAAAATATATTATTGACAAGTTCATTTTCAGAAAAGCTCTAGCATCATTTGTTTAGAAGGCATTTTTAAGTGTCCAAATACTCTGGTGACATCTGGTTTCTAGTCAAACATCATCAGCCAGAGGTTAAAAAAAAAAGCTGACAGAAGCAAATGAGTAGGGAATTCAGAGATGAGCTCCTAAAATCATCTGTTAGACTTTGTTTTACTGGCTGCTTAGATTTATACACCCATTGCAAGAGTTTGGAGAGAAATCAAAGAATACATCTTTTTAAAGAGGTAGGAGGACAGAGCAGAGGAGAATATAATGGTTCAAAGTGAAAACTAAACACAATACAGACTATTCAAACACTCTTATTTAGTGATTTGACTTTGTCCGGACTATAATAAAATTGGGTGCTTTGCCGTTTGTTACTCAAGAGTCAGATACCCAGCAAGGCATGTGATGGACGACTTACCCAATTGGCCTTGATACTATTAATTCAACTTTTGGTTCTGTTTGAGAATTCAAGATGATATTGTAAACTTCTTTCTTGGTTAATCCTGGTAATGATTTACCATTCCACTGAAGCACTTCATCACCTGCAAACAGCCAAAATGTATGTTGTCACATTAAATTCCTGTATACATCTGAGAACATCCACAGGTACATTCTTAAAATAGATTTTCAAAATATCTAAATACATTATTGAATTCAATTAAAATAAGGACTGTAAATTAAATGTGTTATTTTAGCACATGCCCTCTGACCCAGGGTCCTGCACGGGTCGTGTTTGTTTGGTAAACCCGCACCCGCAGTACTTAACAGAATACCTAACTTAATTCCGTACCTGACCCGACCCATTTGACAAAGACTGCAACCTGAACCGCACATCATGTGAACAATCTGCCCATACAGGCTATTTTGAACAAATGTGTATAAATAGGCTATACTGATGCTTAGAGGTCTCCATAAATTAAAAGAACATATAGCCAAATATGAGCCATTATTGCCATATAATATCTGGGATATTTTAACGGATTCACTCTGCATTTAAATGCAGTAGTCACTCCTGAAACTCTGCAGCCGTTGGTCCTCTAAGCAGCATGAAAAATAAAACTTTTATTCAAATTGTGAATAGATTATATACAGAAAGCACCCTTAATGCACTCCCTTAATGACTGAAGCTGTCAATCACTTAAGTTGCACGCTGTAAATCGTGTTGTAATTAGAAACCTGACGGTCTTCAGACTACAGAGGTTGAACATATGACATATGACAGCGTAAATATTATTCCACCCGTTACATCGAATATTAGCGGTTCACCCGTCGGGTACCCACCTGCGTGTAGGACTCTGCCCTGACCTGCTGGTAAAGTCAATTAAATCAGAAATTTTCAAACCATCAGAGCAATTTAAGCTTGTAATACAACCTCATTTTTTGAGAAAAGAATGCAGACAATATGGAAATAATATACTGACTTCTAAAGACACTTTTTGTCTATTTGCACTCATCTACAACAATAATTGAATGTCTTTGAATCATCTTCATTTGGGGGCTTTTCTTTGCAAATATTGATATATACCAGTGGTTCTCTACCTTTTTGACTCCAAGGACCCCCAGCCTTAGTTTTGTTTTAAAAACTTGTTTTATCTATGGGCACCCCTTGCTTCTGTACGTAAAGTAACTAAAATAATTATAATTAAAAGTTACATTTCAGGATTCTAGAAGTTTTACAGTAGGAGCTGAATGTTCTTCAGGTTTCCCGCTCTTTTTATCCGATGAATTTACATGATTCTTCAGTCATTTGTGTTTCACTGGATAAGTAATTTTTTATTTTTAAAAATATTTGCACTCACGCTTGGCATATCTACAAAATTTATTTATTTTTAATAAAAAATGTCAATGATGTTTTAAGATTTTATTACATTTATCTGACTTTTTAAGTCAGAGTTTTAAAATTACGTTTGCGTTTAAATTTTATTTTAAATCATTTTAAGTCATCTTAAGGCCCTCTTTGAAGTTTTGAGAACCACTGATATACGCATTTATGTGTGATTAATATGCGTAATGTTGTAATCGGTGTATGATGTAATTTAATTGCATTGTTTACTCAATTGACGCTCTAGTTCTTTAAGCTTCAAACTGAGAGAAGAGCTGGACTCACCGGCCCTTAGATGACCCACCACATCAGCTAGACTTCCTTTCTTGACTTTGGTGATGAAGGCCCCAAGTCTCCCAGTTTCTGTAATCTTCCCCCCGACCACCTGTACCGATACAAATCAATTAAAGATGGGTAAAGTCTACAGAGAATTAATAAATGCCACAACATGTATTGCGGATATCCTGTATTTTGAGTATTGTTCTTTTTTTCTTTTTTGTACATGGTTCATGACATGTAGTTGTTGACTTCATTACAGTGAGGAGAGGAACACCAGTGTTTATACAGTATGTTTAGCTCTCGCCTCACCTTTAATCCAAGCAGAGCCCCAGCCTCTTTTGGCATGGCTGTTCGCTTACTCAAAGTGATTCGGCCAATTAAATGATCACCTTCCTTGGAGGGCTGCCATGTAACCGGATGCTAAAGAGAACAAGGCAGAGATTAATCCCATCAGAGAAAGAACATATAAATTACACATAAATCTCACCTTCACACTCAATCGCATTCACACACAGACACAAGCAGGGTTATTATAGTTAACTAAAACTAAAACCAAAAGAAACATTTTCGTTACTTAAAATTAAATATGAACTAAAATAACATTTCTCATTTTAAGTTAGTTTAACTTGGTGTACTTAAATAATTAATAAAAAAAATTATATAACATGTTTTAAAAAAATACAAGAACACAATAAAATTACTAAAACTTTTCCTAAAATTAAAATGAAATGGAAAATATAAAAATTAATAAAAAACTATAACAGAATCTCAGCAACACTGCACAACTCATGAGTGTTATCGGTCACATTGTTAACATAAAATACAAAATTGCCCTAATTTACTTTTTTAATGCACCTTCCTGATTTAACTGGAAATTATTGCAAAAGAAAATGTTTTTCTAAATGTTTATTCAGAACTTTATTTTTTTGCTTATATCACATAAATAATTTTTAACTAGCTAAATATCTATTTAGAAATTGTCTTGCAAAAATTTGATTCGTATTGCTCAACTATGGTGTTTCTGTACATTTACATTTATGCATTTAGCAGATGCTTTTATCCAAAGCAACTTACATTGCATTTAAGCTATGCATTTTATAAGTTCATGCATTTCATAGGAATCGAAACCATAACCTTGGCATTGCTAGCGCAATGCTTTAATTTATATTATATATATTATATTATTATATAATATACTGATTATAGCACAAGGTGGGAAAAAAACGTACATGCCATGCGGTGGGGTCCAGTGGACAGCACTCCCAGTCCCCTAAAACACACACACAAAAGTTCATCAAGTTTATACACATGTTGACTATGTGAGCTGCCACCTTACACTAGCCAGAGTCCATCTCTAAACCCGCTCTGTTTACGCTTATTGAATATTTGAGCCCCAGAGGGGCACTTGCAGCCAAGATCTCACATTAAAATATGTTCTGCTTTGACCCACCAGCAAAGAAAGACTGAGAACTGGGATTAAAGTGGCCGCTGTGTTCGTGAATTTGTGTTTAAGAGCTACATTTAGTCCCCAGACAGAGGAAGCAATGATGACACGCAAAGCTGAATGCACTCTGCCACATGGACACAAACAAACACACAGGCACCAAGGGACAGTCTCAGCGCTTTCCGTGATGTTGGCCTTCTATTTACTGTTGGCATGTTATATGGATGAGTGCCATGCCATGTGCATACGGGTTTCTGGGCGGTTTTCCGGTTATTTTTTAGCACCTGGGGCATCTTGAACATGACGCACAGAGAGGGTGAGGAGTGCTGAAATTTTCTTCCAAAAAACAAAAATAGATTGTGTAAACTTGTAATTACTTTTAGTCTGCTGTTAAAATGTTTTAGTGTTTTAAATATTTAAAATATCTTAAAATGTAGTTTTAAGTAAAATAAAAGTGTAATGCACTCTTGGGTGGCTAATTGCTTTTATATAAACCAATAGTCAATAAATAACGTGTGGTATTTGCTAAGGGATAGCATCACTTTTATTCTTGCTTATACTTTATCATAATTGAACAATGTTAGGATTTTGAACAAACTTTGAACTAAGTATTAAACTTTGGCACATAACTAAACTCAATTTACATGATTGATGCCTCAAAACCATGCGGTTAATTGAGAGGTATGCTATTGCTTTTCTTAGAAATATTACTGAGATTTTCACCATCCGAAAAATGAAACCCCCCCCCCATATCTAAACAGATTTGCATTGCAAACTTTATTTAAATTTAGATTTGGGGATGGGGATGGGCTCTTCTGACTTGGTGCAGAAAAAAGAAGAAAAAGAAAAAATCACCAAGCACATTTATCTTAGATTTACATACTGTATACAGATATCGTTATTTTACAACTACTTTGAACATGGTTAATCTGATCAGATTTTTAAAAACTATTAATTTTATAAAATATCTTCAGCTGAAGTATCTAATTAATAAAACTAAAAACTACAAAAAACTTTAGACCTGGATAGATTACTTACAAGTATGTCAAGGAATCTTCATAGGTTACTTTTTTAAAGAAGGCTGCTTCTTCACTGTCTAACCCAGTTCTGAGCAGGGTTGTCCTATAAAAGTTACTCTAAATAAAAATGTTAAGCTCTGGAAAGCAGCAAAATTGAACTATCACTCCTGAAAAAGTATTAGTAACTAAAACATAACACACATTTTCAGCAAAAAGCAATGAACAACTTACAAAAGCAACATGTATAAATCAAAACCAAATGCCACAGGTCTGCATGCAGTAATATTAAGTGCGATGTCTCGAGGTATAAATGTTTAATATTGCTTGTTGTACGGTGGATTGGTCCCCTGTGTGGGCTTTTATCTAAGCCTTGTACTGAAGTGTCTCCACTTCTCATTACTTCTCATTCACATGACCTACTTAGCGAATAAATATTTCATGAGTAAATACTTCCACATTGAAACATACTGTATGCATTATTACACAACTATGCTACTCTGGATGATAGATGGGTGTTTCCTCACCTATAGGCACTTCTGGTGTATTTAATTTAATTTGTCCTCTAACAATGCCCAACATAGACATAGCCTACACACATCACAGAAAAATAAAAAAAATAATTTTCTGGAAATCATTAACATTTACTCCACAGTGTAATTTCCACCACATCTAAAAAAATTATTGTGTTTAATAGCATTATATGATGATGATTATAACAGTGATGGAAACAACATTTTGGAATTAAATTGGCCACCTGCTTTACCTTTATCATTTGATAGTTGCCAAAATACATAAATAATATTGTCTAATTTATTTTTAATCTTGATTGGATCTTTATTAAATGCAATTAATATTTTTGTATATTAAGACTGAAAGTCTACTGAAGGCCTGGCACAAGTGTAAAAGATAAAATATATAGATGAAATGCATATGAAAAATAAAAACAAATGATGAAGGCTTGGGCGTGGGCAATTTTTAAAATTGATATTATAAATCCATTCTTTGGCCTTTAACAACCAATATATCAGAATTAAATACAGTTCAACATAACAAAAGTACGAGGTGTCAACTTGAATTGTTCTATTCCTATTATTTAGGAGAAAGAGTCGATTCTCTTACCTGTTGTTTTTGTGAGATTGTTGAACCTGATGAAATGTTGTTCCACTGATAAGAGCGAGCTTATGTTCTGCTCAACCTCCTCTCAATCTCCTGTTCTCTTATTTTTAGTCTCTCATTCCTTCTAACATAGTCTGTCTTTCCTATTCACCCCACAATGTTTACATTTCACCCCTGGCTTGCATTTTACACTGACCTTTTAAGTCTGTGTTTAGTCAGTTTGCCAGGCTAACACCACAGTGCCACGTGAATAAGCTTCAACCTTTACATTTACACTGTAAATACACTGTTGAAACTTGGATATGCAATTTATTAGTACATTCATGAGGTTTGTATGCACTCCAATACATACAAAATAAAATAAAGAAATAAAAATAAACAGTTTTTTTTAATAAATATAATATAATATATTATTTTATTAATTATGTTATTATAGTATTATTTTACAATACACTACCATTTCAAAGTTTGAGGTCTGTCAGTAATATTTTATTTAATAAAATTATTACTTTTATTCAGAAAGGATGCATTTAATTGCACAAAGTGACAGTAAAGACAATTATAACAATTACAATGTTTAGAAAGATATCAATTTCAAACAACTGCTGGTCTTTTGAACTTTCTATTCAATTCTGAAACAAAAAAAAGATTCCAGAAAACTATTAAGCAGCACAACTGTTTTCAAAAATGATAATAAGAAATATTTCTTGAGCACCAAATCAGCATATTAGAATGATTTCTGAAGCATTTAAAAAATCTTACCAACCCCAAACTTTTGAACAGTACTGTATATATTTAATGTCAATCTATAAAGTATATGTTCTCAACGGACCTCCTGCAGTATCTTTACGGATAATAATGGGTTAACAAACCCTTGGTTGAAAACCCTGGCGTTAACACACAAAGGAAGTGAAGAGCCTCGCAGCTTTCAAAAAAAGTTATACAACCACTTGATAGTCATCGCTAATCCATTTGCTTGCATTTGTGCACATTGCAAAAACTACCAAATTTATAAATTAAATAAAATATTACATTCATATTGATGCTGGTGGTTTCCTTTTCTGATTTATGGAGGAGCGTGTTTATGCAAACTCATAAAATGTATAAAATTATAGAAAAGCAGATATCCACCTGACCAACCTCTCTCGCTAACGCTCTCGATCTCCACATCTTCACAGCTGGTGTACTCCGGTGTTGAACCGCCCTCTTCCTCAGAGCTGCTGACGGACATCTGTCTCTTGTTGCCACCCCGTTTGCTCTTGTACGGGCGGGGCGGGGGTGGTCGTAGAGACTCCGATTGGTCAGAGCTGAGCGAATCGTTGCGCAACATGCTCTCTTTTTGACGTTTCGATTTGCGCAGTAGTGCAGCCGAGCCAGGGTCCAGGTGGCTCGGCTGCAACTTCCTGTCCCATTCCTGAGGCTCCCTAAATTCAGGGGGACCTGCGGGCATGGCAGGACCCACCCTGAACCCCGGAGCAGGCGGCTGTGGGGTGTGGTTCGTTTTAGCAGGAGGACCCTGCACAGCCGGTGCACCCTGCAAACCTGTACCCCCCGCGGTCCTCTCTGGAACGTAGGCCTGTTGCTGGCCCTCCAGCGAGGTCTGCCGCCCATCTGCCCATCTCCGTGCACCTCTGTTGTCCTGCACCATCTCCCCCGCTTCCCTCACCTTAGGATGCATACGTCCATCAGGCTCCGCAGGCCGGAGTTTGGCCGGATGATGTGGAGCATTTGGGTCAGTCCTGCACTGTTCCCTGGGTGGTTTCTGCTCCCCCTCAGTCCTCCTAGTTTCAGGACTGTCGTGCTCCTGAGAGCGAGCCTTCATCAGTCTTCGACTTTCTCTCCGATTTTCTCCGGACACTCGCTCTTCGGAACCCTGGGAGTGGATTTTGGATAGCCCTCGCCGCCTCTCTCCTCTTGGCCCCGACTTGCCATTCTGATCAGAGGCTGCTGGTGGCTTTTTTCTAGAGGTTAAATAATCACACAGCATCAGAGATTCAGACAGTTGCACACCTTATATTAAGCAGGCACAATATGATAAGTGTCAAGTAGAATGTCATATATTTATACATATTAACTGGGATATTCTAGATGTTGTATTGAGAGAGAGGTTGAAGTGTACCTATCTTGTGGAGGTTCACTGCGTGAGCGCGATGACGGCGTGTCGGCTGACCCTGTAGAGGGACCTTTTCTGGGGTCGTTTGGGGCAGGTGACTGGGTGTCACGGGCAGTAGAAACGGAGGAGTCGAGAGGGTTCTGAGACCTAGAGCGCATCTTCTTCTCTCCAACGGGGTCTCCACACATGGCTGGTTCACTCACTGCAGACCCCAGCTCTCCAGGTTTGGGCCCATGGCTGGGAAACCATTCTCCTGATTTAGTGAGTATATCCTGTTGCTTTCGGCACTGGTTACATACCCACATTACCTGGGGTAGAAGAAATATCACATTTCAAATGCTGTGTGAGGGTGGTTGGCAACAAATTAATCAACCTACTGTACAAGTGGCTTATTAATGAATTAATTAATTTATTTTAATCTGGGATAGGAGAAAGTGTTTTGACATGGAAAACAACTGCACATTTCACCTGTGTGTAAAATATAATACTAGGGGGAAAAAGACAGACGAAATAAGGATGGCACATTCATGCAATTCATGATTCTGGGTCAATGACATCATGATAAAGAAAAGGACAAATCTTTAAAAAAAAAATCAGGTTGGCTTCATATGGTTTCTAAAAAACAACACTTCAAATACATTGAAAGCCATTATCACTTTTTTTTGGCACTGATAACTTTAAACAGAACAGTTCCCAACTTTCTCCTCAAGCTTCTCCAAAAGCATTCCAGGGAGGAGAGGGGGTGACTCCCCCATCACCAGGCACCAAATGCCATGCGGCGCAGAGGACACTTTGAATGCACAATACACATAGGTATAGACATTGGCTATATTCAACCCATAATCATACTATATTAGCCTAATTACGATTCTTCAGTTATGTTAGGATAACTTCAAATGCTTGTTTTCAGATTTGTGAATGTATCACGGCTTTAATGTTGTCCCAAACCAGGCAGGTATGAAAATGATCCCCTCTTCTCATGCCGTAATTAATGGTGTATAGTATGTTTCCATTAATTGCATCATACTATTTTCACCATACTTTGGTGTAAAACTGCACAAATTCTCCAGACTAACATAAACATGCAAATAAAGTGTGAAGGGAGAACAAAGTAACTTTCTCCCGCTCAAAACTCGCACTGCTGTGACTAGCAGGGCCTGCTCATTCTCTTGTGAGATGGACACTTTCTGACTTATTTCAGCAACTTACTTTCAAGTTAACTTAGTTCAAACTTCTCTGGAAGAATTCAACAAACACTTCAGCTCACTCCTAATGAAGAATATCCGTATTTTCCAAGAATAAGGACCCTTGTTCAGCACCAAAGCCAATACAAGTAATCATTTTATCAACTTTTTAGATGCGTCTCTAAGCTTTAATCCATTTTAAGATGGTGATTTTGATTATCTTATGGCTCTCATTAGGTTGTGGTTAACTGATTGTAAATCTTGCCATTCTTTGCTCTTCTTCTCTCTCTTTTTCTTCACTTTTCTTTATTCTGAATATATACTTAGCTTAGTTTAATTGTATGTACCCACAGTTTCATTTATTAAACCCATTATATCCATGCTTGATTGTCTCTGTATTTGAGGCTCACTAATCAAAGTCACTTAAACATTTGATCTTGCTACATGCTTTTGTACTGTTAAGTTTTAATAGAATAAGAAAGTTATCCTTTTTGGCCAGGAAAATAATCTTTTTATAATAGTTGACAGAAGATTGTCGGACAGCTCTGATTGTCGGTTCAGTGGACGAACAGATCAGTAAATTTAAAATTAATTTTGCTACAGTTAATAATAATAATATAATATGTTTATTTTATATATGGCCTTTCAGAAAACTCAAGGTCGCTTTACAATGAGTCAGGGGTCAGGGAAACAAGTGACAAAAAGATATGTTTTAATGTAGGTTTTGAAGTCAAGTAGTGATGAAAGGTCGTGGATATGTTGGGGAATAGAATTCCAGAGAGTTGGGGCAGCGGTACAAAATGCCTTTCCACCAAACGATGATAGTTTGTGCCATGGGATCATCAACAGACCGGTATCGGAAGATCTAAGTGTGCGTACAGGGGAGTAAGTATGGATGAGATCATAAATATAGTTGGGGGCGAGACCATGGAGTTAGACCAAGACCAGTTAATTCTGAAAGCTGATCTATATATTTATAATCAGTTTAATTGTTAGCGGAGCTAGCTAATGTAGTTAAATAATGTTAACAAATAGGCCCCCGTTTTAAATAACCCCATAAATAAATTACTGTACATGTAACCGTAAGTTCCCATAAAACATTTCTTCACTGACAGAGCTACAGATGAAAGCCTGTACGTTGCCAAGGTTGTCAGTTAACTGTTCTTAATCATGTAAAGACCAAAAATAAAAGCTGAGGCGTTAAAAAAGAGCTAATCTGGCAGAGACTGAAACCCTGCGATACGTGACTCAGGTCTGACAGACAAAACGGCAGCTCGCTATAAGGAATAATGTAGGCAGGAGGAGGTGTGAACTGAAAAAAAAAATGAGACAGAAAGGAAACTGTTGTGCTAGCAGGGATAAATGTAAAGACAAACAATGCATATAAGGTACTAATGTTAGCTGACAGAAGGTGGGTGTTGTTGAAACAAGAGGTTGAAACTTGAAATTGCGTGGACCGTGGGACGTAATCACATGCCCACAGAGCAAAGGCATTGACCGTGGTCACTGTGGGAAGATTCGCAGGAACAGTGGGGAAAAGCATGGAGGGTCAGGCCATGCTACACGCAAACATTAGCAGCGCTATCCATCACCCTCCTCCACACACAGAAAACCAGCCTGCTGATTCCTTTAGCAGGAGGATCAGGAGCGAGGAACACAAAAGATCTTGGCACATTCCAAATTTTTTCTCCCTTTTTCCACTTCCCTCCTCCAGATTGCTTTTGATTAAAAGCTTGGGAGGTTGAGCGAGAGAGTAAGCGAGGGAGAGACACGCATCAACACATCTATATTTATCCAGGCAGCCGCCCAGCACCATTGGGGATATGTTAAAAAATTCCCCAGCTCACTGCATAACTTTACTCAGTGAAGACTGCCATTGATCCTGCGGATGCAAGGCCAAACAAGTGATCTTACACAGCTCAAACACACACACAGAGAGACGCAAACATATACACGCACGAGCTTACGCACACACTCACAGCCTTCTGCTGTTAATGTCCTTGCCAGACAAACACGCTCTGTGGTTATAGTCGGAAAACGAAATGTTCAAATGTGCCACCTGCTACCAGAACTCCTGTCCTAGTTTCCGTTTCTTTTTCTTTCTTCTTTTACTTTGTCACTCAACTAACTTATTTAATAAATCTAAACTCAAAATCAAAATGCACATGATTTTGCTGTACTGGAACCATAAACTAAACAAATCAACACTATTTTTTTTACATTTTAATAGCATACAAATTTTTTTTTAAATAACATTCACACACAGTAAGCAGACACCATCTCCACATCTATGACAGGACGGGGGTGATAAAGCCCTCATCTCATGTAATTCAAACGCTCAATCATTTTTATTGAGACCTATCATCACTCTGTATAAGTCAGACATTAAAGGCACACTATGCAGTTTCCGTTTTTCTCAAACAGCGACCCCTAGAGTCGGTGTTGAGTACTTGTATTTAACGTTACTGTCGTAAATACCACTCGCGCAGAGCCATCTCTGCACTCTTCCGACCACGCTTTCTTCGTCGACTCTGCCATGATTCATGTCTGAAATGCGTGCAAGTGTCTTCCATAGAGACTGCTTCATGTTGTTGATGTAAGTGACGTCGTGCTGTAAAGCAAGTCGTGATTCTCTCGAGATTTGACTGGGCGTCACCTCTCAAACTTGCATTGCTGCCAATTTCTTCCTGGTTTCATGTCTCTTGGTTTTTGGATTTCTTGCCTGTTCTGTGGATTACTCTTTTGCCCGTGTTCCCTGCCTTGTGTTTGTTTGTATGGACTGCCGTGTTTGACTTTGCCTGTACTTTGGATTACATCTCTGGATTACCCTGTTCAACAAATACTGCATTTGGATCCTCAACCTTCATGTATTAGAACAGTTTGTGACACTACTCTATGCACCTGGCTAATTATATCCAATTTTAATTTGAAAACAAACAAAAAACACACATGCATGACACAATGTACAGTAGGCATGGTAGGAGTGGTGTTGGTAAAGAGATGGCATGGTGTGTACAGGGCAGAGAGTGGCAAGAGGGGCAGCACTCTTACAATGAAAAAGCATTATGTTGTGATTGAACAGTGCTGGCTGAGCTCCAAACTAATCTAAAGTAAATCAGCAGCAGAATCCCCAGCTGTCAGGCACAGACCCGACCCTCCTCACACGGATTACAACAATCAAATACCAGCCACCTCTCCTCCAACACTGTACAGAGTGTGAGAGAGAGACACTTGCTCTCAGATCACTTATAGACAAGACAGGAGGAGGCAGCCATTTTAATCAAGACAAACTGCGTTCAGATTGTGTTTCTGTGTACAGACAATAAAAATGTAATACTGTAATGCACAGCTTTACAATTTTATAGAATGTGTTAATTCAGCAATTGCTTTGTAATTCAACAAACTGAGTTTTCCCAAGAAATTTTTACTTGCAAGAACTGCAAAAGCACAAGACAGTTGTGACAGTCGGTGCTGCAAGCAATACAGTGGAAGGTTCAATCCCTGGGAGGGGTGACCCTTTAAAATTGAAGTTAGATATTAAATGGGTCACAAGGAATAATTTTTTTCTGAATCTTTTAAGATGAAAGACTATAGGTTTGTCAAAAGTACCAGTACAAAGTCTATAATTAAATTTTAAAAACGTAACATTACCAGTTTTGCTGCAGTACCGGTGTACTGGGTCAATCCAGTACCCGCTGATAGGCGCTGCTTTCAAATGCTCCCGTATGTATTTGTGTAAGGCCTCTGTGAAGAGCATCAAAGGTTTCTATTTACATGTTTTTGTAGCGTTGAGCATTGAAGCCAATCAAAAACATGTTTGAAGAGTGTGTGTCATGTTGATACACACTGAAAAGTTTTGGGATTAACAACTACTAAAATGAGTGATTGAATCTGAACTGCAATGTTTGACAACGGACATGACAAAAAAAAAAAGGCAAAATAGACCTGTGAATTAAGTCTTAAAGTGTAAGTGAAATAGACCTGCCTCTTGTTCTGTAACCTGTAATGATTAATGTGATTGATTTTCTTTTTTCACTGACTTTTCATTAGATTTTTTTAATGCAATGTTTATTTAACTGAACAAACTTAATTTATTTAATATATTTTCAAATAGTTCAATTTAAAGAAAAAACAAACAAAATAATTACAAAAGCTTTTGCTATGGTACCGAAATTGGTACAGAGAACCGTGAAATTTGACTGGTATTGGTGACAGCGACTACTTGACATGACACTCACCAAACAGTGAATACACAAACAAAGCTAAACAAGAGACAATGGTAACATGAGGGTAAGATATACACAAAGACTAATGACTTAACAAGATACACCTGAAAACAATGAACTAATAATAACGTTACAAATGAGACTAGGGAAGCACATGACACGATCACATGAGGACAAGGGAATCACATGACAAACAGGAACCCATCCCTGTGTCCCAATGTACATACCATCCACCCTAAATAGTATTGAAAATTACTGTCACATACTATTTAGGATGCATAGTATGCACATTGAGACACAGGCCATGACTGTGTCTAAACTTCAAAATAAAAGACATGGACATGAAACAAAACGTCTCGGTTATGTATGTAACCCTTGTTCCCTGAAGAAGGAAACGAGATGTAGTCGGACGTACCGTACTGATTGGGATCGCTTTGAGAGACCAATCTACTTTGAGTGTAATAAAACGAGCCAATGCACATTGGCATGCGATAATTGCATCAGCTGCTCTGCCACGCAGCACGAGAATATAATGAGCAGCAGGTGCGTCACATCTTTGTTTTTCCGCTGAGGAGCCGAGCGGAGCCCGGAGTCAGCGGTGGTCCAGCAATAGTGGTGACGTGACTTCCTTCAGGGAACGAGGGTTACATACGTAACCGAGTCTTAAGAAATACAGACTTAAGAAATGTGGAAAAAAAAAAACTGTAAAATGTCTACTTTTTTATGTGTCCACTTACAATCGAAACAAAACATTGTGCTTTTTTTAAAATAAAGAAAATAAACAGGGTGTGCTTTCTGCCTCTCCGTCTTCGTGAACTTTTTTTCTGGAGCACGTCTCTAAACTTAAAACTCAGAGAATACTAGTCACACAGGCAAGAGCAATATATCTTTATAATCATTTAGGTGTCTACTTTTAAATGACCTAATTCAAAACGAAAACAAATATTCTCTGTTTAAAATGTAGATGCCACAATTTATAAAACTGAAATAGTATGTTGTAAATAAAAAATTAAGTAGTGCATTAAGTAAACATTCATAAAACTGAAATAGTCTGTATGCTTAATATTCAACAATATCATTGATCTGCCTGCCTTGACACACCATTGTCTGAGAACTGAACTGATCGATGACATCACTGTTTTCTCCAGTGCTGCTGTATAAATAAACTAAATTAATAACTAATGATTTTTACAACCTAAATGAATCAAGTACTGAACGAACTTAATATGGACAATGACACTATTTTCTTCTAGAGCTGCTGTAAAAGCTTTAACAAACATTGTTGCATTATTTTCCTGTTATCACTGTAAAGCTGCTTTGAAACAATCTCTGTTTTGCAAAGAGCGCAATATAAATAAAGGTAACTTGACTATGCTCTACTATGCTGCAAACAATTTTTTGATATTTGATCATTTGATAACTTATCTGCGAGTCACGATCACAGCGCGCGCATCGCATCCAGTGTTCACCATATGCCTTAAGCCAGGGTTTACACGGCCGCAAATCCTTACAAATGAAATGCGCCTTGCGCCACCGACTCCATTATCTTCTTTGCATGAGCTGAGGTAGACGGAAGTTTTTTGGCGTTATTATCCATTGTATTTACCGCCACGCTCGCTCCCGCTTACCTCTGAGACATTGCCCGTGTGAATGTACAACAGGCAACGTAGACAGCGAGTCAGCAATCTACTGAAACTGAGGAGGACGTTTAACACACTTGGATTTCATGAAATGTTAACGTCATTTTAAATCCGTTTAAAACAAAAAGTAAAGTATCGATACTAGAGGTTGGAGTATCAATACACGATCATGAAAAGAAATATCGCGATAGTTAGCTGTATCGATATTTTTGCACAGCCCTAACGGAGGAGCCAGCTGGACAGACTGGGAAGTGCTTTCCAGGCTTCCAGAAACTGAGTCAGGGGGACTCGGAAGGCCTGGGGGCGGCCCGAAGTTGGCCCGAAGTGTGCGGTGCAACACTTACCTGTCTCCACAGGTCAGCAGGGGGTGCGTGAGAAGGCGTAGTCGGGTCCTCGAACCACACCTGGCTGCCGGCTGGTGATACAAGAGGGGGCTGAGGGTGGTAAGGCTTTGCAGGGTCACACACCGCCAGTCTGGCCCTCTTGGGACCCAGAGATAGAGAAGCTGCTCTTACTGAGAATTTTGGTACCGCTGGCTGAGACGCCAATGGCGGAACAGAATAGATTCAACAAAGGTTTCTCTGCCCGGCCCTCCTCCGGGGAAGAGCAGCTGACTCTGGGTCACTCGTTTCAGGGCTGCTGAGACGGGTGGCGCCATCTTCCGGTGAAGGCTCAACGTCAACGTCACAGTAGAGCTGGCTGTGGCAGAGTTTTTTTTTTGGGGGGGGGTTCCGCAGGGGACAGGCACCCTTGGCGACGAATAGACTGAGGGGCAGCCCCCAAGTGACTCAGGTAGCACTTGATTACCTCAGCCTGCTTGTTAACTGTGGAGAACCGCTGGGCACAGTCTCCAACAGTGTCGCCGGAAAAGGCCACCTCGTCAGATGGGAGCATCGAGAAAGAGAACTTCGCTGATGTCTTGCACCTCTGCAAGGTTTAGCCAGGGGGCGCTCCTGGACCACCAGGGTGGACACCGTCTGGCTGAGGGCCAGCGCTGCGACTTTAATCATGGTTAGTCATCATGCGCAGCTCAACCCCAACTCAGAACTACCCTTGTGCATTATAAGTGTTTTGGCAATCACATGCAGGGAAGAGGCGGTCTGCAGTAGCACAGCCGCCCCATCATTGAGGGTAATGAGAGAGGAAAAACTTTTTCTGCAGATTTAGGCGTGTCTGGCTTGCCATATTAGCGCCAATATGCTTCCATACAGCCAAAGTTTTTCACACACATCCGGGAAGGCATGGGGGCAGGGCAAGGCGATTATGCGTCGCACTGCGCCCCCAGAGTAACCTGGGAAAGCATGGCCGTCAAGTCTGAATCCAATTCAGCATGGGCACACACCATTATGGGGAAGCTCAGCTTCATCTTCATTTCCAGAGCGTAACAACCCTCTCTCTGATGCAGTGATCGACATCTGATCCTCACCCTGGAGCCCCGAATTAAATGCTAGGTCCCTCATGAGAAGGACCAGCAATCCCATCCGGAAGCTGCCAGGCATGCCACGTTCACTGTCTCACGTGAACGTGGCCATCAAACTCGACGGCACATGGCACGCTGAAGCTCAAGCCGTTATGAGAAAGACAAGACGAACAACGCGTCGACGTGGTCATGCTCTCATGAGAGAACATGAACCACCCACGAACACAGTCTCAGCATGCTTTAAGCCCAGGCATGTGAAATAGTGATCGTGGCCGTCAAATGAAGATAGGAAACGACCGTATCCAGAAACACACGTGTATGCTCTTTCAGGAAACTGCTCTCTCTGGTGCTGAGCGTACAGGGTCATGGTCGCGGCTACACAAACAGGATGATAGTGCAAGCCTGATGTGAGCACTCAAATTCTCATTGAAGGCTCAAAGTTCCAACACCAGCTTTGAAGAGACGTTCTCCCAAAGAAGCAGACTCGTTTTCTTCTTTTTGAAGTTAAAACACTCTCAGATAAGATTGCAGAGCAGGAACAGTACAACCGCTCGGCTCCGAAGCGAAAAGCAAAGATGTGACGCACATGCTGCTCATTATATGCTCGCACTGCGAGGCAGAGCAACTGATGCAATTATCGCATTGACTGTGCATTGGCTCGTTTTATTACATCGAACGTGAACGAACTGAAAGTGAACATCAACATCCTGATTTTTATGGTTGTTGTGGAATCTGTTAAACTCTAAGAAAAATCCTTAAAAATAGGGTACCATACTGTGTTTTGTTTGTTAATTGATTTTTCACAGGTGTTTTATACACATTTTGATACACATTGCATTGTTTTGTGTTTTAGGGTTATTGTAAACTTGACGGATAATAGCTGGCAGAAAATGAACAGTACCGTATCCATTTTTTCTACAGATATTTTCCACTGATATTTGGCATAATAAGACAGACAGACCATTAGAGATTTCAATTCAAACCAAAACTAGAATGACATTGTCCGTGCCTAAGTGTGACAATTGGTTCGATTTAACCAATAATAGCCTAATTCTTATATAGCAAAAATCTGGTTCCAGCTTCAACTTCATAACACAAAAACAGTGGCTATATGCTCTATATTATTACAAACAACAATCCCAGGGGTCTGTGAGAGAAAGATAGAGACCGAGGCCATGAGAGGGTCAGTCTCACCCTTGCAGCTAATTATCAAGCTAATTAGCATCTGCTAATGATCAGAAAACGCCCTGGTACCTGTGAGGCTCTATGTCCAGAATAGGCTTGTTTGAGATGAGCAAAATCTGCGCAGAACCGATCACCGGTGATCAGCGCGAGATGCATGCCGGTTAGAAATGTGTCCGAGTGTGGTCCACCTGGCTTTAATTTCATGCTGATGTATGTAAAAAAAACTCTCACGACCGCAAGGCGGACGTGTTGGATTCTGCAGTTGCTCTCCACCGACTGCTCTGATCAAACACATGATGGGAAACAACTTGCTGACGACACAGCTTAATGCTCATTGGTTTAAACAACAGTGATGTATTGTTCTCTTTTAAAATCTCTGATATCATGTTTTTATGTGTATAAATTATGAGCAAATATTCCCAAACTTTCTGACAGTGTGATGTCTATATGGGTTATGTGATGTCATTTTATTTAAAAAAAATATATATATATATATAAACATATCTCTGTATTAAAGTAAAAAATATTGATAAACACATATTTGGAATGGAATTAAATAAAAGGTACTTTGGGTGTCTTGTTCATTATATTTATTTTCATATAAAAGCAATAGAACTTAAATTGCATCCAGTTTATTAGCAACACTGTGCACGATCGTGAATCCTGTGAATTCTGCGATATCCGCCTTTGATCTCGCAGGTGTAGGATCCGCTGAGTGAAGAAAGATCTGTCCGTCTTGCCTGCACTTTTTTCACTCCTCCCCTCACTGCAGCCGCCAACTCTCGACTACATTTCAGGCGAGGCAAGGCGCATCTCAAACAAGCCGAATCTCTCTTCCTCTCAGCTGATTTCAACTTCAGATAAAACAATAACTACAGCTTCACCCAAATCTCAAGACAACCATCACATGAACAAATCTCATCAGACACAAAAGAAATTAAAACTCTAGATATCCTGTTCAAATCACTTTAAGATTAATCACCTATATAAAAAAAAGAAAAATACAATTAGGCTACAGGATAGGTGTAAGGATTAGGATTACAGGATAGGTGCAAAATTCTGTTTAAATAGGAAAACCTGCTACAGCATCCTCTCTCTCACCACCTCGCTTTTCATTCTCCAAGGATCAGTGTGAAAACAGCAGAGAAACACGTCTTTTTCCAAGGTGTTAAAGCTGTGTTGCTGTTTGAGTGGGACAGTGGATTTGAAATAAATCTGTCAAATTCTGTCTATTTGTAACCATGGAACAGCTATAGGGAGCACCGAGACTTTTCACGTATTGACTTTTTATATGCTGTAAATATACATATATATTACATTACTAAAATATTATATGATATATTATTTATTTATTTTAGATAAAAGAGCAATAAATGAACAATATCAACACATTACAAAAATGTCAGAGAGACATTCTTCAGTGGATTGCCCATCTGCATGTATGTGTGCTTTATGTGTGTGTACAAAAGATTTTTGTTTGTGTAAAACCAAACTCTGTACATGCTTTTGAGATGCAAGAAACATTTGTCTCAGTCTCAGTTCTTGTGGAAGTATACGTGTTTACCTATGCATGAACAGTACTTGAGTGTGCATGCAAAAGATGTTTGTTGTGAACGGATCCAGAACCTCTCGTTAGAAGGAGATTTCCAAACGTGTATATGCTGAAATTGACTAATCGATTGATCATCAAAATATCATGAATATCTCCAGTGGCTCTTCTCCATGCAGCACCACAATGTGCCCCTCACATCTCACTGGAACAAACTCCTGAACTCCAGTTTCGCAAAGGCTCTGCTGATACATTCCTCTCAGTCGAAAATCCGATGCAACACTTGTTTGTAAGGTTTCTCTGTCTAAATCACTGAGCACACTCAACAGCTGTGGTTCACATCTGGTGGGTTGCAACAAAAAGGTGTTTTACAGGTCTGTTCTGTTGGAGTCAAGGTAAAACCTGAGCTAGAAGTAAGTAATAAAATGCAAGCAACTATATAATATAATGCATAGCTGGGATAAGATAGAAAAATAAATACACTTTATATTTTTTAGGGCCTCCACACATCCAGCTGGGTGTGCTTTATAGCTTCCTGCCATGACATCACCCACCTATATGCCATTGGACTGATTTCACAAGTGCTTCACGACGCAATCGCGCAGAGTGTTCCCACAGCGTCATCTTGACGCAACGTCTCATTCCCTCTTCAGGGAACCGAGGTTACAGTCGTAACCGAGGCGTTAATATACTTTCCTGAAAAATATTATCTCAGTTTCCACAAAAATATTAAGCAGCACAACTGTTTTCAACACTTATAATAATAGGAAATGATTATTGAGCACCAAATCAGCATAGGATGATTTCTGAAGAATCATGAAACACTGAAGAAAAATTTAACATTGCATCAGGAATAAATCTATTTTAATAAGTGTAATAATATTTCACAATATTACACCTATATTTGTGATCAAATAAAGGCAGCCTTAGTGCGTATAAAACACTTAAAAAAAAACATTAACACCCCCAAAATCCTGAATGTCTTTTGTTTTTAAAATCAAAGGTCGTCAATAGAGATCAAATTAAATGTAAAAATAAATGATTTTAACAGCATTGTTTTTCTTCTGTATGATAAACAATTTTGGTACTGTGTTGGGAACCAACTGAGAAGATTTACCTTAACCAGGTCTGAATTTCTTTTACATCATGTAAATGCTAAACAACTGCTGAGCATCTTAATTTTCCACCGAGCCGTCATCTCACTCTGGCTGGCTGTGTTTGACTAGCAACTGAAGGCCTGCCATTCATCACCAGACTCCGCCTCTTCCTCCTTGTTAATATCATTTAATTTCCATCACTCGGCGAGATGCGGACAGGCAGGGTCATCCGTCGGTGTCAGGTCCACGCAAACGGGATGAATAAATGGGAGTGCTTGAGTTCTCTGAGTGGAGGAAAAGGGAGAACGCAGTTCACGCTTCCACCTCCGACAGCTTGATGAATTGGGGCGGCAACAGGCAGAGCTAGACCCATAATTCAGCATGTTATAAATCCCGGATAAGGATGAAAGACTGCCACAAAAGACATTACTGTCCATTCCATCTAATGAGCCAGTACATCAGCGCCTGGAGACGCTCACCCACCAGCCCTCTCGCAAAACACTTCTTCACCCGTCCCCTCGTACAAAGACTATTCTGATTGTTAAATACGGGATCAATAGTGTAAATAATCTATTTCATCTCCCTGCTGATGTTACAAAACCAACTTTCACTCTTTCGTCACCGAGACATACATCTCATGCTTGACAAGCCATCTGCGGATCGATGCAGTGATAAGTTTAGTTCTACTTCCTCTTCAAACATCGGACCTACTCTGAATTAAGCAGATTGATGAGGTCTATGAATACAACGCCTCCCATGGTACCGACAGCCATTTGTGCGTATGTGCATTTCATTGTCACATTACTCGTCCCTGTAGACCTCAAACTCAAATCCCCACTAGCTGGATCTGTCTCGTATTTTCACTACAAAAAAGTCCTGCTGGAGGCCTGACAAAAGGCAGTTTAAAGACAGTCGTTCTCACCGGGGTTATTGTAGTTAACTAGTTAACTAGTAAAAATTAACTGAAGTAAAAATATAACAATTTTAACTTGCCAAGACAACATTTCTCATTTTAATTTAGTTTAGCTTGATGTACTAAAATAACTAAAATTATTGAAACACACACACACACACATAATGGAACGACAGTTTTAAAAAGTGATTTTCCACTATTATTTACAAAAGGATCTGCATTTTCATGGGTTTAAATAAAATATTTTTGGTATAAGAGACATTGGAAAAGAGAAGGCTAATAAATAAATAATTATTACCTTACAATTCCATCTGTTTTCAAATTCACATAATTTATCACAACATCGATGTCTGTCAAAAAAATAAATAACGCGCACAATACCCGGTAGTATTTACGAGAAGCAGAGGTCCAGTGAGTGCACGCATTTTCTGGAAAACCCACAATGCCGGATGTTTTGACTAAATTGCTTTCCAAGAAAAGGGTGAACATGACGGCCTGAGCGGCTTCAACATGCTGTCTGTCAGAGACTAGGAGAGGAGGAGTATGGCGTGATTAAGCCTGTGATTAATTCAAAGTGATTAAGTAACACTTAACGCACGTGAGTATAAATTTGCTCTTTACTCACAGAAATTGTCTCGGAATGTTAAAGAAACTGAGTGAAATACCAATACCAAATGCCAATCCAATTGAAAAACTTCACCGGGTTCGTTCAACGTGTTGGTTTTGACGGATATTTTTTTATGCACAAACTACGCATTCTGAGTCTGATATTCCTGATTCGAATATTTTCAAAAATGTTCTATTCTTGATGGATTTTTTTTTTTATGTAAATAATTTTGGCAAAAGATGAACTGTTAAATGATTGAGATGAGTCCCTGTAATCGTCCCTTGACCAGTGATATTTACAAAATGTAGTTTGAATACTATCTTCTTATTTGATTAAAAGATTAAGGCAATTATTAAATTTGATCAAATGTTGTTTAATTTTCCAATAAAAGATTCTATATTTTTACATGATTTGTTACATTTAATTACCTCTTAGCGGAGGTAACTGTACTTAATTTTTGTACAGTGTAAAAAAACTATATATAGCCTATATATATTAAACTACACTGTAAAAAATAAATCAAATTTTAAAAAAATAAATAACTTATATCATCTTATATAAAAAAGTTGAAAATTTCGTAACTTATTTTGATGAGTAAAAGTAACGTAAAAACAGTTTTTTTACACTGTACAAAAATTTACAAAACTACACAACAAAATGACTAAAACTTTAAAATGAAATTGAAAACAAAATATTAAAAAAACGTATTCAAAATATTAATAAAGACTATAATAGTATCCCAGTGATACACTAAAACAGTCCCTGTCAATGAAGCATCCACAAACCAGATGCAAAGGAAGAGCAGAAAGATCAATACTAATCATTTCATGGTGTCGCTTTGAGGTGGTGGGCAGTGGAATGACACATTGCTGGTGTTTTCCAGTAGCACTGAAGTTCTAGTGTTAAAAAAAAAAACAGCACCAAAGCCCAGCTTGGCTGACCATATAGTCTAAAATGGATCCTTGGAAAAGAAAGAAAGAATGAGAGAACAAGAGAGGCGAGTGTACCGCCTAGGGAAAAGAATCTTGACTTCAAAAACAGCAGCACTCAGAAAGAAACGCTTGGCTAAAGAAGAAAATACAGATATTACCAAGAGGCCTGATAATCATTGGGATAATGAGCTCTGGATTGAATTTACAGGGATCTTTTTGCAGCACTGAAGTGTATGGCACTGTTCTGATTAACAAATGCAGCTCTATGGGAGAAGGCACAGTGCATGGACATTTTAGTATAGCAGGCCAAGCAGGACATGCATTCTTTTAACACATTTTTAGGCCCTGAGATCACAAATAAAGGGTGCTAGTTTGCTTGTGAAATGTAACAAACTGCATAAAATGTGTATTGTTGGTGATTTATAAACAATAATTGTATACATAGGTTACACATGTCCATATTTAAAGGACGCTTCTGCATGTGGTAATTGTGAGCCAATTTTAGCCATGAAGCTTTCACAACATACCTGGGGAATTCATTTACTCCATACCTATGAAACCTATAAAATATGTAGGCCTATATGACAAAAAATATACAATTAAATAAATAATATACACTAGCGTTTTTGATCCGAGATCCAGAAATCATTCTAATATGCTGATTTGGTGCTTGTGAATATTTTGTAACATTATAAATGTCTTTACTTTTGATCAATTTAATGTGTCCTTGCTGAAAAAAAGTATTAGTTTCTTTCAAAAAAATCTTAATGGCCCCAAACTTTAAATAATAAAAAAATTATTCACCAATGAAAAACGAAAAAAAAAACTCACCAACTCACAAAAATCAGTCAAGTCGACAGGGACCTTTCACCATGCACTGCAATAATACACCCATCCTTGCACCGTTGTGCTTTAAAAATTTAAACACAATCCTCATGAGAGTAAGAAAGCAGATTAGCTCCAACATTTTTTTGGTACAGAATCAAGTTGCACGTGCTTCCATACACATAAAACTTGTGCAGGTAGCATGAAAATAAGCCATAACGAAGTTTTTACTAATTAACATAGTAAAACTCAAAAGAACATAGATCCATTGAGGAGCTTGTGTGTGAATGAGGGGAGCGAGGGAAAGAAAAGATAAGAGTTCGAACTGCACAGTGACAAAGAGAATAGAAAATGCTAACCACTTTGTCCTCCTTCTTCTCCAGCATCACAGGGCATCACAGTGAGAGAGAAACAGGATGGTCAGTCGATGGTGGGAAAGAACAAGAGAGAAAAGTATGAAATGACAATCAGATATGAAAACAAACCATTTAGATCCATAGTGGAATAATAAGCAAATAACAGATCTACATTGGCATCAGCAGCATCAAAGCCGTCAAAATACCACTTGTATTGTCCAGTTACAAAACAAAAATGTCTTGGAAAGTTTTACATTAAATATTTTGGATTTATTCACTTTTTCCTGACTAATCTTTAAGGAGAGATCATGCAAGTGTGCACTTTATGATGGTGTAAATTTGCAGGTATGTTGCCACCCACAGGGCAAACCTTGGTGGTGCAGCCTTTTGCATTGATATTTACTCTAAATTTCCCCATGAATAATTCCCAGTGAGAATAAAGGTAGTTCATGGGTCACTGAAAACAAGAACACAACATTCTGCTAAGTAGGTCCTACTGCTTCAGAGCCACCATACTTACATACACACAGACACTAAAATGCTACTACTGTATTATAGCTTAATACACCTGTACGCTGATAAGGCTGTATGATTTTTTCATTCCTTTACAGAATTTGTAGATTGCTCATTGTTGTAGATTTGCTTATAGTGAACAAAACCACTTTCTTGCCATTTACCATAATGCTGTTTGAAGAGTAGACCTACGATACAATTTTCACTGATAACCAGTTGTGTAAAGTATTTGAGTAAATGTAATTAGTTACTGTACTTAAGTATCTTTTTGGCTACTTTGTAGTTTTACAGAGTATCAAATATATTTGCAACTTTTACTCTCTACTTGAATACATTTTTGAAAAAGTAATATGTACTCTTTACTCCAATACATTTGTGAAGAGTAATGCAATTACTCATTACATTTTGCATGGCACCTAACTATTTCTCCAGCAGTTTATTTCTGCTACAAAAGAAGTGAAATCGCCGTCTATAAGGCATTGAAGGTACTATTTCTTGTGAGTTTTGCCCTTACTCATCCAAACTTGTCAACATAGCTTACATAAATGTGAGTGCATTAGCAGGTAGTTGCTGAATCGCAGGTGTTTCTTATACAGTGAGGAAAATAAGTATTTGAACACCCTGCTATTTTGCAAGTTCTCCCACTTAGAAATCATGGAGGGGTCTGAAATTGTCATCGTAGGTGCATGTCCACTGTGAGAGACATAATCTAAAAAAAAAAAATCCAGAAATCACAATGTATGATTTTTTAACTATTTATTTGTATGATACAGCTGCAAATAAGTATTTGAACACCTGAGAAAATCAATGTTAATATTTGGTACAGTAGCCTTTGTTTGCAATTACAGAGGTCAAACGTTTCCTGTAGTTTTTCACCAGGTTTGCACACACTGCAGGAGGGATTTTGGCCCACTCCTCCACACAGATCTTCTCTAGATCAGTCAGGTTTCTGGGCTGTTGCTGAGAAACACGGAGTTTGAGCTCCCTCCAAAGATTCTCTATTGGGTTTAGGTCTGGAGACTGGCTAGGCCACGCCAGAACCTTGATATGCTTCTTACAGAGCCACTCCTTGGTTATCCTGGCTGTGTGCTTCGGGTCATTGTCATGTTGGAAGACCCAGCCTCGACCCATCTTCAATGCTCTAACTGAGGGAAGGAGGTTGTTCCCCAAAATCTCGCAATACATGGCCCCGGTCATCCTCTCCTTAATACAGTGCAGTCGCCCTGTCCCATGTGCAGAAAAACACACCCAAAGCATGATGCTACCACCCCCATGCTTCACAGTAGGGATGGTTTTCTTGGGATGGTACTCATCATTCTTCTTCCTCCAAACACGTTTAGTGGAATTATGACCAAAAAGTTATATTTTGGTCTCATCTGACCACATGACTTTCTCCCATGACTCCTCTGGATCATCCAAATGGTCATTGGCAAACTTAAGACGGGCCTTGACATGTGCTGGTTTAAGCAGGGGAACCTTCCGTGCCATGCATGATTTCAAACCATGACGTCTTAGTGTATTACCAACAGTAACCTTGGAAACGGTGGTCCCAGCTCTTTTCAGGTCATTGACCAGCTCCTCCCGTGTAGTTCTGGGCTGATTTCTCACTTTTCTTAGGATCATTGAGACCCCACGAGGTGAGATCTTGCATGGAGCCCCAGTCCAAGGGAGATTGACAGTCATGTTTAGCTTCTTCCATTTTCTAATGATTGCTCCAACAGTGGACCTTTTTTCACCAAGCTGCTTGGCAATTTCCCCGTAGCCCTTTCCAGCCTTGTGGAGGTGTACATTTTGTCTCTAGTGTCTTTGGACAGCTCTTTGGTCTTGGCCATGTTAGTAGTTGGATTCTTACTGATTGTATGGGGTGGACAGGTGTCTTTATGCAGCTAACGACCTCAAACAGGTGCATCTAATTTAGGATAATAAATGGAGTGGAGGTGGACATTTTAAAGGCAGACTAACAGGTCTTTGAGGGTCAGAATTCTAGCTGATAGACAGGTATTCAAATACTTATTTGCAGCTGTATCATACAAATAAATAGTTAAAAAATCATATATTGTGATTTCTGGATTTTTTTTTTTAGATTATGTCTCTCACAGTGGACATGCACCTACGATGACAATTTCAGACCCCTCCATGATTTCCAAGTGGGAGAACTTGCAAAATAGCAGGGTGTTCAAATACTTATTTTCCTCACTGTATGAGATGAGGACATGCCTGCAGACAAACAAAAAGCACATCCAGTGCGAGGAGGCTTTGACTCTTTAATTTTACTTACCATGATTTTATTTATCCGTTATATTGAAGAGACCTTTTTGAAGAATATCGGTTTACTAATGCCTTGTTTGAGCACTTGAGCTTAACATAGTCTTAATTGTCTGTAGAGGCTGTTGTGTCGACCTTGATTTATTGCAATATTGAGGTGTTCAGTTTTATTTCGATTTTAGAAAATAAACGTTATTGCTCTCCTCTCAATTCAACTGTTTCTTATTTTTCACTGACATGTCTCTTTAAGCCTACATTCAGTACAAGTAAAATACTTAAGTACTGTTAAAATCAGATAATCTAAGACTTTTACTCAAGTCGTATTGGATTTGGTGACTTGTAAATTGTAATGGAGTCATTTTTGTTGTAAGGTATCTGTACTTTTAGTCAAGTATGGTATAAGGTACTCTTTACACCTCTGCTGATAACCTATATCTTACAATAACTGTTGTTAATTACTCTGTCGATCCCACTGTCCGTGAGTGCATGGGGATACAAAAATGTAAAATCAAATGGAGGTAAAAATCTGTAGTTTTGACGAAAGCTCCAGAGCTGTCAAAAGTCCGCCAGATGACGCATTTTTCTGACAAGTAAGCATGAATTTCTCGGTCCAAGTAGCATGGAGAACAATCATTCTCTGATAATAAGCATTCTAAGCATTGTTCATTTACATATACTACCAATATTGTAACAATACAAAGCGGGTTCGAAAATCAAAGAAAATCAGCGAAGTTACACTTTAAATGGTAGGAATTTTTCGTAAAAGGTGCATTGAACTTTTTCAAGTCTGTTCACTCGGACCAACTCATGCTATACTCATAGCAACAGAATTATTAAGTGTACTTCATCGCTTTTAGCTACTCTTTCCAATCCACCAGATTGAGTAGGTGTAGCTCTCCATGTTTAACCTACAGGCATCTAGCGACTCCATTATCAAGCCTGCCACTCTTATTAATAGCACGCGCCAAAGGAATCCGAGAAACAACATGCGCTCATTTCAGCAAAACTAACCTAAGGGCAGCACCCATCCGATACCAATGGAGACTTCACTTTCATTGCAGAACATATGTGATTTCTGCTTCCTTCTCGGACACAGACAAGAGCACCTGAACACCAAAACCAACACTGGCCCTATCTGAGCTTTCTCACGTCCATTCTCAAATCTAAATGACAGGGTTAAGAAATTAATTTCATCAAGTGCCAAATGTAAGTAAAATTAGCCTTCGCAAGTATACTTGCAGTAGAATTGCAATGTAATGATACAGGAGTTGCATCTCAATACAAGGCGACAGTCAGACCCTGACTGACATCAACTGATTTCCTCAGTGGAAAATTTACTTAAAAATAAAGATGACATTAAAATTTGGCTGATTCCAATAAGCAGGTATTATTTAAGATGATAAACAAATTCTATACTATATTGTCTAAATTAAAAATAAAACACTAAAAACTATAATTAAATATCATTGTTACAACTGAATTTAGGTATCACAATATTATGCAGAGTTAACAGTGTTATGAAATTATTAGCGATTTTTAATAACTCACAGTGAGTGTTTGGATGACGGCAAAGGTAATTTAAATGTAAAAGTAGGGGAAAAAAGCATATTCAACTAAAATATCCATTTTCGAATTGACTCATGACAAAAATACAGATTATTAATTTTTCATAGGCACAATAACAAATACTTCTCATTAAATTATACAACAACAACAAAAAAGTATACAAAAAAATGGGTGTGGCAAAAAGTTACTTTTGGACAATGGTTCCAGTAGAAATGGCCTGGCTTCATTGTGTAACCATAGAAATGTACATATTTACTACAAATGCACAAGTGGATACATCCATAACTAAGTCAGTGTGTTATTAATAATTACATTTACCCCCATCTTCACCTCACTGACCTCACTCCCTACTCTCCTTCTGTTGACTCCCAACACTATTCATTATAAGTGAACACTAATTAGCACTCTGGATGCAGTGGAAGGAATATAAAGCGAAGGTAAATATCACACTCCAGGAGGTGGCCCACCATTTCAGGTGCTTCCCTTTGCGTGGTAAGGCTGCCCCTGTGGAGACTCAGTGCCGACTTGGGCATCCCAGCATGGGTGTGCAGCGACCCCCTGGTGACCAGCAGCGTCATCTCCTATGACTAATGCCCAATTAACCTTTCTCTCATCCACCCAGCGCTCTTCACTCCCTGTCTCTTCCTAACGTTTGCAGATGCAGGTCGAAAGAAGCACGGAAAACAGTCTGGCCACTCACACGATGTAGGAGTTACTTACGTTATTGGAACGCAGAGAGACCCTTCCCCCGCACCGGGCACAGAACTTAGTCTGGCAGTATGAGCACAGGTTTCCGCAGCCATCAGCAAACTTGGTCTTGTGGCAGATGCCACAGGTGGGGGCGTCATCCTTGTGTTGGCCCTGCTGCCTCTGTTGGGGGGGCTCTGGCCCAATCCGCCTCACCTGCTCCTTGTAGTTGGCAACTTGCTGGTGCAAACTGGGAGGGGAGGGGAGGGGAGATGAAGAAAAAGAAAGAGGACATGATCGACTGTGAGTATAATTTAGTTTCAAAATCAATAGTAGCCAATTTAAACATTTTTACCTAATAGCTTCCTAATTTTACCAGCAAATTTAACATTTTTACCCAATAACACTCAAATTTTAACATTTAACCCCAAAAACTAACATGTTTACCCCCATCTCCCTGAATTTTACCAGCAAATTAAAAAAAAAATTTTTTTATAAGCCCCACTTTTAACATTTTACCAGACTTAACATTTTTACCTCATAACCCTGAAATTTTATTGACACATTTTATATTTTAACTAACCACCTACCTGTTTTAACATTTTACCAGCAAATTTTTACATTTTTATCTTATAAACCCCAATTTTTAACATTTCACCAGAAAACGGTCTAATTTTTTTTGTGCAAATTTTACTTTAACATTGTAACATTTGTAACATTTCACCAGAAAACTGTCTAATTTTTTTTTATTTAATTAAAAATTAAATTATTAAATATTTAAATAAATAAAAAAATAATAATAAAAAAAATAAAACAATAACCCACAATTTTATTTTATTTCATTTTTGTTTTGACCTAAAATAATTCCAATATTATTTATTCAGATTAATGGTCGATATGGGTTTTTCAATGACTAATTCTTAAACTTTCATATTTCTCCCACAAGGCAACATTTCTTTGCTAGTTATGTTAAAACTGACCAATCTGTCAGCAAGTTCAATGATTGATCTACTTTTTTATCTCACAGGACAGAACCAAATAAAACATATATATATATATATAGCTCTGATGAAATCCCAAATCCAAATTTAAGGTATGTTGGGAGAGTATGTTGTTAGTAGGCAGTTTTATTCTGAAGCTAATGAACTGACTAAAAACTCATATTTCCTTCACACTCCAGCTCTCTCAATCTTTCTTTCAGTCTAATGTTCTTCCCACCATGTAGGGTCATCTCAAGCATTCACTCACAGAATGCTTGCTGACTACATGAACGCCTTCCAAAAAAGACAATCTAAACAAAACAGTAAGTAATATACAAAATAAGACCTTTCTTTAGCGACATTAAACATACAACACATATCCAGCAATTCCCCGTCTAAACAGCACAAAGGTCTCATAGCTTTACTTACGCTAAAGAGGTCTTCCTCACAGACTCCTCCGCCATGACGATATGACGTATATAAAAATAAGCAACCTACATAGAGAGTTAAAAGAATATGCTACCTACGGAAGGTGATGAATGCGTGACCAGCCATGCAGAACGTGCCCCAGAGAAAGACGAGATGATTTCAACACCTGCCCCCAGCCCTAACCCCGGTCTCCCTCCCCCTGTGCACCCCTACTGCTCTCCTGTTCCTCAACACCGGCACCAGCGAACGTGTCCTATGGGTCAAAGATTAACATAAAGGACAAGCTCCAACACAGAAGCAACAAGGTGCACGCAAGATGTTCCAATTAGAAAACAAAATCAGTTGATTTTTCTTTGCAAGTGTCTCAGAGGTTGCTTTTTCACAGCCAATGAGACTTAATAGAGTTCAGTACAATACTATACATTACTTTAGCAAAGGTGCCATTTTAATTTGGGAAAACAGAATGCAACAGACAAACAAATGAAAAAGTTGTGCGTAACTGTTTGTATTAAAAGAATATATACAGTAGTGTGTAAAAACAAAAGAAACATCTAAATATCTATAAAATATTAATATAATTATATTAAATAGGACATTTATATCTTCTATCCTTTATTTTATCTCCTAATCTATCTATATATCTATTGCTATTTCTTTAATGGAATGACAAAAGGAAAATTAAAACAAAAGACAAAACTAACAGACAGACAGGCATCAATATTAACAATATCAACCATATTACAATTTGAAATAATAACAATGGTGAAAAGCTGTGAACCAAAAGAGCCTCCATGAGACCTCAGTTAATTATCATTACTGTTTAGGAGAAACAAACAAGATGTTTAAAAAAAAAAATTCTTTGCTAAAGGTATAATTGTTAAAAGGCTACATTATAATTCCCAATGGCTTGAAATGGGTTGCAATCTAACAAAAAAGTGCTCTTCTCTGTTCAGTATTAAGATGTAGAATCTTTCAATCTTTCAGACCACAATGACCTTTAGTTCTACCAGAAAGACTCGGGAGGCAAAATAATGTAGCAAAGCATACATTTATTAACAGCCCAGCAAGCAAATATTGAGTTATAAAGTTCTTTGGCGTGGTGTAGCTCACAATCCGAGGGTAACGGAATCTGCATATCCTGCCTAAAGACGAAGGCAGGGGCGCAGCCGACCCCCTGGGAGGTATTAGGAAGGGACCATCCTGGTGGTGGTGGGGAGGATGTAGGTGAATGTTGGCGTCAGCATCTGCGAACTCAGACATGTGTAAGTACCGATCTTTTATACTACGAGTATTAGATCACGATTGGTTAGATGAGAAGTAATAAGTGACGTAACAATTGAGTCTTCCTGGCAGAACTTACGCTAAAGCTTTCATTTACAGTAGCTCTGATAGCTACTGTAGCACAAAATCAGCACTGAGATGAAATTGAGCAGCACTATTTAAAGAAAAATAATAATCTTTCAATACTTTTATGAGAAACCGAGACAAACATTGAGCTTGGCACTGTAAAAGAACATATGAAAGTGCTTTGTATTCTGAACAGGAAATGATATTCAGGAAAGCAGCCCAGGCTTGCCATAATTGAGACAGCACATAAAACAAAGACCCATAAGTGAAGCACAAGGTTATATGAAAGTGAACCACAGCTTTACTTTACTAGCACAAACCCCTCTTCCCCATCACAAATCATTTGCTTCTCTCTCTCTCCCTTTCATCCAGGAATAGAAGTAAACCTTTTGTGAAATGCAAATCAGGCAGAGAGTCTGCAAGAAACGACGGACAATTCACACAGGACTCCGGCATTAGCATAGAACTTGGAGTAATTAAGGTATGAGGAAGCTCTAATTAATGTGGTAAAGTGTGGGGACACGGAGGAGAGCTGGCTTGGAGATGCGGGAGGTGGGGCGCAGTTTTGCCGAGTTCTCCTCTACTTCATGACAGCTGGTCTCAGAGGCTGCTGATGTCGTCGGGCGAGCACATGGAAACGTCTGTGATTAAACAGCTGTCAGCAGTCGCTCGTACTAACGCACACCATGACAGGAGCCACAACTGTAACTCATTGGCTGTGCGCAGCGTTCCTGCGGAGGCTTTGGTCGGGCCTATACACGCTGGCCCATTTATCATGTCCGCTAGGCCCCACGGCTCCCTACATGGGCATAAATCCACCCTATCTGTGCCAGGTTGTTGTATGAAAGGAAAGACGAGGGACAGAGATGTAGTGAAAGTACTGCTGAGGTTGAGTCAGTGTAAATTCAACATCATTCACGGCGAACACCGGGACAAACGTGCATTTATGAGGGAACAGCGCACGTTGGCAGCCTGTGATGGAGCCGTAAATGCAGTTTACAAGCACTAGCAGCTCCATTCATGTTTTTATGCTCATCAAGGCTAAATTTATTTGATTAAAAGTACAGTAAATAGTGTAAATAAATAAAATCACCATATTTTAGTATGTAATTTATTCTCGTGTCACAGGGTCCTCCAGAAATCATTATAATATACTAATGTGGTGCTCAAGAAACATTTCTTTTTATTAACATTGTTGAAAACACTTGAGCTGTTTAATATTTTTGTGCAAGCTTAACTTTAATAAGATTGTTTGTAGTATTATTTCTGTCTTTACCTTTTTAGTGCATCCCTGCTGAATAAAAGTATTAATTATACATGAAATATAAAATGTCTGTCAATAATCAGGTACATGCACTACTGTATAGCCTACATGTACATATATGTTTGTATATAAATATTTTGAGAATATGGATAGCTGTGGACAAACATAATGTTATTATATACTATATAGCATGAAAGACAAGGAAACCCCAAAGTAAAAAAACAGCTCTTCCTTCTCTTAACATTTTCTTGAATGACAAACAGGGCAGCACTTTATGCTGCCAGGCATAAGTACCTATCGTAAGTACCTATGAGAAAGAAACGGTCTGAAGTCTTGATAAAAATGGGCTAAATTTAGCCTCTTAAATGAACGAAGCACTTTCACTCTATTGGTTCAATGAATTTAAAGGCTTCTTACGATATGGCAGCCGCTCATGTTTTGCATTTAACAGCTGTTTAACTGCATTTTTTTAAAAGGCTTTTGCTTATAAATCCAGCAATGGCTGACTTCCACTTCTCACAAGGGGACCAAAGTCACAGAGGCCAAACTAGAATAATTTATCTCATCACCTGGAGATCAATGTTTGAAAGTGAGCGGAAATCCATCAAAGTATCCCGTATGAAAGCATCAGGAACATAGTGAGAAAATCACTCCCTTCCAATTTAGAAATTAAGCCCCCCTTCCAGATCCATGCATGATTGATTTCTGCAGACAAACACCTTAAAATAAATGGGGTTCAAATTAACTGAATTATTTGGGGTTTTGATTTTGCTGTTCTCACACTGAAAAACAGTCACCAAAATGGAAATGCATCTGTTTGGCCCAGTGAGGGTTTAAAAAGGGAAATATCCATTGCGAGAGAAGACTAAAACAAAATGTTACTCCATTTCTTGAGTGACTCTGAATATTTTCTAACTAAGATATTTTTTTCAAGTTTAGGGAACCTTTTTTATATTATGGCTGTTAAACGATAAATGACCAGTATAATAGTATATCATATTTTGTCTAAATTAATATTTTGTCTGTTGAAACGACTGGCACCTAACCCCCAATCGCTCCCTGGGTGCCATAGCAAAAATGGCAGCCCACTGCTCTGGGTGTATGTGTCCACGGCATGCAGTGTGTGTCTCAATGCCCCTAATGTGTGTGCACTAACTTGGATGGGTTAAATGCAGGAGAAAATTAGAGTATGGGTTACCATACTTGGCCTTCATGTCACTTCACTTCACTTAAAAATAAAACACTAAAAACTAAAATCAAACATTTCAAAAGCTACAAGTGAAGTATGTATCACAACGTTATAAAGTACAGAATGAAAAATGGATATTCATTTTGAGATTATATAGCACTGACTTCCTCTTCACAGTTTCCTACCTCTCTGTCTGATGCTTAAATATCCGGTTCTGACAGTTTTCCAGATAATGCCATGGATGCTCAAGGTCTGGCTCTCCAGAACTGGCTGCAGTACAGTTTGCCATTATTTCTACACAGTCAGGCACTGAGACTGAGGATGGGGGTTGCCATCCTCTGAGTGGCACCATATGGTACCATGAGCAGTGCCATGGCCAAGTCCTGCCTCCACCGGAACTTCCCCACTGTGGAGAGTGTTGACAGCGCTGCCCCCTGCTCACCTCACAGACCAGCCATGTGGCAAGGCTACGGTACTGTTTCCCTCCCATATCCCCCCCCTTTCAGCACTTTCTACAGCATTGTGTCTTGTTCTTTTTTCATTTCATATGCTTGTAATGGTGAAAATGACCTGATTTTAACTAGCTTTTGTCTCCAGCTAAAACACACACAAGCATCCACGAGTAAGAGCTCTCCTGTTCTTGCTCACACAAGGCTTTGAGTATTTGGCTGTGCTGTTCTTGAGATCTTTCATATCTCACTCTTTCATGTTTAGATTTAGATCAATATAGCATGTGTTTCCTCTTAAATATAAAATTATCTAGTCCATTCAACTATGGTGACTTATGAACCATGGGTTGATTTTTAGTAAAACTAACAGATTTATTTTTTTCTTTGTGTTGGTCACAATTACAGCTGTTCTGGAACCTACTTTAAATGTTTTTGCTACTCTTCAAATGTCTTTTATCTAAAGATTTTATTGTGTTACCTTTGTCCTAGACCCAGCTTTCTACTTACAATCTGAAAATCTATCACAAATTAATGAATTATTACATTTATGAACTATGATCAATATCTATTATTGTGCACATAAAGTGAAAACCTGAAAGTCATAAGGACCACTTGTGTGACTTTTTTGATGCTTTTGCATAATTTTAAGCTTAAAAAGCTTCTTTTTTTCTTCTTTTTTTTTACACAAATTATAACTGTTCTTCACACTAATTGCCTCAATCAAAAATTTATATCAAAAGTTAGTTTACTTGGTTACCTATAGGGAGCAAAAATATGAGACATGAAATACGCAATTTCCAAGCAAGCTGTTATTTAGATAAAATATGCAAAAGGTGAGAAAATATATTGAAAAATAATAATAACTATTAACCTTATAAATACAAAAGATTCTACCACTTTATTAAAAGGGTGTTTTAAATGTAATTTCCACCACGGAACAATATTAAATACAATAAATAATTAGAGATTATATAAGAAATTATTATAAGACACTGTGGTTGAAATGTTCATTAGGCCTATGTTAAGAAAAAATGTCAAAAATTCTCCTGTCATATACATATATATACTGTTGGACATTAATAGTGTACAAATTAAATTTAAGCACTATTTAAACAATGGAAAAATAGTTTTGTCTACGGGTTTATGAAAATAAATAGTTCAGTCCACCCATTTATAAAGAGACAGACAAATATACATACTGCAGGAAAAATACATTTCAATACATTATATGACAAGACTTGCAAATTAAATTAAATACAAGAGTTTACATTTTTAATCAAAGACTGCAAATCCGCTAAAGCCAAGATACGCACCACAGACACCTCATTGATATGAAAGCCAAATCACCAGCTCTAGAGCATTATGAAATATCAGTGCTCTCAATCACATGCCCAGTGGAGATACTAGATGTTACAGAACACAGAGAAGGTCACATGACAAAAATGATGAGCACATAGAAGAGTGTTGTGCACGTCACATGACCAGCCGCTGCCTCCCATAGGACAGGTAGAGAGAAGCGAGTGTACAGCGGTGTCCTCATTATGCCAAACTGGAGATGCAGCAGAGAGTCAGGGGATAGATGTTATGTCCTCTCTGCGCTCTTAAGGCTACAGTAACACTAAAGTCCAGTAAGCCAGTCCCAGACAACTTCAATATTTCTTTCCTTCACACTCTTGTCTTTTGCCCGTTTATTATTTCACTTCCTTTTTTTGTTTCCAAAGGAAGTTTCCAATCCCCTTCACAGATTCCCTATTGGGGTTTCATTCTAGCCCTTTGTAACTAAAAGCTTTTTGCTGTCAAGAGCCTTTACTGTGAGCGAGTGAGTGGAAATCTGCAGCTGTTACATGAATCCATCACTGTGATTTACATATTTAAAGGGATACGTTCACAATGAAAATTCTGTCATTGTTTACTCATCCTCATGTCATTCCACACTCATAAGAATTCTTTTCTTGCACAAAAAAAGAGAAATTTTGAAGGCCACTCTTTTTCCATGCAATTACAATGAATAAAGGCGGCAAGAGCTTTCAATCTAACAAAAAAAAAGAAGAAAGAAACAAAAGCACCATGGTCCATGCACTCTGTGTTACATAATTTTAAAGTCATACAGTTATTCGCTCATGTTGTTGTTTTTGTTGTTGTATTGCCATATCAGCTTCATAAGCTCAAGGCAAATACAGATTTTACATTCATTAAATACAATAATTTAATAAAATACAATTACATTTTGTATACATAACTCTATAAAAGGTTCTTTAATTGTCCTTATAATAAAAATGGCTATTCATTGATAATCCTACAGAACTGCTGTAACCAGATCATCAGTGAGTTAACTCAATAACCGAATAAGTCTGATTCATGAACAAATCAATCATTCGGATCTTTTTTAACCAAATGTTGGTTTGTGTAAATGATTCATTGAAAAGATCTGACTCAAAAGAACAATTCAGTTGCAAACCACACATACCTCTCTAATTAATACACCAAGGAGAGCAAGGACGAATTTTAAGATAATCAATAAATAAAGATACATACAAAGCTAAAATATGGCTTCAGAAAACCTGAAAGTCATATGGACCACTTTTGTGATTTTTTTTATGCCTTTGCATAATTTTAAGCTTTAAAAGCTCCAGACCTAGCCTATTTATTTTAATTTTATGCATATTCACATTCAACAAGAACAATTGTTTCAGTTTTTGCTCAACTCAGAATGTCTCCTTTTAGTTTTAACAGAATAAAGAAAGAGACACAGGTTTGGAATGACATGAGGGCAGATAAATGACAACAGAACATTTTTGTATGGACTTTCCAAAAAGCTCACAGTTCAAATTTATAATTTTTCTTTATAGAATTTTTGCTAAATAACTTGTTCTTTTTCAGAAAGCTTCGTTTCCAAAAAGAACAGCGTAACTGGCCTGATCAGCAGCAGGCCTTTCATCCACGGTCGCGCCAAGTGGAGGAGTTGTACAGTGCCACCAGGACAATAGCATTTCCCAGAACCCCCTGGTGACGGCAGCAACTCTGTGCCAATTAGACAGCATCCTTTTAATAATGAATGGAGCCGAGCTTCAAATTCACAAGCAAGAGACATTACACGAGAAAGTGAACTGAAAGGAATAAAGATATGATCATATTTTTCCAAGGGTTACAGTAATGCAATTATGAACGCGAACTTGAGAGCTTGTACTCAACAAAGACAGAAAATAATAAGTGGGAATGGGATATAGAAACAAATGTGTGAGCTTAGTAGGGTTTACTGAGGCATCAACTCAAGTGTCCACTCTCTTCTATCAATAATCCAACTCATTACTTTTTCCCCTTAAACAGCGTCTGTGACACTCGCATTAGCTTTGACCGGCTAGTGTTTCAGTTAACTAACCTCATGAAAACACTTAATAAACCTGTTGGCTTTTAAAGCCCCCTGGCAAAATAGAGACCCATCGTTAATTAGGGTGGTACATGATATGATGATGATGTCTATTTTTACCCTGCTGTGAATTACCCATTTACAAACAGATTAGAGTGGGTGGAAAAAGGGAGGTGTGAGATGGAGGGATGCGGGGAGAGAAGTGGGAAGAAAGAAACAGATGGAGAATATGTGCAGTAGCTGTAGCAATGGAGTGGTGGATGCTGGGATCTCCTGACAAAGGTATCCATATGGCCTAGCTGTGCATCTACAGGATCAGCCCAGCGGAGGCTCAGCATTAAACACACACCAGGCTATAGCATGATAAAGCTAAACACATATACATGTAAACACAAGCTGTGCAAATACTCACAAATGCACATGCAGCACCAGTTGGCATTATAGTAATATCAGGCAGCAGCCAGTTTGAGCAGAACCCATGCCAGCATACACACACACACACACACACTTATACAAAACCAGCAACGGCATAAACACTGGATCAAATTTTAACAATTTCACATGCGCAAGAGCGCAATACAACAGTTCAATAAACAAAAACTTGAAATAGAGTTACTTACATTTCAACACAAACAATAATGCCAGTTACTACTTATATGTTGCTCGAAAATAGTTCCAAATAAGTCAGATTCAAACTAATGTTTGCGCCGTGTCTCTGAGCAACACACAGCAGAGGCATTGCTCAATGTTTTTGAACAAATTGGTTGAGTGAATGATTCAATGACTCGCTCATAAAAAAGACACTTGATTCGTTACTGACTGAATTAGTTCTGTTAACGAATCGTTTGACTGAATGATTCAAATGACTGTCACATGTCACCATCTAATGGCGTAACGATGTAACCTGCATAAAGAGTCACTTAAAATTCACCACCACTGATGCACAGACTGTATATAAGAATTTATATTCAGTGCCACAAGAGCAAGAGGTATTACATTAATCACATCATTAACTGCCAGACAAAAAAGATAGCATATAGGCCTACATAGATTTGAGTGCTTTTAAAATATTACGTTTTCAGCATAGTGCATGTTATTGTTTTTAGTTTGTTCCAAAAGGTTTATATGGTATATCGTGGCCACATATTAACAATTAGTTCCCACAACTTACTAATACATCAGCACATTTTACTAATTCGACCACGAATGACTAAAACGAGTGAACGAATGAGTAAATCGTGGCCACTATTTACTAAACCGAGAGAACTAATTCTTAATTCGAGGCCACAATATTTTTGCAGGGCTCAATAGGTTTATGTATAATTTAAAGTAATTTACTAAATGTAAGTAATATGGTTTGCGAAGAGCACACTTCTTAGACTGTATATGGTATTTTCCTACTAAAATAAATAATTGCATCATGTATTGTTTTTTACATTCAAAAATGTCATGGTGAATACACACATTTCTATCATACACCCCAGTTTTCTGTTAACATAAGTTTCTAAATCCTTCCAAAATCATGAGATGGACCTCGATGTGGAATGTCTCTCAGGCAATCAAATATGAGTATAGGAACTAATTATAGAAGCAAATACTCAAGAATATATTTTTAATAATGATTTAACTTTACATAAACCATAGAAATACCAGACCATAGTTCAGATTTTTATTTGCCTTTCCACAAATATGATAAATAGTCATTTTTAGCAATATATTTTTATACAGTACATTTGAAATCCTAATTGCTAAGCCCATATAATGTATTAGCATCACTGGTGTTTTTTAGTTCCATAAGTTAGTTATAGGCTTTAAACTCCATTCTGCCTCATACTTTGCAAGTATTCATTTATAATCTCACTTTATCTTTGTTGTTCTTTATTATTTAGTGGTTATTTTGCACTATCGCATCACTCATTGTGTCATTTGCATTTTCCTGTTCTGTCAGGTATTGCAATTGCTTTGCTGACTTCATACCTGGCCATGCAAGCTTTGTTAATAAGCTTGGCGATGATATCAAATTATATTTTAACACAGTAACATTGACCTGAGGCTACAATTTCCATTATGCAGACTCAAAAAACATAAGAGTGTTTGAGAATGACAGAAGAAACACTAGGGTACATCTACAGTATATAAAGTCTTTAGAGCTTGTCAGCGCTCCCTGGGTACTTGACAGACACCATGGTTACAGCCCCAGCCCGCTTCCTAATGTCTCCACCCTGAGTCTGGTTGTCACCCAAGCCATCCCATGAGTCTGAGCCCTAACCCTGTGGAGCAGGAAGAGAACATTACGGAAAGAGCGAGTCTGTGAGCAGACAAGAGGAGCCTCCAGGCCTCGCTAATGACATTTTCTCCTTTCTGCTGAGAGACACATGAAGGAAGAGACGGGAGGGACGTCACCGCTGCTCCAGTCTGACACTCAAATATGCCTCAAAACACACTAGTAAGCATCTAAAGTTCAAGTGGAGCAATATTTGGGCCCTTTTAGTAAGTACAGATCAGCCTTGTATGTCTATGAGTTCTCAATGTCCTTTCTATGTCCTTTGCTTGATACCTAAGCATTACATTTATACGATTTTAGGCATTGCCAATGCATTTGTATATGTAATGCTTTATTTTTTTTAGGGTGCTAAGGCAAGCATCACTATTACTAATCTTAGCATTAGAGATTTGAATAAACCTTACATTTTCATGCATATCTTATATGCTACAGACTTGAATGACACATCAAATTGAAAGAAACTTCTCAAAAATTGTGCAACTTTTGAAAAGAACCAAGCTGACAGAAGACTTCGCAAATATGGATCCAGCAGTTGAGTTGATCCGCATGTGCCAAGGTAACCGCACCCTCGAAGAGCACATTCATATTTTCTTGGACATTGCAAATGTTTCTGAACCGCTAGATTGTGCTCTCATCAACTTTTTCTGTTACAGGCTTAACCGTCCGCTCAAGGACAAACTAATACACAATGCTCCTCGAGGGTCGTTCAGTGACTTCCTAGATTACGCCCTTCATTTGACTGGTTCCTCCTTCACTGTCGGGGAGTTTGAGGAGGACGTTTCCCTTAGACAATTTTTGGGAGGGGGGAGTATGCACCAAGCTCTGGTGGCCATGGAGCTTGGCCCACCAAGTTCACCACGAGCCTGAGCTTCTTCAAGTCATACCTGCTGAGCCTGAGCTTCCTCACGTCATGCCTGCCGTACCTGAGTTTCGTCCCAATATGGCTGCCCTTCCAGAGCCTCGTCACGTCATAGCCGCCCTTCCAGAGCCTCGTCCCATCATGGCTGCCTTTCCAGAGCCCTCGGACAAGATGGCCGCCGCTACGCCTGTGTCTCCAGACAAGATGGCCGCCGCTACGCCTGTGTCTCCAGACAAGATGGTCGCTGCCACATCGCCTGAGCACTCGGACAAGATGGCCGCCACCACACCGCCTGAACTCCTGGACAAGATGGCCGCCGCCACGCCGCCTGAGCCCTCGGACAAGATGGCCGCCGCCACTCCGCCTGAGCCTGTTCCTTAGTCTGAGCCTGTTCCTGAGTCTGAGCCTGTTCCTGAGGTTGAGCCTGTTCCTGAGTTTGAACCTGAGCCTGTTCCTAAACCTGTTCCTGAGTCTTCTCCTGCCCTTAAACCCATAGTGCAGCTATGGGTCCCTGGCCGTAGTGGCCAAGCCTGGTCATGATGGCAAGGCCACGAAGGCCGATTCCCCCGGCACCCCTGAACGGTCGGATGCCATGGCCCCCTGAACTGTCGGCACCTCCCTGGAGGCCTCCTGTGCCGCTAGGCCTCGCCCTCATCAGCCTCCAGGATGATCACCCTCCCACCCCTGTGAATTCATTGCGGCGTGAGGACACTCCTTCCAGGAGGGGGGCATTCTTTCACATTGTCATTGATTTCTGTCTTTGTCTGTGTTCTGTCAATTAGTTCAGTTCTGTCTTTCTCTGCCCCCTGCCTGTTTGTTTCTATGGTGTTTGATTGATTGTTAGTTCAGTTCAGAGGTGTCTTGTTAATTTGCTCTTCGGTTCTGTCTATGTAAACCTTGTGTTCTGTCCGGTTCTTTGTCAGTTATTAACGCTACTTGTTTTGGTTGTTCTGTTCCCGATGTTGTCCCTGAGTATCCGTTTGTTAAAGTTTGAGTTTGTTTTTTGTTTAATAAAGCTGCTGCACATAGATCCTGCTTCCCCCATCTCTGCAACTGGTTGTAACACAAGCCATATCATTCAAAAGTTTATAAATATTTTTGGAAGAAGTAAAGACATTTTTATGTTACAGAAGATTTCTATTTCTAATAAATTATGTTGAACTTTCTATTCATCAAATAAGCCAGTCATGCTGACTGTTTTCAACATTGATGATAATAATAATAAATGCTTATTGAGCACCAAAGCAGCATATTAGAATGATTTCTGAAGGATCATGTGATCAAAATGTGATTTATTTGATCAAAAATACAGTAAAAACAGTCATATTGTGAAATATTACATTTTAAAATAACTGTTTTGTCTTTTAATATTTTAAAATGTAATTTATTTCTGTGATCGCAAAGCTTAGATTTCAGCATCATTACTCCATGTGTCACATGATCCTTTAGAAATAATTATAATATGCTGATTTGGTGCTCAAGAAACATTTCTTATTATTATCTAATGCATAATTGCTGAATAAAAAGTATTAGCTGAGTAAAATTATTTCTTAAAAAAAAAAAATCACAAACCCCAAATGTTTGCATGTTAATGTACTGTACATTTACATTTATTTACATATTTGTTATACATTTCTATACAAAGCAACTTAAAATACATTTAATACATTTTTATTAATACATTTTTGCCTTCTTATCACTATTTGTTGATCAGGATGTCATGACCCAGTTTCGAACATGAGTCACCTATTTGAGTGCTGATGTCCAACAGCTTTCTGTTCACCAACTTTCTGTTCAATACATTTAGAGGATAGACAAATGACAAAATAATCAATTTGAGTCTGGATATAAGGGTATGCATCAGTGTAAACTAAAGAGCAATTCTGCTTTCTGAAACATGTAGAGTGATGCAGTGAAACATCTCACTACTGTCTAAATATCAGAATTGATGTGTTAAAGGTAGAATGGACACTCTTCAATAGCAAAGCAGTTTAGGCCGACTGTAAATCTCTGACAGAATCCACTCTCAGATGGAGCAGTCCCATGTGGGTTGGTGAAAACAAGCAAATAGAGAGAAAAGAAGGAAAAACGTCCATATGCCTATCCGCACGCGCGGCAGCCATGTCATTTAAAACAAAACACATCCATAAATAGACAACCCACTCTCTTCATCCAAGACATCATGGTCCTTCTAAAACCCTCTTAAATACACAACCCTCTGCAACAAAAAAAAAATGGCTGTGGACACAGTCGGCTAAACACGTCAATGACGTTACTTTCTAATCAGGCCATGCATTAACTGCTTTTTTTACACAAATGCATGGATGCATAAACTCTCTGGGCGATTACAAAAATCATTGATGCAAAAGGAACACAGAGCCACAGCTTTTTGGCCAGCTCAGGAGTAAAACTGATGATGCTTGAGGAAAGTGACACTCTACCGAGGAAAACAGAGAGAACAGTGCCTACAGAACAGCCCGGAATGCACATTCCTCCACGGGAGTGCTGTGTAACTGAAGCTCCAGGTGTTGGTGCCACACTTCACTGACTGACTGTCTGACTGACTGACTAACTGAAGACTAATTAAAAAAAACATACGACTGACAGAAGAAGCAGACGCAGTAAAAAGACGACTTGAAGCTGACAGTTCACAACAGTTGTGGAGCTTAGTGTCTGTTTTTATTTGCAAATTAAATCTACACTTTATACATGACTTATTCTTTAGAAACTTCTGAGGTAATGGAGATGTTAGCTCTCTGCCAATATCATAACAATCAAACATGTGATGTTGCATCATATTAAGCAATAGCATGTACATCTTGTGGCAGATAAAATGGTTGAAAACTCTCAAGGACTTCCAAATAAGATGGAAATCCAAAAATATTTATAGGTCAGAATATCACAGATACTTGGGTGTGGTTTCTTTTAAATTGGCCCAGTAAAGAAAGAACCAACCTAGAAACCAACCAGAACAATCTGTCGACCACCTAGCAACCATCAACATGCTAAAACTAGGCAACCACAAAGTTGTAAATAAATACAAAGCACACACAAATATACTTTGTACTGAATTAAATATATTTATAGACAGGTTAATTACAGTACTTAGATTTAATTGGCTAAGTGGCATTTCAAGAGTGATGATATACAGTTCAACAGCACAAGGATGTTTCACTGCTTCCAGATAATCTGTGGTAAGGATTTTTTGGGAAATCTTTCTGTAGGTTACATTGTTAGGCTACAAGTGACTACCTTTAAGAATGAGACGTTTAATTCAACTGATTTGTTTAAAATACTGAATCATTCAGAAATGAAATAAGTGACTTATCTTTATGAGTGAGTCAATGAATCATCCACTCAAACTATTCGTTCAAAAAATGTATCCATTGTGTATTGTATCCACAGTGTGTGTGTGTGTATATATATATATATATATATATATATATATATATATATATATATATATATATATATATATATTAGGGCTGTGAAACGATTAATCGCGATTAATCGCATCCAAAATAAAAGTCTGTGTTCACATAATATATGTGTGTGTACTGTGCATAATTATTTTGTATATATAAATACACACACATGCATGTAAATATTTAATAAAAATTTGTTATTTATATATAAAATATTTATATTTATTTATAAAACAAATTATATATAATATATATACAGTATATTTAAGCAAATATTTCTTAAATATATACATGCATGTGTGTGTATTTATATATACAAAATAATTATGCACAGTACACACACATATATTATGTGAACACAAACTTTTATTTTGGATGCGATTAATCACGATTAATCGTTTCACAGCCCTAATATATATATATATATAAATATATAATTATACAATTATTGTGGTCTAAATAGGTACTTGGTTTTGGATCCAACAATTACGGAATGCTATCTAGAGACATTGCCATCAATTCTCAATTTCAAAAGCACTCATTTAGAGGACAGACATTGGGTAGAGGATAGATAATTTTAGCAAAAAAAAAAAAAAAATGAGATGAAATGAAATTGAGATGAGTGGAGGTGTTGGGCAAAGAAAGTGTCCCAGCATGCCTACACATGCTACATGTTGGCATCTCCATGGGACAAGTTCTCACAGGAGGGTTGGCAGTAATGATCATGACACATTGCTGATCTGGAAATATCGTCCAGACAGCAAATGATGCTTCACTCTTCACCGCTGCCTGCATCTCTCCAGTCATTTTAGGATCAAATAATCATCATCCTTAAAATCGAATTATTGCTTACTGACATATTAAATAATTTCCAGAATACATACATTACGTTTATGAGCGAAACAGACTCATGTAGAATTTGCAAGAGAGAAAAGAGCATTGAAAAGTGGTGTTTCTCCAGCAAGACCACTACCTTAGACCAGTTGCAGGAGTTGCTCTTGCTGGAGGATTTTAAAGGTTGTCTTCCTGAAAGTGTCGTTGTTCACCTAAATGAACAAAAAGTAACTTCGCTATTGGATGCTGCTGTGTTAGCAGATGAATTTATCCTGACACACCGAAAGGTCTTTCCATCTCTTCGGCCGTCGAACACTCAATTTTCCCATTCAAACACTGTGACACGTGTATTCTCAGGTGCATCAGGAGACCCTGCTTATTCAGACAACAGGTCTGCCCCTGGTGGAAGAGGCCGACGCGTCTGTTTTTATTGCCTAGATCCAGATCACCTAATTGCAGAGTGCCAGGCTTGGAAAAAGAAGAATGTAGATGGTAGCTCTTGTACAGAATGCTCTTGTACAAACGATGCCTGCAACTAAGAATAAGTCCATGCAACCTTTCATTCGTGCTGGCAGTGGTACGGTTTCCTTGTCTGACACTGAGCATCAACCTGTTGTGATCTTGCGAGATACTGGTTCAGAACAGTCCTTAATTCTGAAAGAGTTACTTCCCTTCTCGCAGAATTCCTACAACGGTTCTGACGTACTAATACGTGGTATTGAGATGGGGTGTGATTGTGTTCCTCTCCATCAGGTACACTTGAAGTCAGACCTTGTGACTGGGAAAGTCAACCTTGCGGTGTGTTCCCAATTACCATTTAAAGGAGCAGGTCTCATACTGGGGAATGATCTAGCAGGTGACCAGGTTTTCCCCAGACCTATTGTGGTGAACAACAGTAATTTTGGTGACGCCTCATCTGCATCGTTGGAGTGTGCAGTGGCGCAACTGCCAGTGATGGAGTTCAGAAACAATATAACAGTTCCAGTAGTTCCAGTTCGTCCCACCCAATGCCAGGAGCAGATCCATTATGGCAAGAGAGTATTTGTTGGTGTAACATAACCTAAACCGCAGAAAAGTGCCCTCTGACCCTGCTATGGGAAAGTTCTATACCCGATGTGTGTATGTAATTGGCTCGCAACATACTCCCTAACAAATGGAGACAGATGCCAGCTGTAATTTCCCTTACTTTCCTGTGTTTCTATATGTTAAAAGGTCTAACTTCCCTCGCTGACTGATTATCCACCAAAACATTTGTGCTCTAAACAGCCTGAGTCGCTGACACAAGGATGCAAGGATGGGTGTAATATCGCAGTGCATGTTGAAGGGTCCCTGTCAACTTGACTGCATATTTCTGTGAGTTGGTGAGGAAATGAGCGTGAGTGTGTGTGTGCGTGTGCGTGTGTGTGTTTGTGTGCGTGTGTGTGTCCTAGCACAGTTAACCAACTGGAGGAACAGATGGACTCCCCACTCTCCTTGTTGTGAAGACACACAGCATTTACACACACACAAACACACACACACCTCTCAGAGCAGCATTCAACTCTAAACAGGATATGCTGACATGTTTATGTGGGCCTATTCATACATTTAATTAGAATACTCAAACAACATTTGTTTCAGAGCGCTCATTATCTGATGCACTGTAATCTTTCTATCTACAGTATCAATCTTTCTATCTAAATATAAATATATGACACCATTAAATATCAGAGAAAAAAACATATTCTTCAATAAAACCTCATCAATGTTAGTAAGCTGTAGATAACGTTACCTTGGTGGTATATTTAAATCAGCAGAAATTGCAACATCACAGAAAATTAACTAGGCTAAGTTTTTATTACAATATTGAAAGTTAGCTTACTTGCTAACCCAGCTATAACATTATGCCAATGCAGTTCAGAGTTAAGCTGCATCACTCAGTTTAAGCAGCTCAGTTTGAGTATAGGTCACATAAAACGCACAGCAATCAAACCCACGACCACTCCAGCATCTGTATGCAGAGGTCTGCGAAAGACACGCTGTGTAATGCAGTCAGGCCACTGACTAAACAAGTGAGAGAGTAATTGAGTGGGAGCGGGAGAATTAGGAGCATGACTTTAGCACATGCCAACCCGTGAGCTCAAGCTCATCCTTCTGAGGTCTGCTGGTGGGTGAGAGCAAATGGATTCGGAAGGCTTGTTCTCCAGTGGGTGCTAATGTATGGACTAGGGCGCTATTAAAAGCCACTACTGTGTGATATGCCTGTGCATTTAATTATTTATCTATTCATGTATTCCTCCTCTTTTTAAAGTCTTTTTGTCAGTTCTTGTGTCTAAGCCAGAAGCAAAGGCTAGAGGAGGAGTGGGGCTCAAGAGAATAAGATTACAATAAGAGCAACTCTCTGTTTGATCTTTAGTAGAATAGACCTGACTCAAATACACCCCATCTTCTAAATCCCTTGCTCAACTACAACATTTCTAGGCCAGAGGTCTCTGGTAGGTATAACTGATCGAATACATTCTGCCTATTGGTAGGGTGCAATGATAATGATAAACAGCACAACTGCATTTCAATAGAATGCTGCAGGGATTATTTTTGTATGTTAAAACGTGGGACGAACTATTTTGCATTTTACCAGTTCTATTGTCTTGAAGTCAATGTTTTGTTATTATTATTATTATTATTAAATGCCTAAAAATAAGATCTGTGCTTAATGGTGGTGACGATGAAGTCATGTGGCCAATGGTGTAGTTCGTTTATAGCCTACGTTCAGATGTCGACTTCTGATCACTGTATTTAGGCTTCCAAATTCATAAAAGCTGTGTTCATTTGTGAAGATTATCACATAAGAATCATAAACTTTTTTTGGTCGCAGCTTATTTTCTATAATAATCCAAAAGTCAATTAAAAACACTGTTGGGTTTTTTGTCAAGGGAAGTAGGGTGATGCTAACTTCCAGGTCGGCCTACAAAAATACATAAGCACTGCAGAGCTCTATTGAAGCAAGTTATTGGTCAGGCTGATGACACCACAAGTGACCACATCCAGGAAGTCCACACAGAAACAGATGTGCTTTGGCCAACTTGCCCCTTTTATGATCCTCTGACCCCTCCAGAGACCACAGAGAGTGATTGTGAGAGAAATACTCTTTCTGTTTATATGAACCACACCGCAGTTCTCTTATTCTTCGGCTGAGAGAACCAGGGCAATACTGGTGTGCATAAATAATTTAACATAGCATAAATATTACTCTGTCAGCACTCTAAAGCACCACCACAGGTGCCAGGATTTGTTTTCTTGTTTTTACAGGGAAAAATAATACGACTGTGAGAAAGGCTTTGATTTACAACACAGTGCCACTCTCGCAAACTTCAGCGTGACCCCAACGAGCAAGTTAAAAGAAAAGATTGAAAACATATAAAGCAGTCATTTAAAGTATTAAACAATGTCACAACAGCATGCACAATACTGTAGTCTCATTTTTAGACAATGCTCTCCAACTTCATTCTTTACAAACACTACAGCTGCAAGAAAGTATACCAGCATCGAACACCTCCTTGAGGTAAAGCTTGACCTTTCATTCACTATCATGTATAAGTCCTACATTTTGTGGCAGAGTTGTCAAGGCCTCATTGTCTGACATTTAGAGAAACCGCAGTCATACACTATCAGTCAGAACATAAAATGACTTACATAACATGGAAATGGCCACTACGATGTTTATCACTCACTAACATTTGACTGTTTAACTCACTGAAGGTAAACTTTGTTGAGATGTTTACCTGATGTCGTTCTGCTGAGGTGGTTTCTTGTTCCCGACCAGGTTCACTGTTTTTGCTTGTATGGGCTTCTCCTCTCTGTACAAACACATTTTAAACAGTGACAGTAAATCTCTCAGAAATCTTAGTTTTTTTTCTAGTATCCTCTCTAAACATACATCATCAAAACACATGAACACCCAAAAATGAACATTCTGTCAGCGGAACACAAAAGAGGAATAAAAAAAACTGTCTTCTTTTATATTCCACAGAAGAAAGTTTTGTAATTCAGGTTTGTAATGCCATGAGTAAATGATGACATTTTTGGGTGAACTGTCCCTTTAAGCTAGCACACAAAGTATTGTTGTACCACTGAATGCCTCAAAAGCGTTGTGAGGTCGACCTCTAGCTTCTGCTTCAGGACAGAAGTTTCTTTGAGATTGAGGAACTGTTCACCATTCATACTGTCTCATAACACACACAGCAAATGAAAATGAGAGGTTGTTTATCATATTATGTTTATTATGTTGGTCTTTTTCTCATCTCTATAAGAAATATTGTGTGACTGAAACTGTATATCATTTGACCTGTACTAACCATTTGAAAACAATGCATTTATCTTGACGATTTAGTGACAAAGATACACAAGGGCTGAGAAATTAAATAATTGCATAATAATTTCCTATGAGAAATATAGGAGTTCAGTTATTGATCGTAGCTGCTCAGTAAACCAATTTAAGATGCATAAATCTGATCTCAAATCTCAAGGTGGCCAACAACTAATGTAATATGAGCAATGATGGCCTTTAAATGGCAGGTGGACAGGAAGCCAAGAAACATCTTTACACTCATTATAACAACACTGGTCAACCACAATTCAGAATAAATCTTTATAATCCATCCTACATGTAAATTCCTGACAAGTGCCTGTCATAAATCAGATCTCTTCAGATGGTATTTTTCTAGTTTTCACATGAAGTATATGGTCCCTATTGTACTAAGTTATTTTTATTTTAACACACTTTGAGCTGAATTCTTTGTATGAAAGATGCTATACAATAGTTATTAAGAGGATATTATTATTAAGAGGATCTAATAAAACACAAAGCTATGACTACTGCCCTTACCCAAGCTGTAAGTGGTGCTCACACTACAATCAGTGAAGATTTCAATGAATGGGTTAAGGATCCTGACAGTCATGATGACGAGGCACGGAAATATTGTCGTGACCAGGCAGGAATCCTGACACTGGTGAATAGTGCAGAAAAAACGTTCACTAAAATATTATTAAAAATGTATGAGTCAAATACTAATAATGTGGCATGACATGTGTGCTGCCTGAAATTAATCCATCACACAGTGAGGTGTAAAACAACAGGGTGTATCGATTTGTAGATATTTAGTTCTTGCATGTCGACACACCCCTCTCTCTCTTTAACAGCTACACCTGCGACCATTCACCTGGCTGTTCATTGCAATTCATCAGACATCTAACAAGCTTGTTTCATAGTGATGTGTATAATACACACATAGCAGTGCTCATCCATGACAAGTGTCCATAAGGTTGGAAAAAAGTGGACTTGGCCAGACTCACCCACCCACTCTTAACACTCACACACACACACTGGAGCTCAGGTGCAGGCGTACAGCCTGATGGCTTTATTAGTAGGCTATGGCAAACAGATGCACCTACAGAAACCATCACAAGCTGTTTGCCTTTTGGTCTCCAGAAGCAGCACGAATACTACAGGCTCCCTATAAAGTGTGATGTCTTACTTGAGCATGGCCTCATCCTTCTCCTCTTCTTCCTTCTGCCGAAGCATCACAGCCATGATAATTTTCCTCTCCTCCTCGGTGAGGTGACTGAGGTCCGGTAGATCGGGCATGGAGCTCTGCGTTGTGGGTGGGCGAGGGCCACCGCGGGGCCCCACCGAGGCGGACATATTTTACCCCTGTATGATCGGTGCACAATCCCAGCTATGTAAACCGCTATTCAGGCCATAGTCCGATGGCTTATCTGCGGTTGTCGCGAGCGTGGCGAACCGTTCATCGTTGCGGCAGGCACCCACGGTTGTGCTTCTCTTCCTATACGGCTTTTTCTTCTGTTTCTCTCCCCCCCACCCCCCGCCCGCCCGCCTGCCTCTCCCCTCCAGGTCCAGTTAAGGGTAGTCCATATCTGATCCGCGGGATAAGTGCGAGTCGACGAGGGGGGTCTTGCGCTTGTTGATGAAGCCGCCTCGGAGCTCGGGCTCTCGGGTGGGATGATGGGAGCAAAGGCGGAGTCCGCGCGGCGCTCGCTCTGTTTACCGAGCTCGCGCTGCTGCTGATGCTGCCGCTGTCAGGGAGACGGAATAGTCAATGGGACCGCAGCCCCTCAAGCGCGCGCACGCCTCCTCCAGACGGCCGCGCGCATCTCATTTGAGAATGGGGGCTCACTGCACGCGCGCACAGCATCCTATTTTCGCTCTCCAATCACAGCGCGCTGATGACGCATCATCCACCAGCAGCAGACGCTTTGAGATTCACCATGAGATCAAGAACAGCGCGTTGCAAGTAGGCTACAAGTCGTGTAAATTCAGGACGCAACAGACGAGTGTCTTCTCTTAGAAACACATAGTAAATTGGGACAACTGGGACACTTAAGAAAAAAAAAATTATATTCTTTAAAACCTTTTTAGTTCACAGTTCACACCCTATAGTGGGATGGCAATGGGTTTAGTTCCGGCATTACTTCAGGGAGTGTTTCATAACACATTTGCGTAACAGTCACGTAATGTAAAATGATGACAATACATTATGTGACAAAATGTGAGGGTAATTTGTGACTGTGATTTCGTTTTTATATGGAATATAACAAATAAAATAAATCTATTTTATTTATTTTATTTTGTAATCTAATCTATAAATAAATATCAAATCATTTTCATACAACACTTCCTACAATGCATGTAGGACATTTCAGTCATATTAAAGGGAACACATTCTATTTGTACCATCACAAAACCACAGTTCATAACCTTAGCAACTGTATTGTTAAATGTTGCTGTAGGCCTATTAAAAAAGATCGTGCAAATACGATTGTTGCAATCAGCTATCACAACTTAAATTTAGAATAACTTCTCTGGGTTGAACTTGAATATCCAGGTTTCCAGTTAGTAGAATTTAAAATTTCAAGTTGACTAAACTTGCATGAATACTTAAGTTTTAAAAATGAATACAACATATTTTTACAGTGCGGTGTCCAACTTTGACACTAGAGATGTGAGCATATTTTAAACAACTTATAAATAAAGAATAATTATTTGGTTAATCAGATGCTGCCCATTAATATCTGGGTACTGTTAAAAAATCGTCAAGGTCTCCAAAGTTGCTGTGTGAGTAAAAATATATATAGCCTAGGACCTAGCTTATACATTTTAAAAACAGACCTTTCATATTGTCTGTATTAAAGCTAAAGATGCATTTAATCTGACTGTGTTCACATATGGAATGACTTCCTCAGTTACTTGAAGGCCACAGCCCTGCAGAGTTTAGCTTCAACTCTAAATGCACCTGATCCAGCTAATCAAGTCCTTTAGGCTTATTTGAAAACTATAGGGATGTGTGTTAAAGCAGAACTAAACTCTGCAGGACTGTGGCCCCTCAGGAACCGAATTTTACACCCCTGAGGTGATGGCGTTCATGAGAGGACTTTTATTTTGGTGTTTTTCTCTGTTTCTCTGTAGCAAGCATATTTCCTCGTGATACAATCTGCAGCTTCCGTCACTGCCAATGCACTTCTGTGATCTCTGATTTTTATGTTCCTGTCGTTAATGCGAGGAACCCTTGGTAAATATCATTTTTAATGTTATGCATGTGGGCACGCACACGTGTCACAGAATGACAAAAACGCTCCATTTGGATTTGTTGATCTATTTGACGATGGGATGTCATTTTGGGTGATAACAACTTGTAAACTAAATTAGTAACGCAATTTGAAGAGGCATTGTAAATTAATTTACATTATAGCCGTTCAGTATTTGGATTGCACATGCTGAAATGCAGTAGCTTACCTGTGGACAGATTTTTTTTTTTTTTTTTTTTTGTGATAGTTAAAGTATTTAAAAAAAAACACTGACTTATACTTATACTTATTACTGTATGTAAATGTGTATGATATCTGGTTTGTTTAATAGTCATACAGTTTAGCCATGTGCTACGTAAAGAAAAGTTAAATATTGTGTGTTTTGAAGCTGGTTTTACGTTAGGTCAAACGATCATACTGAAAAAAAAAATATTCAAACTAACAGAACGATTGCGAGTGTTGTATTGCTTTTATACAACAGTTAAACACACAAGTTAATATAGAGAGTAGCATACATTTTATTTTTGTTCCGCCTAAAGTATTTTTTTATTTAATGAATAAAATATACAAATAGATACAATCCAAACAAATATAACAAACATAAGATTTACAAAAAATGAAATTAATCAAATAAAAATACATTTAAAATATAATAATTGAATAAAACAGACTGCATTAAATTTTTAATTTTTTTTAATTAACTTTAACTCTTTAGCTGCAATAATTTTATAACCAGATTTTTTGTTATCAAAACAGTCAAAAAATAGAAATTCAAACATAATGACCTTAAAACATGGTTTAGAGTTACTTCTTTTACTTTTATGTAAATTTAAATGTACCATATTAAAATCATAATATCCGCCAAAAAAATGCTATAAAGAATTTTTAAATGTAATTCTTGAATCATGTGCCGAAAGTAGTTCTAAACAAAGTCAGCAGAATTGAATGAGGTATATCTGAGTGAAACGGTCCAGTAAACCCATAATAAAAAAAGAAATGTCATTGCAAGAATGGGAAGTTACTTTGATTAAAGATTACTAAGGGATATGAATTTAAAAACAATAATGATGTGCACAGATAAATCATTATTAATAAATACTGCAATATTCCATAAAAAAATAAGAATAGTAAATTTTGATTTCATGGTGACGTTAAGGATTGTGCTATGCCAAGAATATTTGCTATTTATGTATTTGTAGACAGATATGCTGCCTGTAGTGGTGGTGCATGGAGGTGCTGGTCATATTCCTAAAGAAAGAGTTGAACTCTCTACTATCGGTGTGAAAGAGGCAGCCAGGACTGGGTATGCCATCCTCCAGAAGGGTGGAAGTGCCATGGATGCTGTGGTAGAAGCAGTGACCTTCATGGAGAACAACCCAAGATTCAATGCAGGTACTCATAATATTCATGTTTAGTTAATTTTATATATTTCATGTCTAATACCTAATACTACATCCAGAATAAATAGAAAACTTGGGTAATGCCCATATGTCATATAGGTTGCGGTTCAGTGCTAAATGTGAAGGGGGAGGTAGAGATGGATGCAATTGTGATGGATGGCAAGTCACTAGCTAGCGGGGCTGTGTCAGCAGTCAGAAGAGTGGCTAACCCTGTGCAACTGGCCAGGCTTGTCATGGAGAAGGTATTCTTGTCAAATTCATCATATACCTGTATTCCCAAAATACTGTACATGACCACCATAGGAGATTTAGTTTTGAGTAATCTACAGTTACGAAGATTAAAAACGTGATACACAGTACACAATAATTAAGGAATACTAGGCTATATGCTATCAACTGCTTTTTGCATACATTGAATACAACCATTAGATGATTTAAGAACACTTTACATTTCAAATAGTCAAATGAATAATGTGAATGATGTCTGTCTTCTCTCTGGAGACCAACCACTTGTGTCTGACAGCTGAAGGGGCCTCTAAGTTTGCCAGAAGCATGGGTGTACCGGAAGTGCCTGAGGAGTCATTGATCACAGACTATGCCAAGATGCGCTGGAAGAAGAACCTGAAGCCAGATGCCAACCCTGTGGAATGCCAAATGTAAAGCTTTTATGTAATGAAAACTGGTACAAAGTGCTGACATAATGTTTTTGGCATAAGATGTCTAATGTCTAGAACTTCTACTAAGAAAAAAGTCGCAACAATAGTTAAAGGGATTGTTCACCGTAAAATGAAAATTCTTTCATCGTTTACCTTCATGTTGCTTCAAACCTGTGACTTTCTTGCTTGCTTGTAATATCCATATTATGTCAACACAAGCACACACACACATACGTGCAGTACATATGTGTCCATTGAAAAAGAAAAATGTTAAAGGAAAGTCAGTGGTTTTGCATAGTATTTTGTGCATTCATTTCAAATGTACATTATATACAAAGTTTTGTCATGAAACTCTAGAAGGCGATTCTCAAGGGGGCTTAGTCCTCAGTGAGAATGTGTAGCAAGAGACCATTGCCTAAATGGTGCCATTTTGTAAATTGGCTCCACTATATTACTATATAGTAAGTCAAAAGTAGCCTACATTTTAAATTGCTTCCAAGTTAATACAAACATTTTATAAATTATATAATGATACCAGTCTTGCTGCACTACAGTTCAAATCAGTAGGCAATAGCACAATACAATAGCACAAACATGCAAATTAAATAAAAAGTACTTTATAGTGCTTGTGAAAACTATTACTGTATAATGTAAATATACACGGAACTCAGTTAGGTACTCGGGTGCTGTCTGAGAGTCGGCTTTCTGTGTGCGCGCTTCAGGTGTATACACACTCAGAAACGATCCATCACAGTGTGGAAGTTCAGCATTGAGTTCTCTTCAATCTCTAATTTTCTATAGGACACAGCTGATTGGTTCCTGCTGTATCAGTAGCCATGAGCTTGCTGCTCAACTTTCAAATACTTGGTCAGCATTTGCTTAAGCAGTTTGCTAGCCTGGCAAGCCAGACCTACATCAAGATGTTGGGTCTGGCAACTCACCATAGACAAGGCTCACTCCAAGGGGCGGGATAAACGGCTGTCTTTCAAATTCCCTCTGCACTCAATAGGACAGCGCTACAACCAACCAGAGCGTTTTCCCAACAGCGGAGCTAACGTTAGTTGATAGATTCAACTTTTGAATCTGACCGGCAAAACTACGAACACATCTTCCTTTTTTAAGAATGACTTTAGTGCCGTTCTTTGCTCTTTTCTCAAAGAAAAACTTAACTCCAAGTCTTCCAGAGTCACGGCCAAAGCCGATTCGAAAGACTGTTCTCCAGCAGCAGCCACCATTCTTTGTTTTCAAGTAGCAGGGAACCGTCGCAACTCTGTCGTCATTATGTTAAGCCCGCCCCGCCTACTCTATACACGATGTGATTGGCCTGACCCAATTTAGGTTTTTACAGCTCCGAAAGTCAATGGAGAGTTGCTAGACTACCCTGGCTGCAAAATAAATTTTGCTGCCGCTAGGGTGCGTCTAGATTTATAGGCTAGCAGTTTGCAGTACACTTTCAGAAACCCTCCACCTTCCCCAGCTCCACCTGTATAGATCTGCTATGGGGAATTCACATTTTCTATATTGTACAGCAGCAGCATGTCTTACTTGCTCACATCAGTGTGTCGTGTATGTATTGTCAGTAGCAAGTCCCGTATTTGCTCTGCAGCAGCAGAGTAGGAGATCTATTCCACCAAGATAAAACATTAACATTGTCACATCCATTACCATGACAAACACTCCTAAAGTAGAAATTACATAATTGTTTATCAACTTTATCTAATTTCTTTCTTTGTTTATTTCTAGTCAGCTATTCCTTTGCTACCACTAAGTTGGCCATTTTGTTTGTGTGTGTTTTTAAAGCCATTTTTTTGTACGTGTGTTTCAGGGGCAAGATGGGAACAGTAGGTGCAGTAGCTGTGGACATAGACGGAAACATTGCTTGTGCTACATCCACTGGTGGAATGATTAATAAAATGGAGGGTCGTGTGGGAGACACGCCGTGTGTTGGTAAATCCAAACCTGCTGTTTTGTAGTGTATGTAAGGGGCGTTGATTTGATTTGCACTACAGAGCTCTTGTGTTTACAAAGTTGGGAGGAATCAGCCGACAATTGCTTACTTATTGCTGTTTCTGTATATTGAGCTGAAATAGAAGAAAATATTTAAATTGTTGAAAAATGAAACCTTTAATTTGACTAACCCTAAGCAGCTGGATTGAACTTTGACCTTTGGACATGCAGTAATGTGGGTAAATTTCAGCTGCTCATGAGAGCTTGTTGCCTGCTGAGTTAATATTCAAACCACAGATTTAATCCCTAGCTCAGCACAGCACCCTCCACATACATTCGCTCAGGACACACTTTAACCTGTGGGAATCACACACACACTAGTTAATGATAGATAAAAGAGCTGCTATTGTCTGCTTCATAAGTAAATAAACAAAAATGAAAAAAGACAGATGCTTTATTCTCTGTTATGCAGTGATTATTATCAGGGTTTGTCTTAAATTGGTGGATGGTTATCTGGAGCAACAGGTTTGCTGAGTGTGTGTGTGTAGGAAAGATCTCCCTCAGGATCTTTGTTTCTATCTCTGATTCTCAGGATGTGGTGCCTATGCAGATAACAAGATTGGGGCTGTCTCACCCACAGGCCATGGGGAAGCCATTATGAAGGTCACTCTGTCCAGACTGGTTCTCTTTCACATGGAGCAAGGCATGTGTTACAAGATCAGCACAACCTATTTAGCATAAACCAACAAAGCTTTGGGATCTTTTTCTCATTTTTCACAAACAGAATTACCATAGTTTTTACACGAATATTTATTTTAACTATGAACATTAGACTTTTCACTATCTGTAATACTTGATTCTGTTTGGTCAGTTGTATCAGGCGGCCATATATTTTTTATAATGACTGCTAAACTGTATACACTACCGTTCAAACGTTTGGGATCAGTACTATTTAAAACAGTGAATTATTATTATTATTTTCTGCAAGGACACATTAAATTGATCAAAAGTGACGGTTTTATATGTTTTCAACATTGATAAAAATGTAAAAGAAAATAGAAAATGGTTAGTTTGAATTGTAATATTGTTTCAAAATATTGCTGTTTTTACTGTATTTTTGATCAAATAAATGCGCTCCACTCGTTCAAAAGAGATTTCCTTCAGAAATATACAAAAATCGTACCTCAACTTTTAAACAGTAGTGTATTTCATCATTGTCTATGGCAATAGTGAAATACATTTCATGTCTCCCATTTTATTGCTTTTTTTTCATATTAACACAAGTTATAAAAGCTGAGTATCTAAACAAATGACTACGAAATGTATTTTAAAATAATCTTGAAGGACTTTGGTATTAATTTTAATATACAGTACATGGTAAGCATGAAGCTCAGGAGTCCACAGTTTTTTTGGAATTACTAGGAACTTGTGAGAGACAGCTAGAGCTGGATTGCAGAGAACTTAAAATTAGACAAAGACACGTAAGATTGTAATTAAAAAGGTTAATTTAAAACTAGTTTAATACTTGAAAAGTAACTGGAACTACAGATTAATAATACATAACTGTGCACAAGTGCAAGAGCTTTGCATAAGGATGGGGTCAAAATAAACCTGTCGGGGTTTATTTTGCAATAATGCCTGTCCTATAGTACATTATACTAGACACAATTATCGTAATATATAAAGAAAAGTTAAACTAGCCCATATGGCAAACTGATATCTCTCTTCCTGTATACTGTGCACTTGTAATCGGCAGTTTTAGTATTTTTATGGCATGGCATCTATAAATGTCACATCTTGGACCATAAGTCAATCTACATTGTAATACAGATTTAGAAGCAACTGGTATATTGACATGAGCTCAAATGGACTGTTCGCATGTGTTCATGAATAGCTGTGAGAATGATTCCTAGCAGAATTTTAGCCAGTGAATAAACAGCTTGAATTACTTCAGCTACACATTAACTGAGATTGAGGGCCTCATTAAGATGCTTGACCTCAAGTCTGTTTAGGTAAACATTGCTCACTTCATGGGTCTGAGCAAAAACAATTTGAGCCAGTCTTTTATGGTGTGTTTCGTAAAACCTCCTCCAGCACCACTTGCAATGAGTAGACACATGGAAGCCAGAGGTGTAGAGCTGTCTGAGCAGTAAAGTGAAGATTAACCAGTCTGTACATCCTAAGAAGGACATTTCATATAACAGGGCCTCTTTTTATCCAGCCAGTATCTTTTGTAGTGTGAGTTAGCCTTTGTTTTCTGTTGAGGCGATTTGAGTGTGCATGCTTTTGCCTTGTGTGTGTGGAAACACAACGGCAAGTGTTTTTGCTGAACTCACCTTTTTTTATATGTGTTTAAACGAGCGGGGTGTTGATAAGATTTATTTGGTCTCACCTGAGATCCATTCCATAGCATTTCAACCATTTACATGATCACCTTCCTTATCATGCACTTTATGGTCACCTACATCTGGCAGAGAGATCTGGAATGATAATACAATGCACTAGCTTGATAATATAGTTAAGTGTGTATTCTTCTATGTTCTCTAGGGAAGACCCCAGAGGAAGCGAGTGACCTGGCTCTTGCATATATGAAGGAGCGGGTGGAGGGTCTCGGCGGGGTGGTGGTGGTAGATCCCAAAGGGACCTGGGCAGCTCGCTTCAGCAGTTTACAGATGTCATGGGCCGCTGCCCAGCAGGGTGAACTCCACTTTGGGCTGTACCTTGGTGAAGACTTTGTAGAGCCTGTATAAGAGCACACATAATGAACACATGCGTGCACACACACACATATGTTATATATATATATATATATATATATATATATATATATATATATATATATACCGGTATATATATGTTGATTATGTTGATTATATTGTTACAATCAGTATTGAATAGAAAGGGAAATGTGTAAATCAGTGTTAGTGTAAGTACATACATTCCTCATGGCAGTGATATTGTGCATCTATTAAGCGTTTTGAAGTTGATCATCTTTACACTTAACAGTAAAGCAATGTAAGTCTTACACTGAAAAGAAAACATCCGTATTATAACACTCCTTATTAGTCTTAGTGTAACTGTCTCAAGTGGTAGTACTGCATGTTCTCCACTTGATGGAGATAAATTATGTTCTTTGGAGTCAAGTGAGTGAAATTTGTTAAGGTGCAGTTCACATTTAATAATAATTTACAAAATAGTAGAGATAAAAAGTGTTTTACATGTACTGTAAATGGCACCTAAGAAAGTCAGAATATTTTAAATAAATTATATTATACTATTTTTTGAAGAATAGAAATTGAAATAGAAATTGAATGAATGATTCATTCCTGAAGTAGTTGAGTGTATCTTTTTCTTCAAAAGACTAAAAGAGAAAGTAACTTATTAAATCAGCACAAAATCTTTTTAACCTATAAATAATTTTGACATGTGCATCAACAATGCAGCAGTTCATAATCTTTTGTGAGAGAGTGTGTGCCAGAGTAAACTTTGTAACATGTTTTAAATGGTGTGTTGGAATCATCACACCATTTATACTGATTCTTTTGAAAGGTGAAAACATGCAGAAAATAAACTTGTTGGTGTGGGTCTCACTTGTGTGCTATTTTAAGTTGACAGCCCAGATACAGATAACATCAGTTCTGTTGTTTTCATGTACAGTATAGTGAGGTGACGTGGCCCTTATGACAGTTTAAGTACACAAGCTCCTGCTTATTGTGTCAACACGTAGGCCAGCTTGCAAGTTCCAACTGTGAATTGTCTTCATAATGATCTAAAACCCAAAAACCAGTTCTTCTGCCCTCGGCGGTCAGTTTGTGTTCAAAATATTCCACATGGGAGCATGCAAAACAACATCAACTTTTGTCCTCTCAAAGACATGACCGACAAGTCATGACCTCTCTGTCCTTTTGTGTCTTATTTAACTCTTAAATGGGCAGGAACTTAAAAAAATTATTATATTTATTAAGTGTATATCAAATAATAAAATGTTAAGTTGTACATAAAAATACAGTTTATGTTCAGGTTTAAAGTTTGAATATGCTATGAAAATAGTGTAAGAAAGAGCAGCATTTACCTCAAGGTCAGTGACCTTCGTGGGGCATGGTGCCATGTTACTTTTAGATAAAGACGGTGAGTTGATGCCACAATTTTTATACCAATTCACTTAACCTAAGTAGTTGTATAGACCTAATTTTCTACATTTTTAACTGAAATTTTGTCTACTTAATCACTCCCTCCAGAATAAAGGGATGTTTTTTTTCTCAAACCCCAGGTTAAAGTGTATTTTCAATAATAATAATAATAAAAAAAGCATTCAAGCATTTCAGATGGCGTGTTGATTTATTTATTTATTTTTAAGTGATTTTGACTGTCAATATATAAAGTAGGAGAGAGGCCGCACTATGCATTTATGCATAGTGCAGCCTCTCTCCTACTTTACGTATTCTAATTATCCAGGCCAGCACTCTTAAAGTTTATAAGTATATGCATTGAGTGAAGCCTGCTCCTATCCTCACTTGATTGTCAATATATACAATCCATTGATTTTGATTATATCAGCATATACAATACACTGTTGTTAAAAGCAAACAGATATCCAGAGAGATTTTAAAAAGAGAAATAAAAGTATCCAAGCATATGTTTTGGTACAGAATCAGAAGCAATGTGTCCATTTTAAATTAACCTATGTAAATCCATTCATAATACAGCAGATTTGTGTTAAACGTAAAAATACTCAAATAGATATGGACAAAAAATAATAATAAGAAAACTGAAAAGTACTGCGGTCAAGAGGTCATTCAGTGATGGTAAAAGCTGGCACCATCATAGATGACAGCGCTTCGCCTGTTGATTGGTCAGGCCTCGACAGCGATGACAGAAAAGGGGCGGGCCGAAGCGCAGGAATCCGCATAGAAAAAGTCAGGAGTGACAGATTGCCCGGAGTGGGTGACAGCTTTACAGTGCGATCGGACGAAGAAGTCAAGCAGCCCCCGAATTCTTACAGTTGCCATCTTACAAAGCTTTATTATAGACTCTAACGCCGTATCTACACTGTAAAAGAGCGACGCGACGCTACAAAACTTCAACGAAACCACTATAATATTAAGTTGATTATAACGGTCGCTTTCTATTTTTGTCGCGTCGCGTGCGGTAATTACGCACTTGTGGCGGTTCCCAACAGCTTATGCAAATACATTCTACATGTCTGCTTTGACCAAGAACTTTAAATGACGTGAGGACGGTTTTTTTTTTGTGTGTGTGTGAAGTTGAAGACTTGATAAAGTCATTATGAAGACGACGAACGCGGCGATTATCAGTCGAAGTAGAGAGGACATCCTTTCTGGACATTTATGCATTTTCTCACTAGGCATCTTTGCTGTCAGTGCTGGAGGAAAAGTCACGGACATTCTGCAAAGAAGTTTGTGTAAGAAAGTTAATCGGACGGATCTTTCTTAGAAATACATACATTCTGACTCTAACTTCGGTGAGTGTTCAGTTAATATTCTGCATTAAGTGTCTGTATTTAATAATAAAGCAATTCTGCATGGCACAGCACTGAGCAGGCAGTGCAAGTCTGCACAGCTGTGTCCAGGAAATGGCTCAGTAATGAAAAAAAAGTTATGAAATGGTGAAGGACAATATAGCCTATTCATTTAATCGATGTAATATATTTAAGCAATATATGACACAGGAGATTAATATTAACACTGTTATTTGCCTGTAAGCGCAAGGCCGCAGGTAATCACTTGTGCTAATTACCAACACTACAGGTAGATTGTAAGTATTTCAATAATTAAGGTACATAAACAAGTAATTAATATTATAGTTTACTTTTCTGGTTTCTATATGTTTTCTCTGCCAATCAAGCTTTTGTGTTAACAAGCAACTCGCACACTAAAAGCCGGCCTGGAGCGGTGTGAATGAGTGGAGCGGAGTCGGTCAGAATATTCCGTGTCCGGGTTTTCCATTTTCTGCTCAGTAGTGAGAGAAACCCAATCAGAGAGATCAGCGGGCGCTCGCGAGAAAACATCGACGCTCTGACTTTCAATAACGGCTGCTCTGTTCAGGTAAAATCAGAACTCCGCTTCCATAGTCTTTATCATGGCAGACCAGACGCCATATTGAATTTTATACTGTGAGGGATAGACCATTATGTAAAAGTAGCCTACTGTACCAGTACTGTAAAAAGGTAGGCTGCAAGTTTTTTTTTTAGTTTTTTTTTTATTTTGTGTCTACTGAGAGTTTCTTTGGAAAGATGTTTCGTCAGCTGAACAACTGGCCTGTTGTTCAACTATAGTGCAACTCATTAAATACAGTGTACTTCTATTCCTCACATTCTCGTTGTTATCCCTTAAAAATTAGATATGGCACTAACGTTACTATTTGAGAGAGAGAAACACAGATGCTCTAGCTTTCCAAAAAAAAAAAAAAAAAAAAAAAAAAAAGTAAGAGGCTCCTAGCTAGGTAGCCTAAATCTGCTCGGGAATATGCCATGAACACAGAGGTGATATCAGCACATTTAGATTAGAAGGCAGCTTTGTCAGTCAAATTTAATTTGATTGTTTGTTAATTAAACATATATTATAAGTGAAATTGTATTCATTATTTTATATTTGAATAGGTTTATGGAAATATTTTAAATATAAATGTAGTTAGCTCTGCGAAGACGCCTTTATCCAAAGCAGTTAATTAATTAAATTAAATTGTATTAGTTTTTTTTTTTTTTTTTTTTTGTCATGTGTGCTGTTAAGTCCCATTCGCACCAAGAACGATAACTATAGGCTAATGATTAAAAAAAAAAATCATGATTTATCACAACATTTTCTCTTTTGTCAAATCAGCTTAGATAATTTATGGGGTTTAGATAAAAATATTTTAAGTTTCTGTTGGTTAAACAAATCTCCATTGTATTAAAAGTTTCAGTCTCACAGTCACTGCAGTTATGTCGTCTGCTGCTTTGAATGCTTATGGATCCTGATTTTCTAGCCGCGATATTGTCCCACTGTGACGTTAATTGTTAGGCATATAAAGTTGTAGGCATATGTGGACTTCTTTATTCTCATAGAATTGTAACGATTATTGAAACTTTATTGTTATAATTATCTTTATAGTTATTGTTGGTGTGAATGGATGTTTTTTCTTTGAACAGTTGCAAGAATATGAAGGCCAGCATTAAATTCCTTTTTATATTACTGTCACATCAGTCACACACTTTACTTATTTTCTTTGCATCAGTGAAATTCTTCTTCAGTTTTATCACTTCTAATTCAGTGACGCAAAACAGCCGGTAGAGTGTAGGCTAAGTGTCGGGTGGCATGACTTCCTGTTGACCTCTAAAAGTTAGCGAACTTAGCGTTTTCTGTTAATCAGTGTTCTGGTGACACAGATGACTTGTTCTCTTGCTGTGAGTTTCGTGCCTGGAATCAGCGAGCTGTGTTTAACTGCTCGTAGAGTGCAAAGAAGTGTGACCTTCAGCAAGGTCAGAGAGGCCTTCGCTCATCTGATTCAGCTTCGGGCAGTTTTGGGTTCCTGGAAAAAAATAAAATAAAGGAGAGAGAAAGTTAAAGTGAATGGAAACAAGTGATGGAACAGGTACAAAATCTATATGTTTTCTCACATCTCAAGTGCATGCCATTAAAATAGAAATGGGACAGTGTGTTTTTTTTGTTGTTGTTGCGTTTAAACTACAGTATAGGAAACACACAAAAATGGAAAATCAACAGGAAAAGATCAAGCGAATAGCCTGACATATTTGCCATGTCTCTGTTTGTTTTATCCATAGCTATATTTTTATTTGTTAGTGTAGACTTAACAGTAATTCAATTATTTGAAGAACATTTTCACAAAACAGTCAAATGCCCTCTGAACTTGACTTGACTTGACAAATGTGTTTAATAGGTAACAAGTTGTGGTTACTCTAGACATTGACTTAACCTCATCTGCTCCACAACGAGTTTGTCCCATAGGGCATCTGCCATCATGAGAAATGCAGTTTAAGTCAGTGTTAGGGAAGGAATGCTTTGATGAGGCCCTCGATCTAATCAGAGTGCGGCTCACAAGGGTGGTATTTTTTACAGTCTCAGGGAGAACAGGACGATCAGAAAATCACAGCCATCAGGACCAATGTATTCAGCTTTATTTGAGAAGGTTACCTTACTGTGACTTTGCCTTGTCTGGGAATGAAAATCTGTTTGTGTTAGTAGGATAACACAGCATCATAACTAGTCAAACAAAGCAGTCAGAAGTCGAGTCCCGGTGTTGAGTTTGGAACTTAAAGAAATAAGTATTTGTACCTGTGATAAGTAAGTTAATTGACTATTTTAGGTTAAAAAGTGTAAAATGCTGTGGCATAATCATTAACTTTAAACTAAAATCCATGACATCATCCACCCACCCTCATGCAATTCGAAACGTGTTTCCTGTGTATTATGTAAAGAGTTATTATCATAAAATGTCAATGCTGCTCTTTTCCATATGATGAAATTCAGTCAATTTTGTAGGGCTGCCCCCGACTAAAGATTTTTCTAGTCAACTGTTAGTCGTTCATTTAAGCTATTAGTTGATTAGTCAGGAGAGAAATACTTAACCATAATAATAAGCATTTAAAATATAAATGAAGTGCTCAAGCGTGCCTCAGCGACACCGGCAAACATGCCATAAACTTTTCTGAGATCAGAACACAAACTCAGTTTTTTAGAGGTCAGAACACAAACAAAATAAATATACATTAGTCCTATATAAAAACTGATAAATAAAATATATAGCAGCATCTGAAACACTAAAACAATATGGACAATTAGGCTATACCTGACTCACGTCATAATGTTTTTCCTCCAATCTCAGTCTTATGAGAAAGGAACATGAGTTTATCCACGTTGTCGGGAAGAAGTGAGCTCTGTCTTGCTCACAATGAAGCCGGGCTTTGCGAAGATACGCTCTGATGGCGTGGATATACTGTAGAAGTTAAATTAAACATGTTGTGCAGTAAACGCGATACTAATTTTAGCTTCTACACACCGCAAGAACAGTTGGATATCCGCCTAATATTACCTCACATTTATCAAGGTTAATGTTAACGTTAGAGTGAGCGGCCGGCCATGTGGCTGAAGTGGCTGATAAATCATGTTTGAGGTCGCACGTCACCTTTTTGTGGTCATCTTTGCTCTCTCAAAATGTTCCCACACTTTGGATTTTCTGTGTTTCCAATTCCTGTGGAGTTTTTTTTTTTTTTTTTTTGACTAACCGGCTAATTAAAATTTAGTCGACCAAGCCTCCTCTCGTTGACTAATGTTTATTTGACTATTGGGGGCAGCCCTACAATTTTCATAGTTTATTAAAAATATACATATATTTTGACTATTTAAAGGGGTCACGACATGAATTTTTTTATCATTTTAATATGTTCTAAATATTTGACAACTAAGGGGACTTTTTATCTTTCTGAAAGCATCAAATAAACTAAGACTGCTGCTTGTGCACCCTCAAAAAAAATAGATCAAAGCTAATGGTAACTAAAACCAGGGTGAACAAAACCATAGCCAATTATTGATGTGATCAGAGGCCTTGTTTGGGTGGAGGCCGTGTCAGCCAGATCCCTTCCTTTTTTCATTTAGTCTCGCTCTCTTTCCTTGCTCTCCACCCCTTCCCCCAATTCCTTCTCCCTACGTCTCTGTCTTACTACATGCTATGCGGTTGCCAAGTGCTAAGAATCTGCGGAATGTGGGATTGCTGTGGTCTGATAAAGTTTGCTTTGTTCCCGCCGTGACCTGAACGCTGGGAGGGATATGGGACCCTGGGAGTTTCACCAGTCAGTGCACTGTAGAGCTGCACGATTAATCGTTAAAAGATCGCTATCTCGATTCAAACACCCACATGATCTTATTCCTAAATGACGACGATTCTCCTGCGTCTATTAAACCTTTGACAAAATCAAACCGCAACATTCAAATCTGCGTTGGTGCTGCTGCTGACCCAGAGAAAGCAGTTATCATGTATAGGTATAAAACAGCTTCACAAAGTCTTTTCATCTACACAGTATCATTATTTCTGTGCTACAAATATTCAGATTATCATAGAAGTAATGGGATAAAAGTTTATAGTTCAGATATAAACACTGCTGTCTATGGTAGCGATCAAAATAGAGCAAATCACCTTTTGAAAGTAACTTGGCTCTTCAAATAACTATTGTATCGATTACCAATGTAAGGTGATTGCCACCACAAGGTGGCGAAAAGTGACTGATAAAAAAGTATTTGTCATTGAATCATTCATTCAAGAGATTCATTCAAAAATGCTGGCTGCGTCCAAAATCACACACTCTCTTGAGTTGGTGCTTATTTTGAATAAGTAATTACTTCGCTAAAAAAGTACATTCTATATAGTATGAATGCAATCTGGACGTACTACATTCACCATGTTGCCCTTATCAAGTGACCTACAGCATCAGTTGTGAGTCACGAGTGAGTCATTGAATCATTCATTCGAACATTTATTTATTTTTTTCATTCAAATGAGTTAAACATTTTAAATAGACTGCAGCAATTAACATTTTGTCATAACCTCTGGTAAATTACATGTTTTGTTTGGTGTCTGTTCAGAATCGTGTGACAATCACAATCTCTATTTGAAACAAAAAAATCGTGAATCATGCAGCTCTAGTGCACTGCAGATCAGACCCTGCACACAGTCTCAACACACTTTTAAGCGCACGCACATACACTTTGAGCTACGTCTCATTAGCAACCTGTTATGTATATTACAGCACATGCTACTGACTGCTGCTGTGTGGATAGGATGTCATGAGGATGCATGTTACAAATTGAATTTACATACACACACATCTGCATATTATAGCTTTTGTAGGCAGGGCATGTAATTCATGTAATTCTCCAAAAACAGAAGGTTTTTATACAGTCTGGTCTTACTCCATTCAGCCAGAATTGTTTATCAGACAGATAAACTTAAGACACAAGCTAGAGAGTAAAATGTAAACCTTAACAGTGAAGTTTAAAACGCTGAGACCACTTGTAAAAATGCTTCTACAACTGATACAATACTAATTATGTTTATGTTCAATGACAGCTGTTTTTTTTTAGTTGTTGTTTTATTTCTAACAAAGATAGCTACATGATAAAAAATATGCATTAATGGAAAATAAAATATTTTATTAAATTATAAAGAGTAAAAAATAATGCATTATTATTATTTTAATATTAATTTAGATTTTAATGCTCCTGGGACACAGGCCGGGGTCTGATCAACTCCGGCCTGGTCAGCTGGGCGAGGGTGTCTGATGTTGAAAGACCCAAAACACCCAATGACCCTAGGATACAATGTGTCCCAGCGCATCATGATGTAGCCTATCTTTTTCTTAACGTCACTTAAGCATAGCTATTTTGGAAAGAGTTGAATAATTTGACAATATGTCAATGAATGATGCAACACATTTAGTAAATCAATGAATATCCTAAACAAAACATTTCCCTAGCTGAAAATCAATTTCTGAATGCATATACATGAGGGCTTTATGCAGAAATCGGTTTCTTCCAGAGAAAAGAAGATGCATGAAAGAGAGATGAGACACATTCCAAATTCCCATTGTCACTTTGTCAAAATAGACACATAGCTTTTCCAACTTAAAACACATTTCCAGTTTTAGAGGCCAGTTGAGTGGAAACATTGACGGGAAAGTACAACTGATGACAGAAAATGATGCTTATTTATTGATTTTAAGTTTTAAGTTGGTGTTCCATGTGTAATGGTCGCTTCTCTCAGAGCTGCAGGCTTGAGTCTAGTGCTGAAGGGAGTTGAGATGGTCTTGAGGAAATCTGCCATCTCAGCCCTCACAACACAGGGGTCCTAACAGCTTCGTTTAAAGAGTAAACAGAGATGGACTCTTTGTGATTGGAGGGGGTTGGCAGGAAGCTGCTCTGGTGTTTGTGTTTAGGAGATGTTTGCAGTCAGCAGGGATATGTTGCATGTGAAGCTTCATCAGATTGGCTTTTTGTGGGAGAGTCTTGGCAAAACAAACGGCAGCCGCCGAGTTTCCAGTGTTTTCAATGTAAATATGACATTTCTCTTCTGTCATGGTTACCAGCCCTCATAGTGTCACAAGGTGGGCCAAACCTTGCAGGAATGATTGTCTCTCCATGGACACAGAGGTAGGAGTGCCGAAAAGCCTCTGAAGTCCGCAGTCTCATAAAGTAAATCAAAGTTTTTAGCGTTTTTTTTGTCAAGTTTTGTCTCATTTCCTCTGATTCAGTGTATTAGGGTTACAGTCAGTGTCAGGTTTAGGTATCGACTGCATGGGCAAAAAACAGCTGGCAGTACGGGCTACTGTAAACATCCTTGACTGGAAGCTGGTGCTTTAGATGGAGCTTTCAGTCGGATGTTTGCAGCAGCCAACTGCTGTTACTCTCACCCGGAAACCTGCATCAGGAGAACATGGAACATACCCACTGGAACAAAGCTTCTGATTTTAATGTTCAGATTGTTGAGGTGGTCCAATTACTTCTAGTCCCACTCTCTGAAGAGCCACCCAAAGTCCATTCACTGGCTGTCTGATGCACATTGTACACAAAACTGGAAAGCACTGAGAAAATAGTGCCAAACCAGTAGACCTACAATAATTAGACCGCTGAAAAGATAGGTCTCGGTCCGCTTCCAAACAAACTCTGTTGCGGTTCGATTGAAATATGAATGCAACACGGGCCAAAGACATGTAAACGAACCAAATACGGAAGATGAGACCCTAAAAAGGGCAGAATGCTCACGCATACCTGTTTTTTCTCGTCATAGTTGTGATGTTGCCCATCACAGTTCGGTATACAGCCATCAGAACTGCATCTCCTCTCAGCAGATTTTCGTTTGTGTGTGTGACAGAGGGATTCCTTCTGCTGACTCCTTTGCACATTTTATAAGCTCTTCACGAGTTCTCAGTTGGTCAAAATACCGTTAGGCTACACACACAACAAGCGCATTTAGCCCAGCACACAGCATTGTTTTGGAATTTGGTAAATTCCATCTCAAAATATAGTCTGTGAACATATCAGGTTGTGAACGTATCCCTTTAGGTTCGGTGTTAAAAATGTCAATGTGAACGCTAAGCGCACCAGGACTAAATGTTTTGGGGGGTTTTTGGGTCCGAACCAAGCGAACCGAACTACAAGTGTGAACACAACCTAAGCCACTTCTGACAGTAAACTATGAAAGGTTTTCACATCTTCCTGTGTTTTTTATGGTATACACAAAACAGTGAACTACAACAGATGACTGTTTCAGCCATGTTGCTTTCGATCTACAGCAGCTGCAACAGCGTAGCTGTGTGAACTGAGACAGGCTGAAATGGATCCCTCTTTGGCATGTAAAGAGCAAACAGCGGTTTGAGAGCGAATCAGGTCGAGGGTCTGCTTCACGGGCTCTGGCGAGAGCGAACACTGTCTCCAGAGTCCGAATGTCAACATCAGAAGCCAAGGGTTGCCATTTGTGTCAGATTAACACATTCAATCATGTAAAACACATTCAGCCCCAACACCTGTGGAGCGCTAAGACCTAGATTAGCTGAGCTGCCCCTGCTCTGGGTCACTCCTTCTCAGAGTTTCAAAGGCCTGTAACACAGATACAGAGAGCACAGGACTCTCGCTTTCCCACCTCCTGCATGAAGGCTCCCACAGGGCGTGCAATGAAAAGCACAGAAATGTGATCCTGAAGAACAGCTTTGGGTCAGCAAAGTGAAAACTTTCAAGCCTACAAAGTCCATTCACTGAAACAACATTAACACTATAAAAATACAAAAATTTTAAATTTGTAGGATTTTGCTGTTTGTTTGACCATTTCTTATATTCAGACTACAAGCTTTGCAAATTATCGGACAACACTGCTAAATGCTTATCTTAAACAATAAGATAACTACAGATACATTATTCAAGTTAAGACCTATATTTTTAGTATTGTGAAACATGTTTGGAGTATAGCAGTTTTGACTAGTACTTATGATGTAATGTAATGAGTAAATGTACTGTTCTGTTAACACTGTAAATGTAAAAAAAAAACAGCCCAGGCTCATACATGCCTGTGGTGACATTTTATATAGTGTTAAAAGCAAACAGAGAGCTAAAAATGGATTTGCTGAAGCAATCATGCCATTTTATTAAGTTTAGGCTATTACATCAGAAAAGTCATACATTTGGAGCTGCTTAGGTGATGCAAACATCAAAATTTGGAGTGTTTTGAGGTCATAACATAGTATTGTGCAAGAAACAGTGCAAAAATAAGTCTTTATCAATCTATAATCTGCCCCTATAATCGTAATACATGTGAAAAGGAACAAAAGTTCTTGGTGAATATTGCCTTGATTTTGGCTGGAATCTACAGTAAAAAAAAAAAAATTGTAGTTTTGTATATTCTGGAGTTTTGCAGAAAGTTAGAGGCAAGTTTTTCCAATGAGCTGGTTATGGTTATTGGTTGTCAGTAAGCTCTGTATGCTGAAAAATATGTTTTATGAAATTAAACATTAGGTTAAATAACGGTTTCTAAACTTTCTGTTGAGAGCATTTGTTGTCTATAGTCGTGGATGTTTACAATTTTACCGAAAATATACCTTTAAAAGTGAGATGTGTAATTTCTGCATCAGCAAAGAGAATTGAAAAAATAATGGATGTTGACAAACAAGTTTCCTGAACACTTCCTCCATCTGCAATTGGTTGGACAAACAAATAGTCCCGCCTCCCAAACTCTCACCATTAGCTGAGCCAGTGTGCCTTGGTGGTCTTTACATAATGATTCGTGATAGGAAAGGTGATGTAAGGTGACTTACTTACATAACCTTACAATTCAGTCAGTTGCTATACAAAAATGTATGTCTAAAGTCTATGACCTAGATCAGGGTGTCAAACTGTTCAGCAGAGTTTAGCTCAAACTCCAATTAAAGACACCTGAACCAGCTAGTCAAGGTCTTTAGGATTACTATAAACTTCCAGGCAGGTGTTTTGGAGCTGTTTAGAGCTACTGTACACTCTGCAAGACAGTAGCCCTTCAAGAGCGGAGTTTGACACATGTGGCCTAGGTCTTAAACCCTGCTTCTGGAGACCCACTGTCCTGCAAAGTTTATTTCCAACCTGCTTCAACAGTCTTGCATGTAATATTTTTCAAGCAATCATGAAGACCTTGATTAGCTGGATCAGGTGTGTTTGAACAAGGTTGGAGCTGAACTCTGCAGGACAGTAGCTGCATCCCAATTCAGAGGCTGCATCCTTTGAAGGCCGCATTCGAAGGCTGATTACATCACAGCGGCAAGACGAAAGCTGTCCAAATTCAAAGGCTTTTTCAAATGCGGCCTTGAAATGCGTCCTTCGTTTTCCGGGCAATGAACAGTTGGATCCTTCGCGGCCTAGCCTACCCCAGAATTCAATGCGCCAGTGACAACAGAAAAATTGCTGGATTATACTTTTAAATGCGAGAATTCAGTTTCAACTTACTCGAATATCTAACGATACAAATGCAAAAAAAAAAAAAACGTTAACATTTACTAAGATGCGATTTAATATAGTTTATCATCTTTATTATGTACATAAATAGACCAAGGTGCATACTTAGACAAGTTGTGAACCCTGTTTTGTTTTCAGACAGTTAAATATAACTTTTAAAAAAGTCCAGTATCAATGGCAACTGTCACAGTTGCTAAGCGACAAAAAAAATCCCCCGTAGGCTAGACCGTCCCATTTAACAACGCTCGGTTTGACCTTTGTGGACTTCGAAGTTGTGGCCTTTGAAGGCTGCATCCTTCGAAGGATGCAGCCGCTGAATTAGGATACAGCAAGTGGGTCCCCAGTAGCAGGGTTAAAGACTTGATTTCAGTGGTCTATGACATTTTCCTCATAATGTTAACAAGGGTTTCTTGCTTTGGTTGGTTATCACTTAATCAAAATGACAGATTTAATGAGCACCCAGTTTCAGCACTCTGGACAGCTCTCTTAGGTTGAACCTGCAGACACCCTGTCCTAGGGGTGAGACAGTCCTCAGGGACATCTTTAATGTGATACAGTAAAGTACAATAATTGAAAAATAAATAAATAAAGCTTTATGTTCTTCTCAAATGACATTTTGATCTTCCTTTTATTGTTTCTTTATATCAGTGGTTCTCAACTCTAGTTCCTGGTGCCCCACCTCTCTGCACATTTTATATGTCTCTCTCATCTGACTCTGATTTCTTATCTGATCTCCTAAAAAGCTGATGATCTGAATCAGGTGTGTTAAATAAAACAAACATACAAAATGTGCAGAGCGGTGGAGCACTAGGACCGGAGTTGAGAACAACTCCTTTATAGTGTCTAACAGTGTCCATAATTGAATATTATACGAAGTACCTAGTTCTTCAATAAAAATGGGGTAATGATAAACTGCTGAATTGTTGAATAAGCTGTAAATTGTTATTTTGTATTTAAATTTGCCATTAAAATGCTGGGCAAATTAATATTTTAAAATATTTTAAAGTCATTCTTAGTTTAAAATATTTTAACAATTTATCAAAAATAATGCAAAGTTTCTGTTAAGCGTAGGCTACAATTGATAAAGTGGCAGAACATCATTAAGTTTTGCTTCCAAATCATGTCTAATGCATTCCAGATGGCAACAGTCACTAACTAGAATACTAGATTGTAAATATTTTGTGAAAAAAAAAAAGTACATTTACCTATTACAATAGCATCTATGTTGCAGTTTTTTGTATGCCTGCATTCACTAAGCCTTTTATAAAAATCATTCTTGTCTTTTTCCAGCCCCACCAGTTTAATCGCTCTGTCCCCTCTTGTTCCCCTTCCTGGTAAACTCAATCACTCTTTCTCTGTGTGTTTCTTGTCCTCCACCCCTCTTTATGCCCATAGGCTGGCACCAAGTCTGATGACTTTTCCCAGAAGATTCAGTGAAGACATAGAGAGAGGGGGCAGAAAGAGAGCCTTCTTGTCCAATAAGAGAAAAGGGGACTGAAGAATGTGAAAAGCTCCCATTCAGGCCAGTTCAGAGGGGCTGGGAGCGGCCACATCCTCAGGAGGGAGGAGGGGTTGCTGCTTTCTGGAGGGTGGGCTAGGGATCCTGGACAGGGGCCAGGAGCGATGCAAAGGCTCCTCAGATGACGCTGGTCCGTGGGAGCGTCCAGTGTCTCCGCCTCTCCTCTGTCCCTTAGGACATCGACTCCGGACCCCTCACATTCTATTTACTCGCACAAACAAACTCTCCCCTAAGAGAACCAGTAGGCTGCAGCGTGAGGAATGTGTCTCTATTAATAGAGCGGTTAGATTATCTCAAAGACTAATGACTGGCATGTCCAGATTCCTGAAAGACACGGCAGTGACATACTCTCATCCACCGCTCCTCATTCACTGGCAATGATCTCATTTCCTCTGATATTCTATGAATTTAACTCATGGACGGTTCACTTTTTAAAATGTTGTACTTGCACAGCTTTATCGTTAATGATAACAAAAACATTTAGCAGACTTTTTTATTTATTAGCAATTAACATGCAAGAAAAGTGAAGTAAACCAAAATAAAAATATGGCCACAAATTTTAGTTTTTGATACATGCACATTATGAGCAATAACACCAGGCTGAGCTGAGATATTTAACACATTAACTTTGGCAGCCCTAAAAGTTCAACTAAAAGAAATAATAAGTTTGCAAGTAAATAACGTGTTGATCGAAACGTGATATTCAGGTATGCTTGGGTCAAGAATTCTTTGCTATGAAGTCATGGCCAGATCTCTCCACCACAGCCTGAGCTTCAGGGAGTGTAAACATCCTACACTCTCAGCTGGAGCCCAGCCCGTGGCCGGGAGTGGGATGTTTGCGCTCTCTGGCTCAGGAACGCCACAGCTCACTACGGCTCCACTGTGGAAGGGAAAAGCTTGTTCAGAAAGTTGTTCAAATGTTCTCTTTTTTTAATCGCAGTACACCTGAAATTGAAAATGAGCATCTATCTATCTATCTATTTATCTATCTATCTATCTATCTATCTATCTATCTATCTATCTGTCTATCTATCTATCTATCTATCTATCTATCTATCTATCTATCTATCTATCTTTATCTGTCTTTAGGCATTTAAAACCTTCAAGACTATTTTTAAACTTTCCAGGCAACATTTTCGCATCCTCAATTCAGTTGTGAAAGGTGAACGGCCCTGATCATTATAAACGTATTTACATTGTGTGCATAGTGCATACTTTATGTAAAGTATGTTCTTCCTGGACTTTGTGGATAGATTTTGAAGTGGATATGGGAGCTTTGTAACGCACACAGGAAGTGAACTCCATTGTGAGCATTGTAAGGGCTCCGAGGGTGAGTAGCCTGTCATTAAGATGTTGAGGCTGAACTTTAGGTCTCTTTGAAGCTTTCTGACCCCTCTGTCCGACTGCAAGTGCCTCCACCCAGACAGAGCTGCCGATGGAATTGCCTGAGAGGAAGTGACTATTTATACCCATGAAGGAACAGAGAGAGGCACCCTTCCGATGGGCGTCTCTTCTCTTGCTTCCTTTGACAAAAATGTTAGAACTGCTCTCATGAAATCTAAACTCAACTCCAACTCCACGAAGATATGAAAAACATCCAGTGCTCTCAATGGTATCTGTGTAAACGCCTAACCATGTTTTGGTTTCCATTCTCTTCTGCTATGACCTTTATCCACTTTTGCTTGATGTCATAACTTAAGCATTTCTCATATAGGGCCACTAGGTGGCAGACTAACTCCAGAAAATCCCTAATGCTAATGCCTTGCTTGGAAAGATAGTAGACATAAATAAATGCCACTTTTTTGAAATTTTTTTAAATTATCCACTACAAAACTTGTAGGCATATTCTTCTTTTTTTACATCCTTTGCTTTTCTTATGTGCCCGTAATTCAACGACACCAAACCAGAGATGTATTTATTTTACTAACATTAAACGTATAATTTAGCATCAACATCAGAATTATTAGTTTCGCACACAAATGTATTAATAATAATTAATACTGACTTTTTTTAAATTAGCTTTTTTAAATGATTGACAGCGCTAATATATTTTTTAAAATTAAATATTAAAATATTTTTGCTAACATTTTTTGAATTTTCACAATATCTTTCCAAGTATCCGTGGGAATCACTTTTGATGGCTGTGTTGGAAACGATAGCAAGTACAAAGTGAAAAGAGTTCAGTGACATTTTTGAACTCATTCACCCCACAGCGCATTTTCCTGCTCTAGTCAATCTGAGCGAGTAAAAACGGTAAGAAATGTTAAAACCAACTGACACCCTCTGATCAAGCTCTTCCTGTCCTGGAGGAGTCAAAACAAGTGAAGTATGACAACACGGACATCATTCATAATTAGTTTGACTTTTTCCCTTCCTGTCGTGCTCTTTGAACTGAATTCAGTTGCCAGAGCTTTTTTCCATCTAACTGCAATAGAGCTACTGAATTTACAGCAAGTTCCTTTCAAATGTTTCAAACAATAATCTCGCCCCATGGTGGCACAGCAATGGGAAGTTGAAGCAAGCTATTTGGTATGTGTTATATGTAAAGTAAAAACAACATTGTCAGCAATGAACACACATCAGGAGGAATCTATTGTGACTGTTGTTCCTTGTTTAATAAAGAGCTGACTGTTTGACTGACTTTTTTGTTATTGTTGTGGCCTTTTTGATCAGTCGTCCTCAGCTAAATGTTTCCTCATTAACATAACATTACGACAGTCAGTCGAAACCACGTATTTATTTTTTGTATGTATAATAATACTTAGTTTCGGGGGATGTTAACACTCTCGACCACACAAGGAACTGAAACATTTCAGTGTGTTCAGAGATAATTTGCTCTCAGCACTACACATTAGCAACTGTGACAAAAGCAGTGACTGTGTAAAGTTAAATCAAATAAAAATATAATGCATATTGTACAGTAATGTGGAACTACCCAGCTCATCTGACCTTGTAAGATGTCAAAATGTTCATAACACAAATCTTATTTACCTTATTTTTTTCTGAAATACACAGTTTAAGTTTAAAAATTGCATTAAAGATGGGAAAACATGCTAACAAATGCTAGAATTTCTATTAAATGAAATGGGGTCCAACTTTAAAAATAGGGAACAACAAATCTGCAAACAAACAGAAATAGTATATACATTAACATTTAAATATATAACCGTTTAAAAGTTTGGGGTCAGTGAGATTTGTTTTGGTGTTTTTTTGTGAAAAAAAATATATATATTTTATTCAGTAAAGGTGCATTAATTTGTGTGACAATAAAGACATTTACAGTCTAAAATTAGAAAATATTTCTATTTCAAATAAATGCTGTTCTTCAAAGAAAAAAAATTATCAGTTTCCAAATAAATATTAAGCAGCAAGTTTTCATATTAAGTGTTTTCAACTGAAAATAATAAGAAATGTTACTTTTAAGCACCAAATTATTAGAATGATTTCTGAAGGAACATGTGACACTGAGGACTGGAGTGATGACTACTGAAAATTAAGCTTTGCCATCACAGTAATAAATTACATTTTAAAATATATTCAAATAGAAAAGTTATTTTAAAATGTAATAAAATATATTTTTGATCAAATAAATGTAGCCTTTGTGAGCATGAAGACACTTCTTTCAACCACTGGGTGTAAAATTTAATTAAAAAAAAAATAAACCAAATAAGGTTTGTCCATATTTGACCCAAACATGGATTGAAACAACCCAGCATTTTTTAGAGTGCAACATTAAAAGTATCTTACCGACCCAAACGTTTGAACTGTAGTGTATTGGCAGGGGTCAATGCACAGACCTTGGTGTAAACAGGGAATTAACCCAGATGTAAGTAAGCTTACTGGCAAATTGTGACTCATTTTTACACACTCTGTGTATTAAGCTTGCATCGGAACAGCTGTGTAATGGCTGGATAATATCCTGGACAAAGGCATGAATGCTCTTTGTCATTTCATGGCTGAAGGAAGGTCATCTGAAGCCACACGGCTGCTAACAGTGAAGAATTGAGTTGACATAACTGGCCGTTTCATTACACGCACTGCTATGAGTCCTATCAGCACTTCCTCTTTACAGAAAACATAAGTTTCCCTCAAAGAACATCTGGGGTTTCAAGTTACCCTCATCCCAATGGGGAATCAAAGTGAGAACACAAACAGTTCGATCTATCACAAGACTTTCATTTACAGGTCTAGGGTTCAGAAGTTCAATTTCAGTGAAGCTGACAGAAAGAAAGAGAAACACTCTAAAAGGAGAAGTCACTCGTATTTGTCAGCTGGACAAAATTCAAATAGTGTGGAACGTAGAGTCCCTAGACTTATTTAAAAACCCATCTGCACTATAGATATATGACACTACCAACCCTGCAACCTCAGTCGTAATGGACTGGACAGGCTTATAAACCAGTAGGCATGACAAATAAACCCTGATAGCCTGAAGCATGAATGCATATTCATGATCATGGTATTAATAAAGTACTTGTCTTTAGTTGAGAATATAATTTCACAATAAAATACCAGGGAGGAAAACAGTTACTATAATTTCTGAAAGAGATGTTGGCAAAACATGTTTATCTAGCTGTTCAGTGGAGCTCAGAAGATAGACTCGACTCAAGGTCAAATTTTCAACATGATATCACTAGGGAGAGAGAGAGAGAGAGAGAGAGCTGATGATAGAGTTTCTGGAAGAGGTGAGGTAAACAGCTGCTTATACTCTTATCATTGCGGTCAGCAGGATTAAATGAACATTGCTCCTTTAAGACCCCATGAAACCACAATTTTGTGGGTTGAAGTCTGTTAACTTTGAAAGTATTAATATGTCAGTCGGATATTAATCTGACAAATACTTTGAGCAAATATACACCTTTAAAATTGGGAAATAAACCACAAATAGGCTATACTCATCTTATTCCGTTCAAATGTTTGGGGTTGATTTCATTTTTTTAAATAAGTCTCTTATGCTCACCAAGATGGCCTTTATTTGAGCAATAAAATACAGTAAAAACAGTAATATTGTAAAATATTATTATAATCGAAAGGAACTATTTTCTATTTAATATTTTTTATATGTAATTTATTCCTGTGATGCAAAGCTGCATTTTAAGCATCATTACTCCAGTCTTCAGTGTCACATGATCCTTCAGAAATCATTCTAATATGCTGAATTGCTGCTCAAAAAACATTTCCAATTATTATCAATGATGAAAACAGTTGTGCTGCTTAATATTTTTGTGGAAACCATTTTCTGGATTCTTTGATGAATAGAAAGTTCAAAAGAACAGCATTTATTTTTTATCCAATCAAATTCTCTCTAGAATGTTCCCTCCCCTTAATACCACCACAAGGTTTGTAGAAAATCAAGGTTTGTGTGTCTGTCTGGGGTTGCACTAAATTAAATGAAAAGGTAACAAGCATTCTAAATTGTTCTGCGCTATACTGTCAGTTGTCAATAGGAAATATATCTAAAGAAATGCTTACTTTCTATTTTAAACAAAAAATACAGTATACAGTAAATAGTGTGTAGTATTCAGCAAGTAGTAAGCTAGAATTCCAGTAAAAGGCGCAGTGACTGCTGGGATATCACAGTTGCTTGGGCCATGTTAACAGTAGGGTTCTGCATCATTCAGTAGGCCTCATCTAAACACGCTGATCCATTCATGCCTGACTTGTGGTTGATGCCTGTTTTTCTGTGTTGTATGTTCATGGCATGAAGCTTTAAAGCTTCTAATTGAATGAGACTATACAGCACAGCAAGAGAGATACATGCACACACACACACACATACACAAACTAGAGCAGTGAGTCATGGGAAGTATCCGCTCTCCAACACACAACCCCTCCACCTCATTCTGTCACTCCTGATCAGTACGGCCACGCTGCCTTCCACTCAGCACATTTAACACAGAGAAACCACAGCAACCACAGTACTGGAGTAAAACAGTGTTTTACTAATGAGTCAGTAAACAAACAAAATTAAGACTGTGTCTGTTAAATTATACTTAAATACATTGTCTTTGCGTGTTTATTAAGATGTTGCGTTTTCGTATCCTGTCTGTTTCTGTTTTTAAAAAAAATATATTTTTCTGCAATTAGATCCTTGACTCTCCTCTTCCCTGCCACTGCACAACAAATATTTCCAAAATTACAATTATTATCCTCTCACAACATAAAAATTTGGTTAATTTCACTTGTGAGCCCTACAGGGCAGATGCAGAGCCCTACTGTATATATATTTAATTTAATTATGTAACCAGCAAATATGCATTAAATTGATCAAAAGTTACAGTAAATTATAATGATACAAAAGAGTTCTATTTTAAATAAATGCTGTTCTTTTGAACTTTTCATTCATCAAAGAATTCTGAAAAAAAAAGTCACGGTTTCCACAAAAAAATTGAGCAGCACTGTGTTGATATATTGATACTAATAAGAAATGTTTCTTGAGCAGCAAATCAGCATATTAGAATGATTTCTGAAGGATCATGTGAGATTCGAATAACTGCTGAAAATTCAGCTTTGCCATCACAGGAATAAATTGCATAACAAAAAAAATAAAAATTATATATATATATATATATATATATACATATATATATATATATACACAGTCAAAAAAATATTGTAGTAATATTGCTGTTTTTACTGTATTTTAGATCAAATAAATGCAGCCTTGGTGAGCAAAAAAAGAAAGAAAAAGATTTATTTTAAAAATATTTAAAAAATCTTACCGACAACAAACTTTAAATAGTTTTTTATATATGTCCGTAGTTGAAAAGATCACCCATATACCATAGCTGAATGATTACCATACACATACCATCATATTTATATGGCACTCACAATATTTCACAATATTACCATGGTACTCTAAAAACATGGCATAATCATGGTACTTGTTTGTTTGCGATAGAACATGAGCATGTTCTACCAACTGGTAGTCAAAGAAAACCACAGAAGATGTGCAGGAGCGCACCAGGAGAGGCGGGCCAGGTTTGTGTCTGACAACTCTTTGACTGAACACACTGACAGTTTGACAAGCAACAGCAAGGCTCAAGCTGATTACAGCAAACATGGTCTACTTAAGCCCACACGGGACCAGGCTGCCTGAACAGACCATATGGTAGGCCTACCGCTCTTCTGTGATTTTATCACAGTTTTAACTGTGTTCCCTGACTTAAAAATCCTCTCAACTGAGCGGTATGGATTATGGGAGGGGACAGAGTGGTATTCAACTTGCCCTCTGTCAAAGACACAACACACTGGGCTGTTTTATCTTAAGCTGAAAGATTGTTTTGAAATGACATATGTAAGCGATGACCTTCAGTTAGTCGGTTGCTATTGCAAAACAAACCCAAATAGGGGCCCAAAAGTTGTCTCGTATCACCCTGAGGTTCATTTTATGGCCAGCCAAGTATTTTACTCTGCTAATTACACTGCTCCTTAACAAATAAATAAATACAAATATTTCAAATTATATTATTCTAGTTTTAATTATATATTATATACTATATATTTAATTATAAATGATTTTAACACATAATGCTGTGATTGACCAATCAGAAGTATTCCAAGGTGCTGTGTAATAAAAAAAAGTTGATGAAATTAATGTGGTAAGTCTGTGGTTCGATTTATTTATTCAGCATTTTTTATCACAAAGAACTGTTTTATATGTGCATTTATCTTCTTAAAGTGCATAGATATATATTTGAAAAGTCATAATAATAACATACCCATTTCTCCTCTGACAACTGGCCCCATAGTTTAATTCAGTTGAATTCAATTGAATTAAATGTACAGATGCATAATAGCAGTTGTGCCAAGTTTGCAAAACATCAAAATTACATCACACACTTACAATTCGTCAAAGATCTGCACTTTATTATACAGTAGGCCACAATATAAACGTCACACTTCCTTTGATAACAAATGATCACTTCCTAACAGTTAAAACACTTATAGTGCCTTACAATAGGCCAGTCAAACTGTTTCCAACAATTATGGCACAAGAAACACTAAAATGTGGATTCAACAGTCTTTTAGACCAAGATGGACAAAGAGAAGATGGCTATTTGTTTCCCAGTCACTAGCTATGTCTGAAACTGAAGTCTCGTTGCTTGACTTAAAGGCAATGTTTTTGTATAAAAGTAGCCTGTCTCCTTAAAAAAAACTGGTTTCAGACTGGCTTCCAAAGCATTATAACTTCACAACTAAAAATCAACAACAAATTCAAGTGAACTTAAGAGATAAGCAAGCAAATATTTAATACTTATTTCTTCTTAGTAGAAGTTGAAAAATACATTTATGAACAAATTTACTTCTTTCAATCTCCCCATCAGATGTTTTTTTTCTTTTCACCAACTGCCAAACCACATGCATTTCTGCATTCAAAAAATGATCAGATGAAGGCATCTTTTAGACACAAGCGTTATCTGTCCATTTGGAATGAGACTCTCACACATTCAGAGAGACGGGGTTTAATGAACCCCAGGGTACGAACTGGGTTAGACGGCAAACAGAAAAGTGTGCTCAATCCAAATATTGACTGAGGGAAAGAGGCTGCGAGAAAAACAAGAAGAGGACAGAGAGCCTTCATCGTTTAATGAAAAAGAAAGGAAGATGAACTTCAGCCACTATTACGGAAGAAAGGGGTCTTTCCTGAAAGCATCTGTGCTGTGGAGGTATGGCTAGACCTCTAGGTACACTCTGAAACAGCAGTGTGGAACAATGCACAGTAACATGCACACTTGATCTATTAATATCAATGTAGGCTATTTGTATTCTATGTGGATAGTGACCATCAGTAGCACTGCCCCTGATTGTCCACACATAAACACTAAGTATGATGAGAGAAAGGCAGCATACACTCTCACACAGAGGAGACAATATGTGATATGCTCCATCACTTTGATTAGTTTTAAGTTAGGCTATATGCACTAAATGAAAAAGCAACGTTTTTGCTGTATAATATTACACTACCATTATCTTTCGAACCGCCGTCGAGATAACTATCATCATTTTCATTAAATTTGTGGCTGTCATAAAAACCTGTTTTTGAGAAAATGACGTCTAAAGATTCCACAGGTCCTGTCAGAATTAGTAAGTTTATTCTTATAATTTAGACAATAACAGGCTAAGTATAAAGTTTATTTATAATAGTGTGCAGTGCATATATAAACTATAATTTTACTTCTCCAGCTAGCTAACGCTATGGCCACTGAATGGCTTTCCTGAGGTAAATGTAACGTTACCATGTTCGCAAGCTGTTTTATTGACGTCTTTCCGCCGTTGAAACTCTTCTTCACCGATTACATGAGAAATGATACATTTTAGTAAGTTGTACTTTATTTTTAAATAGACCTTTGGAAGTCCATTCATGTTTATTTTGTGCTTTAACTAGTAGTAGGAATAGAAGATCGGTTAACGCGCGCGCTCTGTCACACCATGATCGAGAAAGGTCTGCAGGGCTGCAGTAATGGGCGTGCAGGAAAGGTGAATTGCTACAATCCTCTCCGAACAAAGCCCCCTTCCTCTCCGAATCAATACAAGTCTGCCGATCCTCACATACTTATCCAAAAATACTCTTCTTCAGCGAGCATCCATTATAAAACTCTCACAGTACATTAATTTTGACAACTACGCGAATATATTTAAACTGTTCATGCAGACCTTTTACAACGCCCATTACTCCAACCTGCGACCTGTCACACCACGCTCATTTAATGCCATCAAAACGTAATTTATCTTTTCAAGTTTCATAAAAAATTTACATAATTTGATAGATGATACTTTGTTTAATCAAAAAACATAAAATTCAAGTTCGTTTTGCGTAGCCTATCGTTTTTCCACACACGGCACATTACTTCAGACTCAAAATGATAGAGCGCGACACATGCTGTAACAAACGGAAGAAGAGGCACTTTATATTGCAAGACGTTTTTGAGAAAACTGGATTAAAGTATCACACGTACCTATAAAAACATGGAAGATCAATTACCTGAAAATTCCTGCAAGTATATTCACACTGACTACACATTATTATGATCTGTTGCAAGGAGCTACGAGTATCCATAACAAGAAACTTCAGCAAGCTCTAAACACAGAAAAGACACGTCTGTCTGAGAGTCGGCTTTAAGATTAGAAAATAAAGCCTATTCTCAAAGCCTGTAGATTAAGATAATATTCTCTCACAGGGGAAGACTGAATACACAAAAAGTGCAATATTTCACACAATGTGCTCAGGTAGCACTTATATATATTTACTAACACTTGTACATGTGCTAAGAACTCTCCAGAGGGCTGCAAGTAAGAATTACAGCAGAGAAATTCATCCGCTAACACTTTGAAAAGTATTCAGAGTTAAGAAAAAACACTTCGTATTTCAAAAAGTCAAACAGTCAAGTTGTTCACAAAACAAGTCTCTAAAAGGCAATAGTATGGAATAATATTGCTGTGCCATTCCTTTGCCTAACTTGAAGCTCAGCTTAGGCTACTTGAGCATTCCCAGAATCCCTCTCTTTCTATTCTTACAGAGGAATGGTCTCAATATATTCTTCTAGATCTACCCTCCCCCTGCACTCCTGCAGAACAACCTTGGACCCTTTTGCTGTTTTCCACTCTCCATTCTTCCTCTTGTCCATGTCCTCCACCTCCCTCTCAAAATGATTTCTGCCCTCCCTAGGTGACCTGGCTTTACCCGCACTCCTCTCCACTGCCTCGTTTTTTCCCACTCTTGTCCCTGTGGATCCAGAGGCCGGAATGCGTTTCTTCCTGGGTGGCCCCCAGATGAAGTTCTCGGGCGGGTGGTAGTGGCGCTGGGCGAAGCGAAGCAGGGCACGTCTCTGAGCGTGGTGCCGCAGCGTGTAGACAAAGTATTCCAGTGCGCTGTGACGCATGTTGGGTAATGTGCCCTCCACCAGCGCCTCCTCCAAAAGCAGACGCACCAAGGGCAGCTTGAAGCTTTCAAAGCCCAGCTCACCAAGGCTTTTCAGAATGCGTGTGATACGCAAGTAGTTGTGCTGTGACCTGGAAAGACAAGAGGTCATAGTACAAAAAATACGTTTAACATAATATTCAACATTTTCAATAAAGTAATGTTGGTTGTTGACAAACGAGAACATTTTATGACATTTTATTTTTGGTCACTGGAGTTTGTCAGTAATAGTGGAAAAGGGTCCAAGCATATTAAGGGGTCGTTCACACAGAATGAGACCATTGCTCTCACGTCTTGCTTCTTTTGCAGTGTTTTGCAAAAATGTTCTAAAAATGCGGACCTCAAGCTAAAAGAAGATAGCATTTTTTTCCATTTCACTGACCTGCATCTCACGTTTTTAACCCGCAAAAACATGTTCTGTGTGAATGGTCCCTATTTCTGCAATAAAAATTACCATATTTACTAAATATATTTACTAAAAACAAAAGCTGGTCTGTTGGAGGGTTTTCTTGTGTGCTTTTATAAAGTAACCATTATACAGGTGGTATAAGGTGCCCAAGGCCATAGTCTATTTCTATCTATTTTTGCCTTTTCTGTTTTTCTTTGATGTACAGCACTTTGGCCAACCAAGGTTGATTTTGAATGTGCTTTATAAATAAAATTTGATTTGATAGTATATTGCACGCCTTGACACACTTTAGTTGTATTAACAATATACAAAATAATAAAATATACCATATATTAATAAAAAATATACCGAATATTTACTTATGTGACCTAGTTTTAAGTATTAAGAACCCTCCATTATATAAACTTTACAAATTAATTAATTAATAGGACACAGTACCAATTAACTTTGGGATACTGAAATTTATTTGACATTACTTAAGTTGTTTTGGCTAATCTATGGCTACACTGTAAACTTTGGTTTCACTTTATTTTGATGGTCCCTTTAACACATTCTGTTGACTATAAGTAACATTGCACCTACTGTGCATGTCTACTAATTCTCATTAGAGTTTTAGTAGAGTATTAGTAGACTGGTAGGGTTAGGGTTAGAATCAGTTGACATGTACTTGCAAAGTTACTTATAGTTAGAAGATTGTCTGTTGGAGGACCATCACAATAAAGAGTTAGCAGATATTAAGCAGGGAGTCTACTAATACTCTAATAAAAGTTAGTTGACATGTAGTTGCAAAGTACAGGCAGATTTTTAACTTGTTTGAAGTATAAACAAGATTAAAATAAGTTAAAACATCTGACAGTGCAGTATATCCAAAAACAATTAAATTTAAATTGCATTACTTGAAAACAGGCCTAAATATCTTCTGCAGTGTTGCTTCTCAAGTAAATTGATCTGAAATGGATTGTTTTTTGAAAATAAAAACTCATTAAGGAGTCATTTTTGTCCAGTGTAAGATAATAAACTCAGCGTTCTCAAAATTATAGCTTTTGGTACGGGCCCATTCACGCTGCAGACAAAGTTCATCAAGCGGTGCCTCTCTGTAATGTAATATGTGTCCTCTATGGCACAGTCCTGGGGCAATGACACACAGACAGATACGCACAGTCATCTATGTCTACCACTCAGCGCGCTGCACTGCGGATTTTCTTTCGCTCCCTCCTTGCTTATCATGCGTTCATCAAACTCATTTTTTAACTCTCCTTTCCAACTGTCTCTACATTTCTTTCCCCGCTCACATTCACCATCTCCCTAAATGTAAAAGTTTTTGTATCCTATTCAGTTCTTCTCTATTTATCCTCCTCTGTGCGCCTGACCCATTTCTCGGGCCCATGCATGAGATGGTCACATGACGGTACAGTCAGGGTCATGACCAAAATTGTGTTTCAGGGATTGGAGACTAAGGATGCTAACTCCCTGGACTGAAGCACGCTAAATATGGCAGGAGACAGGAGACTAAGATTAGGGAATGTAAAGAGAACTGGTGCAAGTGGAGTAGAACATGAAGATCAGAGGAAAGGAATTATAGAGTAAAAAGGACTTAAAAACAGCAAACCGAAAAGAAAACTCACTCATTCAGGTGCTGGAAGCGATCCTGCCAATTTGGGGCCCGAGCCACATTCCCATTTTTATCCAGGAGTTTGATTCCAAAGAAATCCAACATGATCGTATATGCTAGGAGGAAGCGTCTCTTGGCTTCTCGAGTGCTTTGGAATTCCTGTTGACATCAAAAAGTCACTCTGTAAAAGGTGATCTGCACAATGACTGCAGCAGGTTATTTAAGGGCAAATACAAAAAGAGGCAGGATGACACTAAAACACAACATGCCACTGCCTGAAACCTATTTTTAGATGTTCTGACACCTTTGACTAGATGATAACACACTATTAAAAATAAAGGTTCCAATTAGAACCAAAGGATTTTACAGCTTAATATATTAGTATATATATATATAAACATTTTATTCTTTAGTTGTTTATTCTATGTACCAGAACTTTAAAGTACTTAAAATTATATATATTAAACTCTGTCTAAAGTTGGCAATATGGTTCTCTGGTTTAAACAGCAAAATAAAATAAAAAACCCTTACAAAGAAGAAAGTTCTTTGATGCGAAGAACCACTGAAGAACCTTTATTTTTAAGAATGTACAGTATATGTCTTGACTGTTCTTTCAGATCTTGAAAGGAGGTGTTTGACTTTAGAAACATACCTTTATCTCATCCTGAGTGAGTTCTTGAGCATAAAAATTCAGGCCCTGTTCTCTGAGTGGGAAGAGCCTGTAACAGCAGTCAAGAAACAGGTTAGGATCTACCTCAGAATTAATCATTATTTCACGAGTTCCTTTGCCCATATAATCTTTAAGCTAATAAGGTTAAGCGTATTTGGCTTGCTGGCTTGCTTCTCGGGGAAGCAGCTTCAACTCGAGCTTAGATATAGCCCCCAGTGGGACTACTAATGCTTGGATGATGAGTATGGTAGCAAGATGCCTAAATTATATTGGTGGAGTTGGGGAGGTGGAGGGATGCAAAAACAGCTGATGCCAGAGCAAGGTGCGGCTGCTTATATGGTCTGGCAGTTAATTGAAAGATTAGATGGGTTCACTCCTCCCAAAATTACGTTGTGAACTTCACTTATCAATTACAGAAACAACTGACAACATTGGACAATAAACATCTGCAAACATTTTTGGTATTATAGGAAACATTTTGATTAATTTCGAGTAAGTAAAAGAAATATATTAAATATATACTGTATGCATTTATCCATAGAGACTTACATTTCATTGAAGGTGTACATTTTACCCTGGGAATTGAACCCATGACCTTGACGTTGCTAGTGCTATGCTCTACTGTTTGAACTACAGGAATATAGTCATTTGCTAGAATTTCATTGTATTAGCCTACATCATATATTAGCTTTATATCAACCATACAAAGTTCCCTAGATATCAGTATTGGCACCGACCATTGACAAACCCACATCAAGGAAAAAGAAAGAGAAAAAGAAAAAGGACACACACACACAAATGCAATAAAGGGGAAATTTATCTCTGTCAGCAGTTTGATCCGACATCTTGCTGGCCACTAGCGAAGGACAACCCGCAAACCTCGGCACATCTTTCTTTTCCCTTCTTCTCTTCAGCCTCCCTTGTTTCTTTTCTCTCTCTGAAGTCATGAAGTCCTGGCCGGATGCTTGCTATAGCAGTTAAGCTTTTGCTTAGTGTTGCCAAATTTTGCTAGAGAAAAAGTGACCTGGCCTGAAAAAACAACCCCAAAATAAGCGACCCCTGATTTTGGTTGGTGGGGCATACGCACATAATAATAATAATAATTTGTTACATTTATATGGCGCTTTTCTGGGTACATAGAAGGCGTGATTCTCCTCAACCATCACCAGTGTGCAGCATCCACCTGGATGATGCGACGGCAGCCATATTGCGCCAGAACGCCCACCACACACCAGCTTACAGAGGCCAATGGGCAAATTTGGCCAGGATGCCGGGGTTAAACCCCTACTCTTTTTTCAGAAGGACATCCTGGGATTTTTAATGACCACAGAGAGTCAGGACAGATGACACATCACGCAGTCTGCAGAGGGAACCATTTTTAAGGGATTTAGTTCATGTTTTCTATTATGTTCTGTCAAAAACATTGATCGTTTTTATTCTTTAACATGTTTTTTTTCAATGAAATGAATGTAGGCCTACTATATTTTAGTTCGATAATGTTTTTTTATTTCATATTTTGTATTTTAGGGGATTTATGGTACTAAATTATATTTACACTGTATTTAAAATCCATTTATTCACTTTTTGAGCATAAATCTGAAAATTAAATTTCCAACTCGTAAATCTTGAACGCTGTAGAGCACAGACTTAAGTCTGATCTCTTTTCAAAGACGACACTTGGCAGAGTATTGCTGAAGTGAAAAAAAGTTACAGAATTTTACGTTTATTGTTATTAAAAATGCACAAAAATACTATTTAAAATTTTTATATGAAATACATATTTTCAAAAACACTTTACTCTAAAACTGCAAGAAAAACAAGCCATGAATCTAAACAAATTATGTTCCAAATTTGAGCTTGATATCTCAAAAAAATGAGCTTTCAAATAAAGTACGATTTTGTTTGGCCGCAGTACCAAAAGTTTTCACTAGATGAAATTTGTCTCCCATTCATTTCCAATGCGGTCATTTTTGGTCAAGTCTGACTATTTTTTCAGGACCATTTTACCTTTTCAAATGATGTTTACCAAGTTTTGTACCATTCTGATCAAGTAAAAAATTCTTAAAAAACAAAACGTACGTTTTTTTGGTCAAAAATGTCCGAATAGCATTTTCTAGCCCCATTCAGAAAAGTCCTAAATGAAGTCTCTTCCCTGGCAAATGGGGATTTTATTGTCCTCAAAACTCATAAAACACGTAAACAAGCCAACTTATTTTCCTTGTCTATCTGATAAGATATGATTTACAAAAAAAGAGCCTACCCACGATTACCCAAATCTATAAGCGACTTCTTAAAAAAACAAGGCCAAATATGCATATAATAAGTGGAATTGGCAACTCTGCTTTCACTGTCATCTCGTCTTTATTTACTTAAAGAGGCAAAATGCTAGCAACCTGTCTGCTTACAATCACTCACCGTTTACGTGTTTTTACATTCGCTAATTGATATTATGCAAATAGCCCTGCAAGCATACAGAGTGTGAAAAAATTTGTAGGGGGGAATGAGAGAAGCTAATCACTTTTTCCTCGGCAGGAGGGTGTGCCGAGGTACGATTGGCAGCATATGCGCGAAGCCTGATTTTAGAACCGTGTTGTTATTTCACGCAGGCTCAGGGCATCATGTCCTCCCCCTCTTCCTCACCCTCACAGCACAGACAAGAACGAACAGGAGCTTCAGCTATGAGAGTGTGTGAGATGTAACGACACCCAGCTAAGAGCTTTACAAGAGCACATGACGTACAGTAGAACCACTGTTCAACCTTCATACGGCCTTCAAAGTTAGCTGAAAATCACCTTGTGAGCAGATTCTAATTCATTACTGTTTACATGTTTCTTAATTAGTGTCATAGGAATTGTATAATATTTATTTTTAAAAATAATTAGAGGATAAAATAGGATGACTAAGGCATTAAACAAAAAAACAAATGACATGACGTCAATTTAAAGGCTAATTTTAGCAGTTTTTTGACTGATTAGAATAAGGTCTGTGGTTAAAGCTACAGTCCGTAGTTTTTCCTCTTTGTCGCAATCTCTGTTAGAAATCTGCAATTGCAGTTATTCGCGGAATTATCAACTTTTCATGGGTTGTGCCTCGGCACGGCACAGCACGGATGAATCCAATGTTTTGAGGAGAATGTCCGGCTGTCAGTCACCACGCCGGTGTGAATACTGTCCGATTCTACTTTATGGAAGTATGACCAACATAAGAATTTTCACCGGAAAATATCATCTGAACAAGTAAGTAACATCCACTTTTGTTCTGACCAACTAAGGGAAAAAAAGCATTGCGCTGATTAATTCTAACGATCGCTTATCATATCACGTCAAACCGTGCAAATTATACTTTGTTCTCAAATTGTTAATGTTAACAACATCAGCACTGCGTGACTACACTTAATGCCCTTCCGATATTTATCCTTGTTTTCGCATGGGCCGGTTGCAGTCTCATTTTTTCTGTAGCCACTCCGAAGTCCCAATTCTTTTGCGTTTTACAACGGGTGAATCTCCAGCTGTCACTGGTGATTGTCGTTTGAACCTTTCTGGATCCGCCATCAAATTGATAAGTTTAATTATATCAAGTGCTGTGAGAAAAGGCTATAAATCTCCACCTCCAACATCCTCACACGCAATATAGCCTACTAGCCGAGACACCTTAAAATGTGTACAGATGTGACGTAATGACGCAAAGACATGCTCGAATTTCCCGCGGAAATCCACCAGTACCACTGGAATTAAAAACATTATTACAAGTTTACCGTTTTGAATCCAGCTAAGGCAAGCAGATAGTTTGGAACACTGGCTGGTTATGTACTTGCAAAAAAATATATTTTGGATCATTTTTAAAAAGTAAAAAAAAAAAAAGTTAAAGTTAATAATTTAAAAAAAGTTATGGACTGCAGCTTTAACTTTACTTGAGATACATAAAACCATTACACACATTTATACTTCAAGTGTGAATACTGAACCTGTTGTGTGCTTTGAAAATGTTGCTAATATCAGCAGTTGATCAAGAACATGCTTGTGGTAACTTACATCATTATTTAACAAAAAATACATTTTTAAGCCCATATTGATTAAAAAAATTACAAGTCATGTTGAAAAGTCTCTTCTACCCCGCAAATGGTAATTCTCTTCCAGGTTTTAGGACTACAAACTGAACAGCTTTCTTTAAAGATCTGATAAGGCCAAAAGGAAGCAATTTGTATTGTTTGGCCAACAGAAGCAAAAGGCGAATGCAGGCACATATTGTCCTTCAAAAATTCACACATTAGACCTTATCTTATGCACAAACTGCAGTTTGAATAAGATTAATTTCCTCTTTTTCCTTTTTCCTCGATGTTGGGTATTTCTCTGATACCAACAGCTTTAAAAGACAAATATGAAATATGCATTTTCATGTCTCAATATATCCAAAGCTATGATGCACCCAAGCAGCTGAATGCTGTTTCACTAAAGTGCTTGCAAGATGTTAAATTAATCATGCTTGATTTAATCTCAAATTCTTAGAAAAGCTTACATACATTCTTTCCTATAATGTGGGTTGCACTTTTCTTCTGCCATTAAGATTAAACCTTTATCGTTTGCCTCTTCAATGTTAGGAAAATGGACCATTTAATCAAAAAATGCCCTCAAGTCATAGACATTCCCCAAAGCTTCTTCAGTTACTAAAGAGATGATGTCAGCCAAAGCGGTCCATGAATATTTAAGCAACGTTAAACATTAAAGAAACTTTTTATCCAATGTAGTCCTAAGGCCATCCTTTGTCGCCAAAGAGGATGTTACTGACCCCTTGACCTGCAGATACCACAATTGTGCTGATTTTGTCTTTATCACTGCCTTTGTCCGCTTTCATGCTTTTGTTTGCTTTTGCCTTGATCTACAGGATTTGCATCTAAAGAAGATGAAGTTCATTTCAAACAGATGGTAAAGAAAAACATATCTAATCCCCCCTCCAAAAATCCCTCATGCATATTAGCGTGTAACTTTCTCTGTTCTTTCAACAAGCAATAATAATAATTTAATAATAAGTGACTGGCCAATAACAATTTGTGAAGTCTAATAAGAAGTCATTATTGAATATTGATGAAATGTCTTACCACTGAATGTATGTATGATTGTGCTCTAGTTTTTCATAGTCTCCCCTCCATTTAGTGAGAATTTCTTCAATATAAATACCTGGGGGGACAAAAAAAAAAAAAAAAAATCATCACAACGGGCCAAGCTCAGAATTAGTCTCTTAAAACTCTAATAAAGAGACTGTTCACCCACAAATTACAATTCTGTCAAGATTTTTTCTAATGCCTATGACTTTATTTCTTCCATGGAAAATCAAAGGTCAAACTGTGAATAATGTCCTGGTAATTCTTTTTCATGCAGACAGTTTAAAAAAAGAATGCAAAAGCGCCATAAAATATCCATAGTCCATACGAGTTTTTACAATGAGCATACCAAAATTTAAGTCATTATTGATTTGTCTTCTCTTCCAACAAGCTCTTAACTTGAGAATTACTGGAACCTTGATCATTTAAGTTTTACAAATAAGTGAAATTTGTGATCAAATCATTCAGATCAAAAATTATTAATTCTCATGTCAGACATCACTTATTCTCTAATGAACACATTAACATGCTAATGAGAAAATTCTGTCATAATTTACTCACCATTTGTTCCAAACCTGCTTGACTTTCTTTCTTCTGTGGAACACAAAAGAAGGTATTTTGAAGAATGTTGGTGACCATTTTATGGAGAAAAAAAACCTTTTGACATATCAACATATCTTCTTTTAATGTTCCACAGAAATAAAGGAAGTCAAAGCTTATATCAGCTTTGATTTTTATGACATGAGGGTGAGTAAATGATGACAGAATTTTCATTTTGGGGTGACCTATCACTTTAAGAAGACACACAGGACTGTGTGTTGTTTCAGAGTGTAAATAGAGGTGTAGGTCATCTGGAAACACTGAAATCTCTGGGGGACACAGAGAACGGCATTTTGTGTGTGTGTGTGCGCGTGTGTGTGAATGTGAGTGTGTCCTACACAAACAGCAGTGAAGCAGTTGCTGCCATTAAATGCTTGCACAACAGATTCAGTTAATTCTCAAACATGCCCACAATAACCAATAAATGGCTCCTCTGAGATGTCTTCACTGTCTGCCTGCCTAAAGTGGCCCGCAGGGAAAACATTCAGCTAATGAAGCACTCCAGAACCCATGTTCTTCCTTCACACCAGCTGGCATGTGTATTCAGTTGTAAAAACTGCTTCATGTTTGTCTAGGTAGAAATGTTCTTGCAGTATGTATGTTCATGTCTTTGTGTACTGTAATATTCTTGTGTTGGCAGGTAAAATATTGTAGGTGGGACTGACAACACTTTTTGCCTTTAGCAAAATCTCTTTTTAGACCGACACATTTAATCCACAGCAATTTTCAGAACATGTCCAGTGCAACATGGAGGTTAAAGCAATAGTTCAACCAAAATTTTAAATTCAGTCACTATTTACTCACCCAGACCTCATGTTGTTCAAAACCATGGATACAGAAAACAGAAGGATACACTTTTCTGTAAATAATGCCAGGTCATATTGATCACGGCTAAGAAGATCCAATACAGCAGTGTTAAAGTATAAAATGTTTTATTATTTTTTTTCATTAATCAGTCAATCCAGCAAGATCTGTCTTTGAGCTGAACAAATGATTCAGAATGGTTTTGTGAATCACATAAACCAATTAATTGATAAGGAATTACTCAAAATAATGATTCAATCTCATAACAGACATCTGTAGGTACTGTAAAAAGTGGATTATGTACATTCTTAAATTTCTTTTTAAAACTTTCATTAGTATTACACAGAAAAAAAATAACAGCACACAAATTTGGAACAAATAAATAATGACTTATGAGTCATTGAATGAGTTCTGGCTGAACTATTCCTTCACTGTAAAACATTTCTAACCCTCCCAAATCAAAAATTTCAAGTGACCAATAACATCTAAATTTTTCAATTGGCCCAAGTGAAATTCTTGTTGCAATAGTCTGTTAACATTGGCTCAATGAGAAATAATACGTCAGACTAATTGAAAAATGTAGATGTTATCGGTCACTTGAAATTTTTGACTTGGGGATGTAATTTTTTTTTACAGTGTTGAAGTGTTATAATAATCATGGGTAACATGTTTTTTTAAGGATCAAGGATCGTTTGTGTGAACCATGGTTTGAATCTTGCTGAATTACCAGCCCAGATCATTATTTCCACCAATGCTTCTTTTCCTGAAGTGGCTGCTTGTTATTACTGTGAACAAAATTTCCCCAAGTAACAATTAAGGTCTCACAGTCTCATTATGAGAATCAAGGGACTTCCAGAGAGGAAGTTCCTTTAATGTAATGGTGATTTAAAAACAATAAAGCAAATTTGTTTGGCAAACATTTTGAACACCATACAATGCTGTCATGGAAAGAATAGCAATAATATTAGTTAATTATTAAAGAATACAGGAAATAGACAGTGTTAGATAGAGAAAATCCCTCAACTATGATACAATGCAGTGCACATTTAGAGCATATCACTCCTGACACATTCAGTGGATGAAGTAAAATGCACACATATGAAGGATTTGTAAGAAACATACCACTATATTGCCAAAAGTATTGGTACACCCCTTCAAATCATTGAATTCAGGTGTTCCAATCACTTATATGGCCACAGTTGTATAAAATCAAGCACCTAGGCATGCAGACTGCTTCTACAAACAATTGGGAAAGCAATTGGGAACAACAGCAACTCAGCCACGAAGTGGTAGGCCATGTAAAATCACAGAGCGGGGTCAGCGCATGCTGAGGCGCACAGTGTGCAGAAGTCGCCAACTTTCTGTCAATAGCTACAAACTTCGTGTAGCCTTCAGATTAGCTCAAGAACAGTGCGTAGAGAGCTTCATGGAATGGGTTTCTATGGCCGAACAGCTGCATCCAAGCCTTACATCACCAAATGCAATGCAAAGCGTTGAATGCAGTGGTGTAAAGCACTGGACTGCATTGTGTCAAGTGTAAAGTTTGGTGGAGGGGGGATTATGGTGTGGTGTTGTTTTTCAGGGGTTGGGCTTGGCCCCTTAGTTCCAGTGAAAGGAACTCTTAATGTTTCAGCATACCAAGAAATTTTGGACAATTTCATGCTCCCAACTTTGTGGGAACAGTTTGGGGGTGGCCCCTTCCTGTTCCAACATGACTGCGCACCAGTGCACAAAGCAAGGTCCATAAAGACATGGATGAGTGAGTTTGGTGTTGATGAACTTGACTGGCCTGCACAGAGTCCTGACCTCAACCCGATAGAACACCTTCTCATCCAACATCAGTGACTGACCTCACAGATGTGCTTCTAGAAGAATGGTCAAAAATTCCCATAAACACACTTCTAAACCTTGTGGAAAGCCTTCCCAGAAGAGTTGAAGCTGTTATAGCTGAAAAGGGTGGGCCAACTCAATGTTAAACCCTACAGATTAAGAATGGAATGTCACTAAAGTTCATGTGCATGTAAAGGCAGACGTCCCAAAACTTTTAGCAATATAGTGTAAGTGATGGTCTGCTTTTCAGTCCAGATCCCACTGTACAGTCTTATGCTTCTTTCATTAAAACATATAAGCAAACACACACTCACCGTCCGGCACCAGGGGGATCTTATTCAGATAGAATCTCAGATTGCGATATTCATTCGGCTGACGAGGCTCCTTGTAGTTCTGAGCAACAAAATCCCAGAATAAAACCAGGACAAAAAGATACAGAGAGAGTGAGAGAGCAAAAAAACAAAAACAATTGTACACCTAGTCTCAACTATTTTTTCTTCTGACCATACGACAATATTTACTGGAAACGTTCATATTCAAAGATGATCGGCCTCCGAGCTCTGCATGAGAAATCTAAAGAGAGTAGATGTAATTCTTTACCGGATAACTGTGGCGATACTTGTACAAGTCCTTTGCGGCATAAAAGCTCCTCTTCATCCTAGTGGAAGACTCCATTATGTCACCAAACTGTGTGAGAGGAAGAGAGCAAGAGGAATGGAATGGTTACATAGGCAGTGAAAGAGAGTATGAATGACTTCACTCATCAGCATCTGAGCTACATTGTCACTGCTCTTCCCCACTGGGATGCAAATGCTTCTAGACAGGAGAGAGGAGCTCCATTTTGTAGACTACTGTATGTACTTTTTTCTAACTAATTCATGACCATTTTTAGCTCTCAGCCTCTTGTAATGTTCAAACACTGAACATCTTTACGGTTGAGTGAAAGCACAGCACAGAAGGCTTGCACTCTACACACAACATGAAGCTGTTTGCTTGTTGGGACCAATGACATTCTGAAATGCCTGTGAAGCTTATTAATTAATAACATTATATTCACTTACATAAATGCTTTAAATAATGGTCTTCGATGCAGGGTTTAAAAAAAAAAAACTATTACGGTGTGTGTGATAAGCTGTTATCAAAATCTTAGTTTCAAAAGAATAAAAATCCAATTTCCTTCTTCTGCTGACAGGAAATTCAAGAGAGCAAATTTACCTTGAGGAAATAGGTCACATTGAACAGGTCACAGTCTCAGTGGCCTTAAAATCCAGAAATCTTGAGAGAACATGAGCCATTTTTAAAAAATGACTTAACAAGGGCAAAGATTTTACCCACCCTCCCACTTTTAACCATTCTAAGAAAAGTTAACTCTGTGACAACTTCTTCCCTTTTTCTGGTTAATTTCAATCATTTTGGCATTCATTTTATATTATCTCATGTATAATAATACATCTGCATTATTTTTCTATTTTCTTCTACTACTACTACTACACTATTGTGACCTACTGTGCATACAAGTGAAACAAGAGCATTGTTGGTGCAAGAGGGAGGGGAAGTTATTTTGAGTAAAGATCATCAAGGCACATGAATTTTAAAAACTATTAAATTAATGTTGTGCACAGAAAAATCATAACAAATACTGCAATATTGCATAAAATAAGAATTATCCATTTTGATTTCATGGCGACTTTAAGTTTTTTTAGGAGAAAATTACAAGGGGTCGCCACAGTACCCCATGATAGAGTATGTATGAGGAACTAAATCTAAAAAATGCTCAACTGTTTTGGTCAAATTTGATTAATACATTTGACAAAATTAAATAGGCATAACTATATAGGCCAAAATGCTGAAAGGCCAAAAGTAAAAGGTCATAACTGGTTCTTCAAATATAGGTCAAATTTGTGGGACACTTTTAAAATAGTTATTATTAACATAATGTTATTTAATTGTGTTAATATTAGCATAATTACCAATGTTACAAAGCCAACGTCCGATTACTAAAATTAATTGGTAGCCTATTTGTCCTACCGGGACAATAATGACACGACATAGAGTCCATCACAACTCCAACTATTTTGGATACATCTGTTCGGAATTTAGCCAATATTTTACTCTAAATGTACAATTTTCAGTGTAGCGTTGTGTTCTTTACGGCAGCACATGTCTAATTTTAGAATAATTATATGTTAATGGTAATAGGTTGACAAACCAATTATTAGGCTAAGCTACTCCACAGTGTCATACGCTTGCAATTCCTACAGATGCGACAAATGACCGTTTTCAGTTGTTATCCTTTATCTTTTGTTATCTTTTAGTGCTCGTGAATGATGAGAGGCACCTGCGGTGGTCCGTGATCCAGCTGTGCGGCTCCTCTGACGGCATCCGCCGGGCTCACAGACTCGGAGATACCGCTATCCTCCTCCTCTCCTCCCGGCTGATGCTCGTCGCTCTCCGAGTCCGTTTCCCACGTCGAGTCGCATTCTTCCACTGTGCTCGGCTCCTTATATCTCCAGCTGCCCGTCAGATTGCCCATTTAAACCCTATCCTCCGTGCCTACATAGTTAAAAGTCCTCTTTCGGCACAGGATCGAGCTTAAATATGATGTGAAGCTGCCGTTCGGGTCGCTTTTATGTGACTAATGGGGGGATTTCCAGCGCTCTGATGAGAACACACCCCCTTCTGCCCAGAGATCAGCATGATGATGAGGAAGAAGATGATGTGCTCGCACTTAGGGGTTTAAGTTGTAACAATACATCAATATGGATCGATACATCGACCAAAAGATTAACGATATACGATGTATCGTTGCAACGTGTAAAAAATCGATACATAGGGTGTCGGTGTAAGGTGTAATTTTTTTTTTCTGATGACACAAAATCTCATCTATTTTAATGAATGGCAACGCTATTTTTTAATTTTGTCATTTCGTCTGAATATCAACTTTTTTGAGATTTAGTTAATATAATTTGGTGTATTTGGAAAATTGTGATCTATGACATTGCATTATTTATGTTTAATATCAACGTTTTTTGTGTCTATTTGTTAATGAGGGATTTTTGGACACATTAGGCTAATGTTTTTGGATTTGGATGAAAAGTTATTTTGAAGTTATAAAATAACTTATTTTATTTATAGTTGTTATATTTTTAAGTGCATTATAATGATATGTGTGTGCAGCATTAATCCTGTATAATACCTGTTTGTGGTTTACTGTACACTCAAATCTTTATGACATTGTTGCACATCAACTTATACATTGGACCCTGGTGCATAATCCTATACATTGCCATCAAGTAGCAAGCTGTTGTGTGTCGATTTTTCCCCCTCCAAACCAATATGGCCAATGGCCAGTCAGAAATGCCAAGTTGCTCCAGAAAATCCATCCATTCCTTCTGTCCTAGGAGACTCTTGCAGGTAAAAAAAAAAAAAAATGTTGTAGCATCAAGCAATATCTAATGAGTCATATCACAGTTAAATTTTCCCAAGTATTGATTTTAGATTGGAAGAAAATTCTGATTAATCATCTGTCCACTATAGTGGACCTTATGCATCAATGGCCATATTTAAGCTACAATTCATACTATTACTGTGACTGCTGTTTTTGAAATGTACTTTTTTTTTTTACTGTAAATAAATATATTTGTGTTATTAGAATGTAATTTGCATTAACATAAAAAAAGTAATGTGATTACATAATGTCTGTGACTTGTAATGCATTACTTTACACATTACATCAAAAAGTAATCTGATTGCGTAATGCACATTACTTTTAATGCATTACTTTACTTGTAACATCAAAAAGTAATCTGATTATGTAATGCGCGTTACTTGTAACGCGTTACATTACTCAGATTAAAAAGTAATCTGATTACGTAATGCATGTTACTTCTAATGCGTTACTTTACTCGTAACTTCAAAAAGTAATCTGATTACGTAATGCACATTACTTGTAATTAATTACTTTACTTGTTAGATCAAAAAGTAATCTGATTATGTAATGCATGTTACTTAATACATTACTTTACTCGTAACACTAATTTCAGATGAGATTGAAAACACCTGATCGCTAGGTTTTTTCAGAGGATAGCTATGTTAGAAATGTAATCTGGTACACTGGAGGGAGCATCTGAGTTGGGTTTCCACAGTTGTACCTTGACAAGCTGTATAGATCTCTGATTGAATCAAGTCTTCTCATGTTGATATCATGTTCTGATATCAAAGATATGTGAAGGTCAACTTGTATGAAGTTCGATTGCCTTTGCAATATTTCGCATTTACATTTTTTGTATATATTTGATAGTTTTCACATGATTTTATATAATTGGATTGATTGGTTTGTTAAATACACACAATATTGCTGTGTTATTACTGTATTGTTTAATGCAGTATCTCTTCAGTTTAAACCATAAACGCATGCTGAAAATCTCTTAGAAAAATGTGTAAAATAAAATAACATTTCATAAATGTTTTTCATGAATTTGAAAATTGAAATTTTTCATTTCAAAATGTTCATGCCCTAAGAGCAATAAAAACACATAAGAAAAAAAATCCTGACTGAGGTTATCATAATTCATGCATGAAAGGGATAAAAACAGTAACATTGTTACATGGAGTGCTCTTGATCTCCTCTTCACTGATTTCGGGATTTTTGTATTGCAAACTTAATTTCCCAGTGTCCTTTGCCTGTGCTCTTGAGTGTTGTGATAACATTCAGCTGTGTCTTATCTTGTTAATGTTTCCCTATAAGCCCTTGTGTTTCCTGTGTTCTATGGTCTTTTCCTTTGGATGTTGTTGCTGACTCTCAGTTCTGCTCCCTGGTTATCTGGATTTTCTTGTTTTGTTTATTTTGTATTATTCTATAAAATTTTCTCTGCATTTGGATCCTGCATTCTTTTGTCCCTGAGAGCTTGACGTAACAAATAGTTACTGTTAAAATGTTGTGTATCCCTGTGATGACAAATCTGAAGTTTCAGCAGCCAATACTCCTCAGTGTCATATGATCCTTCAGAAATCATTCTAATATGCTGATTAGGTGCTTAAGAAACATTTCTTATTATTATCAACGTTGAAGTTGTGGAGTTTTTATTATTTGAAGAAAAGAAAGAACAGCCTTTATTTGAAATAGGAATCTTTTATAACATTAAACAACTTTATTGTCTGTTTTAATCAATTTCATGGATCCTTGCTAAATAAAACTATTACTTTCTTTAAAAAAAGCTTCCTGACTTCAAACTTGGAATTAAACATGGTAGATGGTATAATACAAATGAAGAAGCATCTATTGAAACTATAGCTATAAGTGATGCATTATTTCAAGTTTGTCATTATATTGTCACAGCTCTGAAAAAAGCTAATAGATTTTGAACAAGTGAATACACACAAATAATTCACATGCTTGTTATAAATAACATGGATCTACAAAATCCATTAGTGTAGTTATTTGTCAAGAAGGGGGAAATCATATACTTTATATTTTCTGTCAGAATGCTTGCACAAAATTTTAAGTGGCTAAATTAGGTAATATGTGGATATGTGGCTTTATTTCCCTAGAACAATAGTTCTCAAACAGGGAGTGCCTTGAAGTCAAAAAGGTTTGAAACCACTGTAATCAACAAATCAAGACCAGTCAGGTGTCTCGCTCTCAATATTTTCGATTTGATAACTTATCGAATAGAAATCACCAGAATCATTCACCGGATTCTCAATGCATGAAATTCCTCTTGTCAAATTTCTATGGATCACCCCACTCAATGTAAGCAATTCAAAATGAACCTGAAAGTTTGAAAACAAGAGCTTGCATACATTTTCAAAGGCTAAATCAATTACATGATGTTGGATGCATACATTTTCTATTTATAGGAAGATGTATGCATTTTTAAAAGGCCTCTAGATGGCACTACCATTTGTAAAAAGGCTTGAGATGAAGCAGGCGCAGTGAGCTGCAGAAGCTGGGTGTGACGAGGTCAACTGCAAGTCATTTGCACAACACGTCAAGCATGATCATTTGTGAGGAGCAAGTTCAGTCCTTTCAATCTCAAATCAGACCTCAACTCAACATGGCTAAAGAGGCCAGATTTGATGTATCTTACATTTGTTGACTTGAGTGACTGAGGAGAATATCACAGTCAAGCCTCTTAAAGGCAGGGTAGGTAGGATTTATTAAAAATTAAAGATCCAAATTTGTTAAAACTTTCTATATATATCAATACATAATTAAAATGTAAGAACTCTGAAAAAAAGAGTATAAAAATCAAGTGACTCTAGACCGTTTAATCTGTATTAAACACAGCTCATTATTTCGATTCGGGACGAATCAAAGGATTGGCTTAGGCGACTGTCACTCTCTCGCAACCATGGCAACCACCCTTTTGCCACACAGCACCTGCCCACTTGCGCGCGACCGTTTGATTTGAGGAGTGCGAGAGGCACGGAACCTGATCACACCTCCGTCCAGTAGATGGCGGTAATGCACTATGTTTGCAAGCTGCCAATAAAATCTATCGAAGAAGAAGAAGAAGGCACTGAACCTAGGAATACCAAAACAATGGCAGAGAAAGAGCAATCTAAATTTACAGTACCGGCATATGCAGTTAGTGAAGGCAAACCAGGCAAAAAAATGCCCCTTCCCCTCCGCTTGTCTCAGGTAAATAATGCGTCCTCTAGCTCAGCGGTCGGAGTCGCGCGTTCATGTGTTTTGGGGGCGTGGCTTTGGAAGAAGCACAGAAATGAGGGGTTGGAGTGAATGGAAATAATGAGATGTCTTTAAAACAGTCGTGAGAGGTCTACAGACACTCGATTTTGATACTTTCTTTTTCAGAGTACTTACATTTTAATTATGTATTGATATGTACATAAAGTTTAAACAAATTTGAAAAATAAAATTTTTAGACCATTTCTACCTACCCTGCCTTTAAGATGACTTCTTTTTTACATTAAATGGTTGGAAGAACAATTATGACTAAATATCATCAGCAGACCTAAATCTTGATTCTTTCCAACTCTTGTTCTCTATATTTTTCCTTTCTCTTTTCATGTCGCTCACAATCCTAAATAATGGACGTACTGATTCCCAGTTCACTCTCTCTATTGTTCATGCTATAGAGCATTTATCATTAATTTATCACTTTGCCTCTTCTTGTCTCTTTCCATCTAGTTTTCCTCTCTATCTCTCTCATTGCCTTCTGTTCTCCTTTCAGCATGAATCGTGTGTGTGTGTGTGTGTGACTTTAGCAAAGTGGATAGGCTCTCCAGTGACTGTGGGGTAATTATCCTTCATCACAAGTCATGCTCTGCTGCTTCCTGCCTGTTGGGGGCTGGGAGACACAGGCCCATCAGTGCAACTGTTTCTGAGGCCTGTACAAGAGGGGATTCGAGATTACTGAAAGCTTGTCGACATACCAAGCTGACATTCTCTCTTTCTTTTTCTCATTCATTCACTCACTCATCCACTCACAAACTGCATCTGTTGGCGCTGGTCAGGGTTTTCACCTGACTGACTGTGTTTGTTGGCGTCAGTTGAGGCTTTTCATCAAATTCTAAATCCAACTGCCAACTTGTTTGTTGGCGTTTGTCTGTGCGGTGTGAACTGGCCTTAAGATGGCGAACGGGAACATGTTTTGTGAAACATTAGCAACACATTATTAGCTGTTTGATAACGTAGTCAAGCAAAGGGCTAATCATATTAATTAGTGTTTTGTGTTCGACATTGTAGAGAGCGATTCATAAAACGCATTACCATTCTGATACATCGACTTGTAGATGAGTGGAGGCGGGGCTCATTTACATATTCGGGGACCCTCATATACTAAAGGAAGAAAGCTATTTTAAGGCATGAATAAATATTTTTCACTGGGAAAAAAAAAACTTTTATATATGCCATTTTGGTGATCAAAGATTAGTTTTAAGGGATAAAATTACAGGGTTTACAAAATTAATATTGCCCTTTTTGTCAAATAAATGCACATTTGACAATAATTAAAGCATTTGAGCTAGGATGCAGTAAAGCAAATTTATTGCAACAATATCATGATTTATTTAAAATACTGATACTGATCTTTCATCAGGATCTTATAGAATTAAAAGTTTGCTTCAATTAAAATTAATCAGAACTAAATTTATTGAGAAAAATTCATAGTTTGGTTTTAATGGAATGCAGGTTTTAAAGCTCTTTTGTTCAATTATCCTTTAGTTGCCCTAATGAGAAGTTATAGAATACAGAGTTGAAATCTACTAATTCACAGGTAAAATCATGCTCCTCACTACGTTATGTTTTTTTTTTTATAATAATAATAATATAATACTAAACTATATGGAATGTGTATTGAAAAACACAAACTGCAAGCGCCGTTTCCTCACACTTTTGAAGTATATGCCTTTTGATTTTTCTATGAGCTGCAATTAAAAAACAGCACTTAATATCGAGGAGGTCTCCCTCGTTCGCACACTATTCGACAAGCCCACCGGGGAAGTCCTGGTGCTCCTGATGGCCAGTACATGTGTAACAGGCATTTAGACCAGTTCAATCCCATCCACCGAAGGGAAGTCTATTGAGTTAGGAAAGAAATCAAGAGGCGTTTCTGAGCAATTTGACAATCATACTTATAGCAAACTGCTTGCCTGCCACTTTTGGGACCCATTGTGCATTTTATAGCTGTTTTCTCATTACAAAAGCCATTTGTGCCAGGCTATGTGAGAGGAAAACAACAAAGCAACAAGCAGAATGAGGAGAGGTGGGCGGTGAAGTTTAAAGAGGAGGCGAAAATAATAATGACTTAGGCTTCACATCGGTTAATAGAACCGTAAGGAGCATGCATGAGTCAGCATTTAGGACCTGCTGAAGAAAGCTTAAATCTCTTGGTGGACATCCAAAGCTAATTTAAATGGGTCGGACGGCTGTTGGCAGCTCAATGACTGCCTGCCTCACCAAATGCTGTGTCTGACAGAAGCTACAGGCCTGAGTGAAGCTGTCAGGATTGGGGACCCTTGAACTTATACTTTACTGTACCACAAAGCTCAGTAGGCTACTTGGTCTAATGAGTGATTTAGATTTAATGATGCCATAAACACAATACTAATTACGAGTTGATTTATAATTTTAAAATATGATGATGGCGACACATCTGGTGATGTTATGAAATAAGTATGTAAGGGATAATAAGCAGAGGAAATTGTTTTATAACCTTACCTGTATACTGTATATCCTAAAGTTTCTGCTAAGAAAAACAGTCCAACAACGTAAAAATAATTGACCTACAACTAGACAAACATTGCAACAACTTTATATAATAATAATATTAAAGACCCCCTGTGGTAAAAATCAAGTTTTTAATGTTGTTTATATGTCTATGTGGTGTTTTTATTAGACAAACCACGTGCAAAGTCTTAAGTTTTAAAGTGCTTAAGTGCTGTGGCGGGAAATGCAGATGGAGGGCAGGAAGCGATTTTATCACAAACTCAAAATGCTTATGTTTTGTGTCGTTTGGTTGCTCAAATCGATCAAACTGAGAAACCACAAGGAGCTATTATCATTTACGTAACTTTGATCGTTTTTTTAAATTGTAAAAGTTGTTGCCTTTAATGGCGTTTTGCAGCTGCTGATACTGAAATGAATATAGATACCTATTTACCTTTTGAAAATAGCTTCTCTTCCCTGCAAACAATACCGTTTACGATATGTACGATATTTATTTCAACAAATGACAACCAAAATCAAATCCATTGAAGCTTGTGAACAGTTTTGAAGTGGTTGCGTGCAAGTTCTGCTAATTTACAAGCCGAGTAAGAGTTATGCTCACAAATGTAATGTTAATAATTATTAACTTTTTAAAAACACTCAGCAATGTGATTATTTAATTGAGCAATAGGCAGTGGGTTTAATCCATAGACAGTAAAAGAAATGGACACAGCGACCCCATAGACTTCAACAGAGAAAAGTGAAGCAAATTAGAAGCACTCACTTCCTGATGGCTGAGCAGACTCAAACTGAGCTTGATGACGTAGATGTGACGTGAGCAACCTGTCTTCTAGTAGCTGTGCCAAGAGAAATCTGAATCATTCCCTTCCGAATCTTGCAGGGACAGAGAGCGTGAGTAGGAGCTGTCCATGAGCTAGAAGCAGGAGCAACTTTATGACTCTCTATGGGCGTCTCCCTTGACTTTATCGGACTTTATGCCTCCACGTCCCCCCGACTGACTGCGAGCTTCTCCTCCTGTCTATACGGTAATTTCCAGAGAGTCGCGTCGACTCGCTTGGTTATGACGCAATCGTTAGCCTATTTTTACAAAAACTGCTTCTACGGGGCCATAACATAAGATACAAGGTAATGGAGCCTTTTATACATTGTCGTGTTTCTTTAGAAATAAACAATGGACAAATAGAGTCTTTAAACGCCTCAGATATAAAGTTATTCGTTGTCAAAGTGACGCCAAAATGAATGGGAGTCAATGGAATGCTAACAGCAGGTGATGGCTTGTTAGCCAATGGCGGCCCCTGGGGATGGTACGCTTTCCGGGTGCTGGATTACCCCCCTGGTTTAATCAGTGACACAGACACACGGTGCGTCCCAATTCGCATACTATCCATCCTAAATAGTATTCGTAACCAGAATTAGTACGTCCCAAATCGTAGTATGTTGAAAAGAGTGTCCCAAAGATACCCGAATGGTCTACTATTTCCGGTCAGAATCCGAAATGCAGATCGATGCGCACTATAACGTCCGCGTTGGACGAGGATTCGGTTAGAACTACAAACACGAGTGAAAAGTGTTTAAAAAAAACTACAGACATGGAGTCCGGCGGTTATGTAGAGAGTGATTAATTATCAGTATCTAACCTGACGAAAATTTATTTATTCAATGTTGTCCACATTATATTGCATCTGCAGGAGCATTGTAAACTTTTGTGAAGATACGTTTAGCCATTAACTTTTAAATGCATCATTATATTCAAATTGCAAACACATGAGGAGAGTCTCCGCATGAAAGACCCACGACTGGCAGATCAACGTGCAACTACATTTCTCTCTGAAACGGTAAGAAATTTAATTAGATTGAATGGAGGATTTTAACTGTGACAAGATGATTGACAGGGCAGTTTACGGTGACAGGACGCAGGCGACAGATCTGTCCGTTAAGATGAAGAAGTAGTGTGTCCCAAAGCTTGCCTACTCTTTTGCTACACACTCAAAAGTATGTACTTTTTCTTCACAAAAAGAGTACATACTTTTAGGGCGTAGTATAAGTAGGCGAATTGGGACGCAGCAACAGTCTTCCGTTTGAGAAACACCCTATCTTCCTTCTTCTGATTTTAATGGCAGTTGGCAAACCAGCTTTGGTGCATTTCCACCACCTACTGGAGTGGAGTGTGAAGCATTGAAGGAAAATACATTTTTAATTCTTCTAATCAAACGTTAGGGTTAGGTTATTTTTCTTAAGATATTCTAATAAAGAAGTAGTCACTTATGAATTATTGTTCAGCAAGTTCTTTAATGTTAACCTATTTATTCCTACAGCCTTAACCTCTTTTATGAGCTGAGATCTTTCTTCATTATAACCAGCACACTTTAGAAGAACATGTTCGACTGTTTCTGGAAATCCACATATACTGCACAATCCTGTGTTATGTTCAACAATTTTAAAAAGTGACTGATTCAAAGCTGTGTGTCCAATACAAAGTCGTGAAATGATTGTGTAATCCCTTCTTATGCCACAAACTTCTCTCACATATCCTACTTCTTTATTTTATATAAGTGGCTTCCCTTTCCTTCCTGTGTTCACAACTCTTGCCATCTATTCTTAATTATCTTTTTAATTAAGCCCTTCATTTCAGCTTTCCCCAGAGGGACATTAACATTAATTCTTGTATACTTTAAAGCCTTTTTTGCCAACTCATCTTCTAATTCCTTTCCCACAATACTCACATGAGCAGGAATCCACAAAAAGAAGACTTTTATTACTGACTGATGAATTCTAAACAGGGTCTGAAGAGTTTCTGCAAGAATTTCCTGTCTTGAGGTAGATTTTCCATTTTTCAGACTTATAAGTCTTGATAAAGAATCAGAACAAATAACAACTTGAGGCAAATGTACCTCTTCCACCCACTGAAGTGCCAATTGAATAGCAATCAATACTGAGGAGTAAACAGGTAAGAAATTAGATGTTCTTTCACCTATTTTAAAGTCCAGCTGTGGAATTACTGCTGCAGCAGCTGTATGCCCAGATGCAGGATCTTTTGAGCCATCAGTATTTGAGTACAACACTGATACTCTTGATGTAATTATTGTTTCATCAACAAATCATGAAGGTATAGCTGATATTGCTACAATAATTACCATTATTTGTGCCTCATTATTAGCATCCCATCCAAAACTGGCTTGTAATATTCATATTCCCAGCAGTTCTTAAGAACATATTTAACAGGGTGACTATTCTTGTGTCCTTTTACTGATATCCAGTAAACCATTTTCAACTGTTGCCCCCTATTTACCAAAGGCGTTTCTCCAATTCCCCATGTTCTAAAAGACCCACAGTGAATTCTTAAAACCTGAGATTGTATACTTTCAATCTTTTTTTACCTGCGATGCTGATGAGGAAGAATAAACAATGCTGCCATAATCTATTGTCGATTCTTATTTACTAGGCCAATATTTTGAATATGTAATCCAAATGTTGCCTTAGAGTCCATATTCCTAAGAACTTGATTTCTGAAACTTGTTCTAAACCGTTTGTACAACCATAGACTTATTTTTTATTTATTTTTCTTTCTTGAAAAACATACTACATGAGTTTTGTTTATAGAGAATCTGAATCCCCAGCTGTTAGCCCATTTTTCAACTTCATTAATAGCCTCCTGCATTTTTCCTTTAACTTTCTTAACATTTCTTCCTCTTTTCCCTAGTGCCCCGTCGTCCGCATACAAAGATTTTTCTATTCCTGTCCCAACTTTAGAAAAAATATAATTAATAATAATAATAATAAATAAAATAGGGCTACTTTCGAATATGATGATCCCACCCTAACCTGAATAGTATGATCCAACATAAAATCCATTACCCAGTTATACATCCTTCCTTTAAATCCCATTTTCTCCATTTTCATTTAAAAGCCCTCCCCCCACATCATGTCATATGCCTTCTCAATATAAAAAAATACACCAATTAAAACTTCCTTATTTACTATTGCTTTTCTGATATTTGTTTCTAGGCATATAACTGAATCCAATGTATTTCTCCCTTTTTGGAAACCACTCTGGTGAGGATACATCATATTCTTACTTTCAATCTCATAAACTAGCAACCATTTTTTTCAATTATCTTGCAGAGATTTGATGTTAAGGCTAGGCCTATAATTAATTGGGTTAGACTGATCCTTACCAGGCTTCGCTACTGGAACAATGACTCCATGTTTCCAAATAGACAGAAGCTTTCCTTCTATCCATATCCTGTTAAAAAGTCTTAAAATAATGTTCAATGATATATCCGATAGGTTTCTAATCCCACTAACACAATTCAAATAGAGAAAATAATACATCCGTAGCGGATCCAAAAACATCTTTCCTCCTCAAAATTTCTGGGTTTTTCACTGTTACCACCACTGATGAAAACAGGAAGGTTATTACATCTTTGGATTCCACCCATCTTTCTGATCATTCCCCATAAATCACTTATGTCTATCTTTTCCCCTATAGTACCACAGAATTATCTCCAAAGTTTTCTTTTAGCATCTTTTATCGCTTTCCTTACCTTAACCTGTTCTCTCTATTATATACTTAATAAAATCATCGAATACAAATGTTTTCCTTACTTTGCACGGTCCTTATTGCTTTTTTTACATTCTTCTGTCCACCAGGGGACTGCTTTCTTCTAATACTTTTCTGTATTTTTCCAATAATCTCTTCTGTAGTATTAATAACAACTCCACATATTTTATCATTTAATTCCTCAATGTCTTCATTTACATCATTTAAAGCAAGCCATTTTTCTTCACTTTTTTCTTAAAAATATTCCAATCTGCTGTTTTAAATTTCCACCTGTATTATTTCTCTATTTGCTATATCCACTTCAACACCTAATTTGTATATTATAGGGAAGTGATCACCCGTTACAAGTATTATTCAATACTCTCCTATCACAAATCAAAACTAGATTTTGAGACATAAAAGTTTAATCTAAAACTGAACTTCTCCCTGATGCCATATCTACAGTCCATTTCACTTTCCTAAAGCCGTATAACCCTGATCTACAAAACTAAGGTGAGGTTTGAGCCATGACTCTTGAACACAAATTAAATGTGGTTTATTTTCAAATTCATCTATAAACTCTTGCCTGTTACCTAATAAGCTTCTTTCATTCCATTGCAGTAGGATAAAAACCATCAAGATCCACCAGTCCCACATGGTGCCTACGAGTTGTTTGCCTGTATATTAAGAATCTCATTTATTTGTTTCGACCATTATTCCTTCAATTTCCAAGTACTTCCCAGCCGCTCTTATTATTATTATTATCCTTTCAGATCTGCTATCTGTTTGCGCAGAGCAATTATTCACTTCTGACATAAAAGCAATGAATGATTTTCTATATTACCATTGTTTTGTCATTCATTCTACAGTGATTATCACACGGTTTTATCAGAATCCTTTTGTTCCTTCTGCTGATCTTCTCTCCGCACACTTTTGATTGCTTCCACATAAGTCAGTCCCTCTGTTACTTTTACAAATTTAAATTTTTCCTACTTTCCTAACCTGGCAGCCACCGTACCCTGCACTATGAGCTCCTCCACAATTGCAACACTTAGGGTTCACAATGTTTCCACATTTTCCATATTCATGTTCACCTCAGCATCTTGTGCAGCATTGTTTACCTTTACAAACCGCAGCCACATGCCCAAATCTCTGACATTTGTAACATCTAACTGGAGGAGGGACATACGGATGAACTACATAACTAACAAACCCAAGATACACTCTATTGAGAAGTTTATCCTCATCAAACGGTATCATCACTGAAAGACTGTCCCCTTTCGCTATCCGATTCAGATGCATGACTTCCAGTTTTGTTCATTTTCCTATTCTCCACTAATGTCCATCTACTATTCCTACCTCCTTCAAAATCCCCACCAAACAATCTTCTTCCATTTCCGAGTCGCTACCGGAAGCAGCGTCATTTCCTTCCATCTCATGATCTCGCTTCAGACACACCCCAGTGTTGCCAACCGCCCGATTGCTTACAATTAACAATGTCGCAAAACATACCTAAGAATGCAATTTCTTTAACTTAAACTAAAATTAAAATAAAAGATTATTACATGAAAGTTTGATTGGTCACTTCGCTGGGACTCATCACTTCACCACACCGGTCATCTTCTGCCTCAATGGCATGCAAGTCTTTAAATTTAAAAAAAAATCGCTCCTCTTCATAACATAATTGATCACGTCCAATGTTGTGATTTTCTGTTTGTAACTTTCTAAACCATCACAGTACGAACTTTCCTGCATCTCGTCCATTCTGCTTTTCACTTCCTGACCTCCATCTGAATTTCGCGCGTTATCAGAATCACGTGTCTGCAAACATAGACTGTAAAAAAAAAAAAAAAAAAAACACACACACACACTTCTCTGGAGTTCATACCATCTGATACTGTGATACAATGATAGAACTTGGTAAATTCAGTAATTCTGGCAGTCATACAGTAAGGACATTTTTACAAAGGAAAACTCTGTGATTCTTCAATTCCACCGCTAGAGAGCAGCATTTCCTCTGTAATGAAAACAATGGCTATTTGAGTCCATACGCTCAGAGCATACATTTGGTTAGAGGGAGCTTGTGGGACATAATTCTTAGCATGCATTATGAGTCAGACAGCCAGTTGTGGGGCGCTGGGGCAGCAGATGGGCTATTATCTGGATCTGTGCGGGAGTGATTGAGAGCCAAGCCTGTGCTAGATACAACACCCCATTACTCAAACAAAATATCACTGTGCCAAAGAAATCCCTTTGCTTATACTGAAGATTGCATGCACTCTTTCAAACAATAATGCTGCCGCCTGGATAATTCATAACAAATGCACAAATATACAGAGTGAATAATAATAATAAAAAACACACAACATAACACAAACAATGAGGGTGATGACAGTTTATTATTATCATGATTAATATTTGGCTACAATAATAATAACACCAACAACACCTACAATAATTATCATGATTATTATTGATAGTTTACTGATAGTATGGTTGCAATAATAATCAGAACAATAATCAACCACAATAAGTATCATCATCAGTATTATTATTATTAGTGGAAATTATTATAAACTTTTTTCTCTTTATACCAACACTCATTCTATGCTATCACTCTAAAATCTAAAATACACACATTACTTTCTATCTTTACATTAAGGTCTATTGTTTTTATATACTGTACATTTTCTGGGTTTTGTTGCTTTTTTTAAAATTTATTTTTATTTTTATAAGAACATTTAATGTCTATGAAGTTGTTTTCCTTGTGAAGACTGTTAGCCACTCCCCAAAATGTAGTTAACTGGAGAATATTTTCATTTCCAACCAAAATCGACCAAAAGTTGACGTAAATTTGACGTCAACCCGACTTTCATTTCCAACCAAAATCCAACGTCTGTCTGATGTTGGATGTTGACGTCAATCTGACGTCGGGTTCTGAAAAAAAAGTACGATATTTGCCTTTCAAATGTAGTGAAGTTAAAGGAAAATGTTTCCAGAAAAAAAGAATACTCAAGTAAAGTAAAAAGTGTACTTAAGTAAATGTAGGCTACGTTACTGTCCACCTCTGGAAAGAATGGGTCGCTCTCAGGAGCTCAGTGAATTCAAGCGTGGAACCGTGATAGGTTGCCACTGTTGTAATAAGTACATTCGTGAAATTTCCTCACAAAATATTCCACAGTCAACTGTTAGTGGTATTATAACAGTGGCAATCACAGAGCGGGGTACTGTGCGCAGAAGTCGCCCAACGTTTCACAATTGGGAAGACCGCGATTCAGATCGTGGATCGTGATCGTTTGTTATAAGATTGTGATATGACATTTTGAGAAGATCACCCACCCCTAATGCAAACACACGATATTTGTTTTCTGTTGTTTTTTGGGTTTTTTTTTTTTGTTATTATGATTGTTCATTGTTAAAGATACAACCATTGTATCTTTCCCTGATCTTGTAATTTAGTTCTGCAATAAAATGTAAAAAAAGAGAAGTGCAGTAGCACCTCATGGCATCAGTAACTCGACAACCCTACCTAGAACAGTTTCCCTCAGCGTTTGGAATGTCTGCACAGAGACATCAGGCAGCTGCTCGAAGATCTCGCCATTGGAGAAGACTGTTGATTTTATACTCGAAAAACATTACTTAATTAAGACTACCACAGAATGAATTGCATTGCTAGCCCACCCCAACACTTACACACAATAATAATGATAAATGCTTACCAATACTTTTTTTCTTTTTTTTACTGAAAACGATATATTTTAATAAAACAAGCTAAATGTATTTTTTGTCATATGACTATAGATATGCATGAATACACACTAGAGAAATGCAGCCAATGTGAATCCAACTAATTTTTCAGTCAAGCAATAAATTAATGCATAAATTAAAGACAACAATAATAAATGGGTATAAGAATGAATGAAAGTAGTATAGGCTACTTTAGTAGTATACAATAAATAAATGCATATACAAGTAAACAATACATGAAACATTGCTTTATTCAAACTTATTGTTCTCACAGTCACGTATTTACAGGTAGTGAACTCCACATCCTACTGCCATCTCAATACAACTGTTCCCATTCTTGACCACCGTGCCCACCTTCGCCTGTCTTTGCCATCCATTATGTCCCTCATTGCTCAGATTGGAATCTGATCATGGATGGGAAAGTGACATGGAGGCTATCCTTGCCTGAGTGCATCCATCTGCCTCATCACCTCATACAGAGACCCTGTGCAGAACCCTGTGAGGCTCGTTTCGAAGCATATAGAGCGAGCCTTTGGCTTGCTAAAAAAACACTGATGCTCTATTTTCTTCATGGCCAGAGGTGAGCCATTCCTTTATGCCTGAGGTTGTTGTGTGCTGCGCTGTGCTTCACAATCTGAGGCAATAAGGGCAGGTGGAGAGATGGAGAACAATTACATTAAATAAACTACAATTTAAGATTTAAATAGATTTTTTATTTTTTTATTTCTGTAGTATACTCACTCAAAGCCTCAGCATTTGGCTTCTTCAGCCACTCTCCACCGGATAAACACACATGTGTTCATCTGTCCCTGTAACATCCAGACAAGATTCATTTTACCTCTGTGATTTATGTGCTCAATTCTACATTTACATGTTGAGGTTGTTGCTGATGTGTTAACTCACTTTGTATCCAACATTAATGTTCCTCAATTTATCAACAGTACTAATGGACAAATAAAATAGATAACTTATGTTAGTTATGTAGATTTGTTTATTAACTTACATTTATCTAATGTAAGCAGTGTTGACAACAGTGAATTCTACATATAGCATAGGCTACATCACTCAGATATCTATTTCATGTTGTGACGTGCTCATCTGCAATACTTATTGAAGATTTTCCTGTCAGATGTTAAATAGACATTTAGTAAGCATCTTTAAGATATATATGGTTTATGTAAATCCACTTTGGAGACGTACGTGTGCTTACTGGAGCTCTCCTGTTAGCTATACAAATTAAATCACAAATATACTATACTAGTGTCTTTACATATTTAACAATTCAACAGTTTACTCTGCAGTAGTTCAACAAATGCAGCCGTGTTTTTTGTTATTAATACTTACATTTGGAAACACCCGTGTCGCTGTTCTCCTCCATATTTGATTATGACGTATCCTCTCCTTTGGCCTCCTGGGATAGAAAAGTGTCCATCGGATGCACACTTCAGAATCTGTGCGGAAGCAATGGGTCATCCGGGGACTTTTCGCCTACTGTTTTATGAATACTGAGGTTTCGGACATACTACTTTTTTCACATAATATATAGTAGGTAAGTAGGCATATTAGGACGCAACATTAGTATACGCACGCCCGAATCTCGCAGGAAATAGTACACCACCCAGGTATGTCTCGCCTACTCTTTTATGAATACTGAGGATTCTGACATACTTTTCGTTCGCCTTTTTGCCTACTACATAGGGAGTATGCGGTTTCGGATTCAGCCAGCGATATAATGTGAGCATTAGTGTTACCTCATATCAACTGGCTCTTGTCTGTTTGTTGTAGTGCTCTCTGAAAGCCAAGACATGACAAGATCACCACACACTTCCTCTTCCTCTTCACTTCCATATCTCGTGTCCCATCGGGCATGACATTCCACCAGCCCTTAGAGTCTTCTAAGAGCTTAATGAGACGACGGACTGTTCGTCAGCCATAGCACACTGAATTTAGACATGCTCAGTCAAGGGGTCATAATGAAGAACTGCGACACTCTGTGCTAGTTACTCTTTATATTGTGGGATGAATGAGATAAAGCATCAGAAACCTGCAAGAAAAAAGATCAAAGTCATCTAAGGTCTTTTCGAAACCCAGTGCAATCTACAGGTTCTGAAGTGGAGTCAGCCAGGATTATGCAAGTCAATCAGTTTTATAATTGTCTGTAATTAATTAAAGATATGGGTCATTACCTTGTAGTCAAGTGTGTCTGCATTTCAAGGTTGCTTTTACAATCTAACTTAATAGCCTGGATGTATCTACCGAGAATAATAATCACATCCTCGCTGTGAGTCAACACTGACATGCTCGTGTCTCTCTGGTAAGGGTTTTCAGGGGGGTAAAAAAGCACATCAGCATTCAGCGGTCATGACAGGCACCCACCACCAAATGTAAATAATTACATTTCTGTCTATGAACTGTTGCAGTCACAGGAAAATGAGTTGAATGGGTAAATAAACTCCAAGCAGATAGAAGCCATCATTTGCCTAAAATTGCGATGCATAGCAATGTTTTTATGGTTTTACAACCAACTGCTCAGAGGTTGCCACTGTGAATTTTATAGATTTTTAAATAATACTATTGGGTACTTCACCACAGACATCACCGATTTTTATGAGATTTCCATTTCACCATTGAATCATTTCTTGCTTTTTTGTAGAATCATACAAGGTAAGAGCTGACATTTTGTTTTTTAAATTCATTCATATATCAGCAGCTGCCTATTATCTGCCAGATTACTTTCAAAGCTCTGTGACTGTGATTATTTATTATAATTATTATTTTAAATTGGGTGATGTTATTGATTAATGCTGCAGTTTTGTCATTCTCTCTTCTGTCATTTTACAATTATTTGATCTGATATTGTCACGTGATATTGTGTGAACTTGTCATAACTTGACTTTTAGGGAATTGACGGCACTGCCACCATCTACCACAAACATTCTGGGATTTCAATTCTGTGTAACGGCAGAAGGCCCTTATCATTTTAACCATATTTCTCCCCTGTAGGCAAACACACACACACACCTTTACTTCTGTCACACATTATGTGTTATAGTGTGCTGTGACTGCAGCTTGTCCATGGCTTTTAATTAAGTTCTTATCAGAGCTGTGTGTCTGTGCTTTCACAGGCTCCTGGGACGCCCCTAGATCCACACTCCCATCTGATGCAGCAGCAGACCCCTCGGATATATCCTTCAGCTCAATTTCTCTGCCAGTCTGCTATTTTATCACATGGTTCTCCCACTTGGAAATCATGGAGGGGTCTGAAATTGTCATCGTAGGTGCATGTCCACCTTAGACATAATCTAAAAAAAAGAAATCACAATGTATGATTTTTTAACTATTTATTTGTATGATACAGCTGCAAATAAGTATTTGAACACCTGTCTATCAGCTAGAATTCTGACCCTCAAAGACCTGTTAGTCTGCCTTTAAAATGTCCACCTCCACTCCATTTATTATCCTAAATTAGATGCACCTGTTTGAGGTCGTTAGCTGCATAAAGACACCTGTCCACCCCATACAATCAGTAAGAATCCAACTACTAACATGGCCAAGACCAAAGAGCTGTCCAAAGACACTAGAGACAAAATTGTACACCTCCACAAGGCTGGAAAGGGCTACGGGGAAATTGCCAAGCAGCTTGGTGAAAAAAGGTCCACTGTTGGAGCAATCATTAGAAAATGGAAGAAGCTAAACATGACTGTCAATCTCCCTCGGACTGAGGCTCCATGCAAGATCTCACCTCGTGGGGTCTCAATGATCCTAAGAAAGGTGAGAAATCAGTCCAGAACTACACGGGAGGAGCTGGTCAATGACCTGAAAAGAGCTGGGACCACCGTTTCCAAGGTTACTGTTGGTAATACACTAAGATGTCATGGTTTGAAATCATGCATGGCACGGAAGGTTCCCCTGCTTAAACCAGCACACGTCAAGGCCCGTCTTAAGTTTGCCAATGACCATTTGGATGATCCAGAGGAGTCATGGGAGAAAGTCATGTGGTCAGATGAGACCAAAATAGAACTTTTTGGTCATAATTCCACTAAACGTGTTTGGAGGAAGAAGAATGATGAGTACCATCCCAAGAACACCATCCCTACTGTGAAGCATGGGGGTGGTAGCATCATGCTTTGGGGGTGTTTTTCTGCACATGGGACAGGGCGACTGCACTGTATTAAGGAGAGGATGACCGGGGCCATGTATTGCGAGATTTTGGGGAACAACCTCCTTCCCTCAGTTAGAGCATTGAAGATGGGTCGAGGCTGGGTCTTCCAACATGACAATGACCCGAAGCACACAGCCAGGATAACCAAGGAGTGGCTCTGTAAGAAGCATATCAAGGTTCTGGCGTGGCCTAGCCAGTCTCCAGACCTAAACCCAATAGAGAATCTTTGGAGGGAGCTCAAACTCCGTGTTTCTCAGCAACAGCCCAGAAATCTGACTGATCTAGAGAAGATCTGTGTGGAGGAGTGGGCCAAAATCCCTCCTGCAGTGTGTGCAAACCTGGTGAAAAACTACAGGAAACGTTTGATTGCAAACAAAGGCTACTGTACCAAATATTAACATTGATTTTCTCAGGTGTTCAAATACTTATTTGCAGCTGTATCATACAAATAAATAGTTAAAAAATCATACATTGTGATTTCTGGATTTTTTTTTTTAGATTATGTCTCTCACAGTGGACATGCACCTACGATGACAATTTCAGACCCCTCCATGATTTCTAAGTAGGAGAACTTGCAAAATAGCAGGGTGTTCAAATACTTATTTTCCTCACTGTATATATATATATTAGACTTCAGCAGATGATTTTGCTAAACTAACACAAATCAACAAGATGGAGTCAGCTAACACAATATTAAAAAGTTACCATAGTATAATAACTTGTAATAATGAGTTAATACATATAAAAACACAAACCAACACATTCTCACCTGTGAAAGGTTATCCCATAGAATGGTGCAGGCATGACGCCAGAACCCAGAAGTCTAATTTGCCGCTGGTTCCTTCGGGATTTTCCTATGGGTTTTTATAATGTTTTGTAATTTAAGCTGCGCAAAGTTGTGGCATCTTTGACTCTTACTGTAAGTAACGACACACTGACCGTTCCAAGATGGCGGGGGCACCGTGTCTGGAGTGTTCGAATGTGGCGTCCACATATTCATATCTATGGTTTTAATAACATGCCCTAGATGGGTATGTTTGCACTCACATGTCGTGCATGATGCTGTTCTAAAAAACGCAGCGCTCAAGGTAAAATTAATTAATTTTAAAAAAAACCCCGGCCTACTCACTATGTCTTTAGAATGGTGCTCACGTAGGCTTACAGGATGATGTATTTAACGAAATAAACACCTAAAAAAATAAACAACGGCACAAGGTTTAAAATCGCCCCATGAGAGCGAACGAGAGCATCTGGAGCAGGTGACAGAAGGGAGGAAGGGGTTTACGGAATACACACACCGGTATAAATCACATGCCACGCTGACAAATAATGCTCAGTGCCACAGCCAGCTGATTGCAGGTAAAATATATAGGCATAGGCACTCATGTTGATGAGATGCTTCTCCATAACGACATATATTGTTATGGATGGCCTATAGTTTCATAAGAGCTTCGTGCTATATCCTGGACTGCAATGACAGGGGTGTTTTATTAGGAGTACACTGGCTTTGCTACCAACATCTGCACAGAGAAGCACGAGCTACAAAAACTGGCCATTCATATTTTATTAGCCATTTTGCTGGCTATCCATAATTCACAGCGGAGCATGCTTAACAGGCCTGCTCTGGGAGAGTGGACCAATTATACGGCCCCTGTGAAGGAGGATTGATTCTGTTTGGGTCATGGTGTCTATGTGTGTATGCACTATCTGTGTGTTTGTGTGGTCTGCAGGTGATTACAGGAGTTATAAAAGCAGCAGGCTGCAGGGAGATGGAGAACACGCAGGAGTGGACAGTAGGATTAGCTTTTCTGTATCTCAGCTTGGATTTTCTATTCTCTATTCTCTATTCTCTAAATGGTAGTCTTCATACAACAAAATTTCAGCTTTTTTTAATGCTATATTATTATTATTATTCATTTGTTCAAAGAAATTTAAGCACTTTTCCCGATTTGCTGTTCTAGAATAAATGTTGGTAAAGTGGGACAGTTATGCTTGATCCCTATTATAGGCTCATCCTTTGCTGAAACCATACAAACACACACACACACACACACACGCGCACGCACACGGACACACACATACAAGTACAAGTCTAAGTTTAGCTTAGGGCTTTTGGCAATTGATATCTTAAGATATATTACTTAGGGTTATATGACATTTAGATCAGTTCAAAATGTAAAGAAAAAATTCCCACTTTATCAATACTTGTCCTATATTGTGGTTGGAAAGTATGCTGAGTCACATGCTTATTATCTTGTTTGCAATGTTATACAGTTGAATTCTCATCCTTTTTGTAACTTGACCTTGTCTCATAATGAGCATCTGTTTGTAGTTAACTGATATTTATATTGTAGGGAGCTCTGGGTAGAGGTAGTACCTTTGTTTTCTGGTAGCTGCACTCAACTTTCGAGACGACGGAAGCACTGGTCCTCATCCATCTCCTAAATCTCTCACGTCTGCCTAGGAGAGGGAACTCTGATGTAAAACCTACGGCCCGAGGACCTCGCTGTCACTGTCCCAGCTTGCTAGGCCATGGCAGATGAACCCCGGTTTAAAGGGTGGGGTCAGTTCTGCGCACACTGTACCCCACTTGAAAGCTCCTCCACGCAGGCAAGAAGGAAATATCCATGTCTAACCCCCACCCCCAGTCCCATTAAGTGCTGTAGCAATGGGAAAGGGGCGAACTGGCAGGTGTGTGATGACACTGGAAGCCGCAGTCTCGATCCTGAATGCCAGTCGGCTCAGGAGGGACAGCACTGCTTGCTCCACAAGGAGAGGGGCCTTGAAAAGGTGGCCTTAACAACGCTCATCTCCTCATCCCCCAGTTGGCTAACCGTGGTCAACGGGCACATTCTTATGTGGTCGAACTAAATCAAAGAAACAGTGGCGTATCCCACTCGCCTTAAAAGGTGGGAAAGGACTCAAACTCGCATGCTGGAACATCAGAACCATGCTAGACTCAGCTGACAGCACTCGACCTAAACGACGATCTGCTTTAATTGCACACGAACTTGCTAGGCTGGATGATGACATCGCCGCACTCAGCGAAATCTGCTTTTCAGAGGAAGGAAGTCTAAGGGAGCATGGTGCAGGTTACACCCTCTACTCACAGTCCATCAGGCCACCTCCCTCTTTGAAGATACCCGCAGGGCCAGAATGGAGGACATAAGGAGAGGAAGGACCGTGTCCCCTCAGCACCCATCGTGGACCAGACCTTTACCTGCAGTCATTGTGGCAGGACCTATCTGTTTCGCATAGGCTTCGTCAGCCACCAGTGTGCCTGTAGAAGACGTGGATGTCATTCCTAAATCTTCGTTCGTGAATCCAAGCCATGAAAGGTTGCTGCCGAACGGCACGAACGGTATGAACGACATTTAAATATTTGACGATCTGATTACTGTTTGTTTGTTATTGGTATGCAGGAATTATGTCATTGTTCTTTCTTTATGTGATGGATGTAATGTGAGATACTTGTCTCCATACCCGCGTGATGACTCTGAACTTCAACCAGATGGAACTGGATACTATTCTGTTCCAATCCAATCTGACTTCTGACCTGTAATGCTGCCTCAATCATTATCAGACACTGTTTGTTCGTTGGCCAGAGGAAAACTGGCCCCCCGACTGAGCCTGGTCTCTCCCAAGGTTTTTTTCTCTATTCTGTCACCTGATGGAGTTTTGGTTCCTTGCCACTGTCGCCTTTTTCGCTTTTGGCTTTTGGCTTGCTTAGTTGGGGACATTTAATTTAATATTCAACAATATTATTGATCTGCCTGTATTGACACCATTATATGAGAACTAAACTGAGCTGGACTATGACATCACGATTTTCTCCAGAGTGGCTATATATATAAATGAACTAAATCAGTAACTTTTATACAACAAAAATGAACCATCACTGAACACAAACTTTGTTGCATTATTTTCCTGTTATCTCTGTAAAGCTGCTTTGAAACAATCTGTATTGTAAAAAGTGCTATATAAATAAAGGTGACTTTAATTGACTTGACATTATTTTTATCTTTCTGTCTGTGTGCCACACATACACACACACACCAAACCTTCTTATATTCCCTGAATACAATCCTGCAGCTTAACTAATCACAGCACTCAAGATTATTGTGGCCTAATGCATGTCTGTGCTGTCCAATTAAGAAAGTTCAGTAAAGACTTTGAAAAGTCCCCCTTTCTGTCAGTCCTAACCTACGCCCCTTGGCGAGCACGAAATCCTCCTAAGGGCCTGTGCATCTTTCTATTTTACACTAATATCTCCCTCATTGAAGACTGGAGCTAACTCCTTTCAACAGAGCCCTGCCATGGCATAAAAAATGCAACACGGCACAAACAGATTATTCCATAGAAGGAAGAAATTTCAGCGACTGCTTACATTTGCTTTTTATTCAAGATCATTAAATGTTGACAGTTCGTCTGTCATTAAGAGGAGGGAGTTAATTATGGCTTTGAAATGTAGTGCCATCACATTCAAACAAAATCTGAATATTAGAAAGTAGTCATTTCAACGGGAGGACATATCCATTTCAAACTACATGCAAAAGCCCTCTGAATGTGCATTGTGTTTCTAACAACATAATTTTAAAGCACAGAATTCTTAGACTAAATTAGAGACTAGTGTCTGTAAATTATACCCTGTCCAGACCCTACTCAAGATGGCACATTTAGAAACAATGATTGCAAATGAGATCTATGTAATATCTCTATTGTTTGAGATCTGAACTGAGAAGAGCATATGCTTTACTCAATTCTTTTTTTTTATTTTTTATGATTGCATCTCATTTCAAACCATTTGAAAAGCACTTTTTACCAATTACTAACACAGCAATGAAAAATCACATTTCTTTAATCTTATTCGCTTCTAGACAACAATGAGATTAAATGGAGAGCAAATTTAGTATTTTACTTAAAGGGATAGTTCACCCAAAAATGAAATTCATCCCATAATTGACTCTATTTAATTACCCTCAAGCCATCCCTGGTGTATATGACTTTCTTCTTTCAGCCAAACCCAAACGGAGTTTTGTTAAAAAAATATCCTGGCTCTTCCAAGCTTAATAATGGAAGTAAATGGTAACTTAGATTTGGAAGCCCAAAAAAGCGTGTCCATCTCGACTCCCGTATGGCCGTTACCGGAAGCCAGTGATTCTAGTTTGTAAAGTTATAAATAAGGATATTTTTCTTACAAAAATGCATCCCTTTGCTTCAAAAGGCCTTTGGAGCCATATGGATTACTTTTATGATGGATGAATGCACTTTTTTGGGCTTCAAAATCTAAGTTACCATTCACTCCCATTATAAAACTTGGAAGAGCCAGGATATTTTTTTAATATAACTCTGAATGTGTTCGGCTGAAATAAGAAAGTCATATACACCTTGGATGGCTTGAAGGTGAGTAAATTATGCAATAGTTTTTGGGTGAACTAACCCTTTAAGTCTCCTACTTACCTGATTATTTCTCCTCTAAGTTTCAGAACACATCTGAACAGTATCTTAAACTGTGCTCAGATTTGTCAGATTTCAATATGAACTAAAACATTTAATTTCAAGCTACTATCCACATGAATTTTATCACTCCAGTTGAGCCAACGATTGTCTTATTTGCTTCTATTTTTATTTCTCCCAAGGAATTTTGTCATTGGAGCTCCACATGAGCTCACAGCTCACTGTGTTGGAGCGCATGAGCTAAACGCAGATTACATCTTATACAGATGCTTAAATGAAACATAATGGTATCTTCATTCAGGCCTACTGAGCTATTAAAAAGAGCAACCTCTGAGCAATACAGTTTTCATCCGGGTATGTCCTTTTCCCAACTGAGATGAAAACCAAGGGGCATCATCATTCATCAGCAGGTGAGAACAGAGTCAGCCAGCTGGGTGCGGCAGGGACGGCGGCGGACAGGGACTATAGTCTTGCAGTCTTGTACTCCACTCCACCTACGATCCAGGTCCCTGTGGGACTAACCGAACCAAATCAACAGAGTTTCCAAATAGCACTGAACAGGCCAGAGAGAGACAAGTCTAATTGATCACCCTGTCACCGCTCTTTATCGTTAACGGCTTCGTGTCACAGTAACAAATTAGATTGTTGCAGGATGAGTCCAATTAATTGTGATGTTGGAAGGGCTTGCCAAGTTCCCTGTGTCAGATGCAATTGTGAACACCAGTGATTTCTTGGTTTTGCTGGAGCACTCTATCAAAATGCCATTCTCTATTCTGCATCTTTCATGATTCGTAAATGCCTCTCAGAAAGAATGTGAAAGCATTTTCTTTCATTCATATCCTCACTTTTTCTATTTAACCTAAATGGCAACGTGCTAGATCAATGTTGAGAGTGAACACCACCATTGTAGAAACCAACTATTCGAGATGCACTTGTGTGAAGATCAATGCCGGATTAAACCGTTTAAAGAGGGAGAAGAGGGACAACTTAAAAAAAAATATGAAGAGGGAGTAGGGAGAAACTGTAACACTTAATATGGTGGCTGTAGGATTGTAAGAACCAATTGTCAGCTCTGATTCAAGATTTAAAAATTGGGTAACACTTTATTTTGATGGTCCCCTTTAGACATTCTGTTGACTAGCTATAAGTAACGTTGCACCTATATGTCAACTAACTCTCATTAGAGTACTGTCTGCTAACACTTTTTTGATGGTCCCCCAAAAGAGATTCTACTGACTATAAAGAACTTTGTCAAATGATTCTACTAACCCAAACCCCTTATTCTACTAACCCTAACCCTATCCCTAACAGTCAACTAATTCTCAACTAATACTCTAATGAGAGTTAGTTGTCATGTAGGTGCAACATACAGAATGTCTGAAGGGGACCATCAGAGTAAAGTGTAACCAAAAATTGTCATTGAAATGTTATCGAGACAAACAGCATTAGAATTTGTAAAAGTTCTTCTTTCAAATATACAGGATTTGTGCTTGTTTGCCTATTACCTATTTAGAAAATAGCTGCATTACCAAGATAGCAAGCAAATAAACTGACTTGCCTGAAAGAGACTTTGGCCAGAATCAATCCAATCCAGCATTTTAAAGACATCATGCTGCATTAGTGAGATTTTTCATTTAATCTCTCCTTCTCTAGCAGATATAATTTCCCAATGGATTAATTAAGGACCTAAATGACCTTTTATTGCATGTGTGTCCCATGAAGACAAAGCGTAGTGGTTTAAGACAAATCCACACAGCTATCAGCATGTCGGTCTGAGGTCTCACTAGCTGCATATCATGACATCACCAAGTTGCTCTGCTAGTGCTAGAAGACAATTAATATGCCTTGTGTGGCAACAAGCACAACCGAGCTCAGTATTTCAGAGGATGCTCCAATAGGTAATTGCTTAAGTTACACTGTAAAAAAATTGCTGTAGTTATGCAGCTGTTTGCCAGTAACTTACTGTAGATTTAAATTTATGTTATTTACTGGCAACAGTTTGTTCAAAGTTAAATTAACATTAAACATTAACAAGTCTTTGTCTTTACAGAATAAAACTATAAAATAACAATCTAATGCAAAGCATTCTGGGAACCAGAAATCTTCATCAACCTTTTTCTGTTTTTTTTCCTTCAGATTTTGGTTCCCAGAATGCTTTGCATGAGGCTGTTATTTTAGTTTTATTCTGTAAAGATAAAGACTTGTTAATGTTTAATGTTCATTTAATTTTGAACAAATTGTTGCCAGTAAATAACATCAATTTAAATCTACAGTAAGTTACTGGCAAGTAGCTGCCAGTAATACTGTAATTTCTACAGATTTTTCTAACAGTGTAGCCACAATACGAGAGAGCCGCTTGGTATCACAGATGCTAATGCGTGTTTATCCTGGGCTCATACCTTTGATGTAGTCTTGAATTGAGGAGTGTCATCATCTATTAATGTACTCGTAATACGTGGCTTGTGAAATGCGGTCTTACCACTTCGGCTCTGTTTACTTGTGATTGAGCTCCAAGAGACATCTTTTGTTATGTAAATCAACCCCACAGCATGATATTCTGTCACAGATTCAAGGTTATTACAGCACACATTCATCCTGTTGCTGTGCTAGGACCGTTTTTATTCACTGGATAAAAGAGAATCATGAGAATCTCGAAAGACTGCATTAGACAAAGATGATGAAATATACATTCAAGAGAGATGTTAACATTCAAAATTTAAAAAAGATTGATTGCAAGCATGGATGCTTCAGATTAGCACTTTCTTGAGTGTCCTTGAAATGAAAGAGCTTGCAAAGTTACTTCTATCATTTAGAGATCTGGTTGCGTGACCAGCATACATCTGACCCTGTTCTGGAAATTAATCACAAACACACTCACATTTTGGAGCTATATGGGCTGTTCTTACACCAAAGCTTGTGAGAAACAAACCCAGCTAAATTATTACGGCAGTTAAGCTATTAAGGCAATTTTGCTGTACATCTTAAAACTCAATTTATTGTACAGCTGAAATGGTGGCAGAATTGGAAACAGAAAACGTTATCAGGTTGAAACATTAGATGCATTTCGCTCGAAAATTAGATTAGGCTTGGAACAAGTGAAACTATTTGAATGCTTCGATTTTTAGTTGAGAAAAAGTCCAACAGCAATTTGTTTCAGTAGCTTCGAGAACAGAGACCTAATTCTGTTAAATGCAGGCCAATTGATTCTATTGAGTTATGTTGAGAAAATGTATTGGCTCAAGCCAAATTCGCACAATAATGGAAAGTGATGAAAAGTCATTTCTATGCAAATGGTGTTGACAAATGCATTCTATATTTCCTGCTTATTGTGAAGATCTAAATTGCTTTGCCTCACTCTTATTGAATTGAGACCTAAATTATCGTTTAATCTAGTTGTGCTGTGATCTATTTTCATGGGGCACTGCTTTAATTGGTTGTTATTGCTTTCTGTTGGTTTCAACAGCATGCATGAGTATTGAAAGGATATTTCTCCATCAATAAACAGCTTTCCTTTTCCTCCTCCCCCACCCCTGGAAGCCATTAAATAGTCCGGGCCATGCTCTCCTGCGTAGCGTCATCAGTGTGAAGGAAGTTGGGAGGATTACCAGATTAGATTGACTGCAAAAATGCACACTAGCACCATTCTCTGTCTTGAAGTGTGTCATAGTGTCTCTTGTTCCTTCTGAACAGCATAAATCCTCTTTATTCCATCACATCTCATTTCCTCAGTTCTCACAAATCGGGAAAAACACTTGCTCCATGTAATAGAACAGTTCACTTCGGATCAATTCCATTACATCAAACACCTGCAGCTCATTTCTTCAAAATAAACAGGCCATACTTCATAATACTTCTCTTTCATTCTAGATGCAAAGAAATGCACAATAGCCAGTGTTCCCTGTCAGATTTCAGTCACTTGACAACAAAAGGGTGCCCACAATGAGATAACGTCTCTGACAGTTGCTTCTATTTTCTGTGATTGACATTGTCTGTGCTGACAGGGGGTGGCATGTCGAGGATGGGAGGACAAGGCTGGATGTCACAATCCATTGCTGTCATCGTACTGTGAATGGAGACACAGGACAGTCAAAAAGACATGCCAGTGCTGAAATGAACATCATAAAAGCCTGCAGGCAATGTGTCAGCCATTTTGATTACAATGTTGACTGTTAAATCTAATAAGTTGCCTTGTGTTGCTTTTTGCCTTCATGTTTGTCATGCATCAGAATGTTTTGTTTATGCCATCAGGTTATCTACTAAACCTACAGATTGGAATGTGCCTGAAGCAAATGAACATCAACAGATTGAGTCTTCAGTCAATCATCTTATTTTTATGGAAATGGATTTATGGATTTCACAGGAACTTCATACACAAGCTTACAATTAATTGCCATCTAGTATTAATTTAATTGTGTTTTACATTGATCAAAGAACAAAACCTTGTAGGCCTATTAGCAGTTTATATCAAAGTGTATTGTCTACATACTCCAATATCTTACCTGTAGTTTTAGCTGATGTTGTAAGATTTACACCTTTCCAAGTTCTGCTGAATTAGGGATCATTTTTTAATGAAGTCTGCAAATCACAAAATGATTAATACATATATGAAAACCACATAGCAATCAAATAAAAATGTTGTATTTGATTAATGTTCAGGCACACCCTCTATTCTTGAAATATGGTCGCATCTATCAGTACCTCTTTATCAGGGGCATAGCCATCATTTCAGAAGTGAGGGGGACAGAAATGTCAAGTGTAATACCAGTTTATTTTTTTTACCTTGTCTAATTGACAGGTTTTATTTTTTCTTATCTTTTGCTTTTAACTGGCTAAGAAATCAAATACACTGCTAAACAAGAACCAATCATTTTAACTCTATCCCTTTCATGCATAGTGGTCATTTCATTGGACCCTGGTGCATCATCCTATACATTGCCATCAAGTTGCAAGCCGTTGTGTGTCGATTTTTCCCCCTCCAAACCAAGATGGCCAATGGCCAGTCAGAAATGCCAAGTTGCTCCGGAAAATCCACCCATTCCGGTGGTAAAAAAAAATATTGTAGCATCAAGCAATATCTAATGAGTCATATCACAGTTTTCCAATTATTGATTTTAGATTGGGAGAAAATTCTGATTAATCATCTGGGGGCGTATTACAGAAACTTTATATCTTAAGTCTTAAGTTAAGATCTGACAAGTTAATTTAGGATTTTTCATAAATTTGCATTACAGAAAGATCCTAACTTTAGAATTCTATCTTATCTGCTTGGTAACCATGGCATTTTCAGTTAGGACCTCATTTAGAACAAAAGCTATTACAAAATGACATTTCTTAAGTGCATAATCTTATCTTAACTACAGATAGGAAAAGGGTAGCATAGCCTATTACAGAACAGTGATTCTTGGGAATTTGGATAAAACAGGTTTTAATTTTGAAAATAAAAAGTTAGTTAAATTACAAAATCTGAAGGTATATCATTATAGACCAAGGTCTTGGCTGTTCAGCAATGTACCGTTGCAACCTCCTCATTTTGTATTTTTTTCATAAAATAGGCATTTTTCCATTTATTACTTTGTTTTTGTCAACACCGCAGACACAATAAAAAGCAAATTATTTTTTATTTATTTGGTCTAATATGTATTTAGAGTTTTTTAATCATTATCTGGCATTCTTAGTACACATATATGCTGTTAAATGTTGAATATTCACTTAGTTTCCAAGCCTTTCTCTGACTTCTCTTTTCCCTTTCATTCAAGTCATTGATATTTTTTTGCTTCCTTTCCTCCACCCTCTTCTTCCATCTTTGCCTTTCCGTTCTGAGGTATTCCTCATTTAACTCTGCCTCACTATGTATTTTCACTCTCCGCTTCTTTTGATATTCCCTGTTTCTTCTCCTTCTCTCCTCCACAGATAGCTGCTGCCTAGCCATAACTTCCTAAAATACATAAAGTCAAAGTTGAGTGTAATGACTATGAAATTAGAGGGAATCAGTGAATGTTAGATTTGGTTTAATGTTGTCATGCCATTTTCATTTGGCTTTAGTCATTGGAGATGCAAAGCCTACAAGGAATATTGTATACTTTGTGCTATGTAGGTAGGTAGGTGCACTATGTGCATCCTAAATGACGTAAGCCAAATGAACATGGCATAATAGTGAATTGAGAGAGAGGGAAGGCACACCTCATCCCCTAGGGTTGTACGATAGGCCGATGGTATAGTTCATCAATGGTTATACCGCAGTTAGGTCAGGTCTAATTATTTAGAATAATTTATTTATTTCCGATTGGCCGAGATAAATGGATTTGTGTTAGAATGTAATTTGCATTAACATCAAAAAAGTAATGTGATGCATAATGTATGTGACTTGTAATGCATTACTTTACTCATTACATCAAAAAGTTATCTGATTATGTAATGCACATTACTTTTAATGCATTTCTTTACTTGTTAGATCAAAAAGTAATCTGATTACGTAATGCACGTTACTTGCAATGCATTACTTTACTTGTTAGATCTAAAGTAATCTGTTTACGTAATGCATGTTGTTTGTAATGGATTACTTTACTCATTAGATCAAAAAGTAATCTGTTTACGTAATGCATGTTGTTTGTAATGGATTACTTTACTCGTAACATTAAAAAGTAATCTGATTACGTAATGCATGTTGTGTGTAATGCATTACTTTACTCGTTAGATCAAAAGATAATCTGTTTACGTAATGCATGTTGTTTGTAATGCATTACTCGCTAGATCAAAAAGTATTCTGATTACGTAATGCACGTTACTTGTAATGCGTTACTTTACTCGTAACATTAAAAAGTAATCTGTTTACGCAATGCATGTTGTTTGTAATGCATTACTTGTTAGATCAAAAAGTAATCTGATTACTTAATGCATGTTACTTGTAATGCGTTACTTTACAACATTACATTAAACATTACGTAACATTAAAAAGTAATCTGATTACGTAATGCACATTACTTGTAACGCATTACTTTGCGATGTTACTTGTAATGCGTTACCCCCAACACTGTTAATTTCAGATGAGATTGAAAACACCTGATCGCTAGGTTTTCTCAGTGGAGAGCTATGTTAGAAATGTGTTCATCTTGAACATAATCAGAATTATCAGCTAATAAGGGTAAACTGGCATACTCTGGTACACTGGAGGGAGCATCTGAGTTGGGTTTCCACAGTTGTACCTTGGCTTGACAGGCTGTAGAGATCTCTGATGGAATCACGTCCTCATGTTCTGATATCAAAGATATGCGAACTTCAACTTGTATGAAGTTAAACTGCCTTTGCAAAATTTCACATTCATATTTTTTTGTATATATTTTATAGTTTTCACATGATTTTATATAATTTATTGATTGGTTTGTGAAATATACACAATAATGCTGTGCTATTACTGTATTATGTTTAATACAGTATCTCTTCAGTTTAAACCATAACATGCTGTCCAGTGTCCACTCAAGTGGACATCTGAGAATCTCTTTGAAAAATATGTGTACATTTTATTATTATTTTTTTCAAATCTTGTTTTTCATGACCTAAGAGCAATAAAAACACATAGGGAAAAAAAATCCTGACTGAGGTTATCATAATTCATGCATGAAAGGGCTATAATATTTTTTTTCCTGTATTGTCATAATGACAATTTTATGGTTGGTTTATGTACTACAAACACTTGTGATTTTATGTTAAATAAAATAGGCTTTTTTTTTAAATCACAGAATAAGGCACAAATATATTTTAGCCTAATAAAGGCTGTTAATTATCACATAATTATTCATACAGGCCTACTTTATTGTTATGAAAATACCCTGAGATGGATTAAAAAACACATAAATTATATATTGTCACAGGTGTCGAAAAGTCCAAACGTTTCTGCTTTTTATTCAGCTTGCGGGATGCCTTTGTCCATATAAGGGATTTCCTGAAACGTCATAAGTTATTACTTCTATGAGTCCCTCTGCACAATGGCGCCCTTCGGATTTGAGTATGAAACATAACATACTATTACATGAGAGTGTTTTGCGCTATATAATATTCACATGCAAGACTATCTTGTCGCTTTGAATTTACACATAGCCTGGATTTACATTGGCCAATGAAAACCTCTAGGCCTATGACACATTGCCCAAAAAATGTGCAGGGGACGATTTTACGTTTTATTAAAAGGATTTTACGTGTTTTGTTTGTTTTTTAACGTTTTATTTATAAAGACCACACCCATGATCTTTAGTGAAAGAATTCCACATTTCTCCAAGTAAATATAACGATTGTTAGGCTAATAGTTTAAAAATACCAGCAAAATATACAAATATAAATATTTGATAAATCAAATGTCAACCAAAGAAAAACATTGCTTTGTTTAAGATTTTTTATTTATCAAAATGCTTAAAATAAAATGAGGATGGAGAAAGTAATTAGGCTAATGAATGCAATAAATGCGAAAAACATGTTATAGCCTATAGCTATTTGGGGTCATCTATCAACAGCCCTTTTTATAGGCTAGGCTACGTATTTAGTTTAGAAATAAACCGTAAACTTGAAGCTCTAACAGACAAACTATGGTTATTAGCCTATAGGCTATATGAAAGTATGAGACACAGCGTAAAAAAATAAATAAAAAAGACTACAATGCAAGTAATTCCTCTCTCGCTCTCTCTAGTGCGCTTGTGGGGTGGGTGAATTCTCAGTTTGAAGTCTCTCAGTCTTCCTCATTTCAGCGGACTACAGCAGCAGCGACTGTCAGACCATCAGAGCTCAGTCCCATCATTCGGTGCAGTTTTGAGCAATCGTTTCACCTGCATGGCTTTATTGCACTCCAAGCTATGCACGTGACCAAAACAATGACCTGTTGTTATTTTTAGCACTGTTCTCTGCGCTGAACGACTAAAGACCCATGAGCATCTTCTCAGGGAACGGACTGACTGGCGGAGCGCAGGACGGGATGGCATCGCAACAGCGCGTTTAGTTGAGGGAAATGGGAAGTTTAAACGTTCGTGGACTGCGGCTACCGAATAATAAACACGCGAGGAGAGGCTTTAATGAAAGTTTTAAAAGTAATATTCTGCAATTATACAATAATAATCGCCTCTGAATGAACTGCTCTGTTTGTGGCGGACTGTTAATTCTTTACATTAAGCAGCGCTGGTTCTTCGGGCACAATGAAATCCATCTTCTACTCTCGCTTTTTCATCCTTCTTCCGTGGATCTTGATAGTGATCATCGTGATCGACATCGATACGAAGAGATTGTCTGTTCGGAACACGGCCAGCTTCTATTTGTCTCGGCTGGGAAATGTGCAGCAGCGGCAGGTCGTCAGGACGACTCGGACCAGCAGCAGCAGCAGCAGGACCAGCAGCAGCAGGACCAGCAGCAGCAGCGGGAGTAACACCACATCTCTCCCGGTCATTTATGCCATCACTCCCACTTACAGCCGAGCGGTGCAGAAAGCAGAGCTCACCCGCTTGGCAAATACGTTCCGCCAGGTTCCGCAGTTCCACTGGGTCGTGGTGGAGGACTCGAACTCCCACACGGAGCTGGTTTCGCGGTTTCTTGCCCGGTCTGGGCTGCGATACACTCACCTGAACGTGTTCACCCCGCGCAGGTTCAAGCGGACTGGGATGCCGCGAGCGACCGAGCAAAGGAACTTAGCGCTCGGCTGGCTCAGAGGACATCGCGCGTCCAAAGATAAAGGAGTCGTTTTCTTCGCGGATGATGATAACACTTACAGCCTTGAGTTATTTGAAGAGGTAATATGACTTCTTTCTGCTCAGTTTAGAGCTGCAGAATGCTTGAAATTAAATCTGGAAAGTAAGAACTAGTCTATTTGATGAGATAAGCGATCACAATAGAAATGTTAAATTGCAAACCGTGCCACATCATATAGACCGATATATGTCTGGGCTCTAAAGAAACCTCTGCTGGCCCACACTGGTCAAAGTCATGAATATATGCCATTCTGTGTCGAGATATGGCTGGAACTAAGGGTTTGCAAGGCAGTTGCTACCACCCTGAGTAAGATATTCTCATCCTGATGTGAGGAGCCATTGTAAAGGGTCATGTCTCTCTGTACAATAACTCAAATGGTGCAGGATGAGTTAGTTTTTTTTTTTTTTTTTATGAAGAAGCAAATTCATATATAGGCTACCCATCTTATTTCTCCCATCAAATGACAACTATATCATCTATAAGACCAGTGGTGTTACATACAGGTAAACTGTATGCACAACTCAGAGGTCCTACAGTAGGCTATTTGCCTTGAGAACTGGCACTGTAAAAAATAAATAAAGTTTAAATCTAAAAATTTAAAAGCAGCAATTAACCTTAAAGCTGCAGTTAAAACAAATTGGTGCCATGGTCGAGTCAATTTAAGCTCTTTATTGTCACTGTACAATGTGTTTTTGCACTCCACAAGGTTGTTGCATTACACTTAAATGTATAGATTAGAGAGAAATAGACTTATTTTTTAAAAGTTGTCCGTTAATAAATAATGTCTCTGGAGATCTCGCTAACATCTGTCCCCATGGAGATTCATGTGGTGTGTTTTATCATGCCATTGTTATCTATTTCTTATGAGTCTTTGAATGTGCAGTGGTTGACTCACATAAATGAAGGCGACCCAGTATACTGTGTAGCCAAGCAGAGTGAATTAACCCAGTTTGAGTGGAAGTCACAGAGAAATGACAAAGCGTCCTGACAGCTGGGAAATTAGGATTTGTCTGTTTAGCCGGTTGTCTGTGGACGAAACAGATAACATGACGAAGTGATGAGAGGAGATACACTTCATTTGAGCCTCTGTCTTATACAGGTTGAGTATACATTATACATCTCTCACACACATTTTTTTTTTTTTTAATGTGCACATATTTCTTCAGAAGTTTTTGATAAAGTCAGTTTAATGAAGGCAATTAATATAGACAATAATATAGATATAGATAATAATAAAGACACACCCTTGGAATTTCAGCCAATTAATTTTGAAGTATAAGCAGTATAGGGTTAAAGAAGTTCTCTCAAAAATGAATTTTCTGTCATTATTTACTCACCATCTTGTCGTTCCAAACCCATATTTTTCAGTGGAAAAGGGAGTAATTTTAAATAATCTTTACACAGCTCTTTTGCAATTAAGTAACATTGATGCCAAGCTAAAAAAAAGTACAAAATAACACTATAAAGTCGTATGTATGAGGAACAGACCAAACTTTAAACTAAAGCTATTGTGTACTATGCGATATCAGTGCACAAGTCATATAGATCACATTTAATGTTATTTTATGCTGGGTTTTGTTTTTGTTTTTTTTAGAGTTTGACCAACATAGCCTCCACATGAGGTGAGTAAATAATGACAGTAATGACAAATACACATTTTTGGCAGAACCATCCATTTTATCATACCAATCTCTTGAGAAAATAAATATTTTACAAGGTGACGAGTTCATATGAATTCGTAAGGAAACGTGCAATTTTCAGACAAAATCATGAAGGTCCACACTTTAACCTAACCGTCAGTGGGACATAAGAAGATTGTATGAAAATGTACGAATAAGAAAATTCAAGCCACCAATTCACCAAAACCTAAAATAGATACAAATTACCATGTGAGTGTGTTGCTTTAATCGATTTCTGATAATTATCCATTTCATTTATTTGTCTGGGATATATAAAAAGGGCAAAGAGGGAAGAGGTTTCCTCCACTGCATTACACTCAGGTCTATCTACAGTAACACCAAATATTCTTCTCTCTCGGCTGTTGTCCAAACCCAGCACTTATAGCTCATCGTCTCATTTATCATCAATTATTCTACCAGTCTTTTACCTCTGCTTTTTCCTCCTCTTTTAGCCGTTCTCTTTTCCTCTGCCACAGGCCTTGCTGCCCTCCTTATTTCTTCAATGCTTGCTTTGTGCATCCCTCCCTCCCTCTGCCTCTTTCTCTCTCTCTCCATTTCTCCAGAAAACACAGCTGGACATGTGGATGAACACATGGAACGGCCCCTGAGGGGTAGAGCGCATTGTCAGTATGCTGATGACCCCTGCTCTGCTCAACACAAACACATTACACAGCACAACAATGAGAGTCATTTGGCCACTTTCAACAGCTAGTGCTTCATAATGACAAATATTAACGACACCAAGGAAATGTATTCATTTAGCACATACTGTTTCCCCCAATGAGAAATGCTACAGCTCGAGTGATTCATCCTAAGGCGACAGTAATATAAAAGAGCTGCAATGCAAAGTCAAAATTGGCTAGAAAAGTACAAGCTAGTACAGAGATGTGACCGAGAAACAGTGAAACAATTAACAATTAAGTTGTTTAAAATAAAGGTTTAGTAGGGACAATAGTACAGTTCGCTAATGGTCATTGATCTAGTGCTTGTGGAAAAAATTGTGTTCAGCTGCTTGAGTGGAGTGTGGAAGATCATTTTGTGTTAAAATAGCTTTATCATCAAACATGCAAATAATTTTTATTTTTTTTATTTTTTCATTATTACATTATTATTATTTTTGGTTATAATAATAATGCGATAAGATGAAAAGCAATTTGTCCAAAACAAAAAATGGAGCGTGATATATAATCGATCACAAACCAGCCAATCAGAACAGTTCTCTCTGTTTGTGTGGCTCTCACACTCACAACGTGCTGGAACTGAAGAGCGTTAAAAATAAGAACAAATAGCTTGCATTTTCATGTGTAAACGCTTTACCAGGCCAGACTGCATGCTTTTCCTTGTGAAATGTGAGGGTCATGATATCCACAACCAGTCTCTCCTCATTCATGTTTAATATACATGAAGACTGGTACTTAGAAGGATAGTCCACCCAAAAATGAAAATTATGTCATTGTTTACTCACCCTCATGTTGTTTCAAACCTGTATGACTTTCTTTCTTCTGTGGAACACAAAAGAAGATATTTTGAAGAATGTGTGTAGAAGAATGTAACCAAACAGTTTTGGATCCCATTGACCTCCATTATATTTTTTTGAGGAAGTCAATGGGAACCAAAACTGTTTGGTTACAAACATTCTTCAAAATATTCTTTTAAAGGGATAGTTTACCCAAAAATGAAAATTCTGTCATCATTTACTCACCCTCATTTTGTTTTAAACCTGTATGAGTTTCTTTGTTCTGTTGGTTTCTGGTCCCCATTGATTTCGATAGTATTTTTTTCCTACTATACAGTTGGGACCAGCAACTGTTTGGTTACCCATATTCTTTAAAATATCTTCTTTTGTGTTCAACAGAACAAAGAAACTCATACAGGTTTGGAACAACTTGAGGGTGAGTAAATGATGACAGAATTTTCATTTTTGAGTGAACTATCATTTTAAGTCCAATGAGATTTCAGTGTGTGCAGCACTTCTGAAAAACTAAACAACCAACGAAATGTAGCGTTGCTCGTTGTGGTCGGTTAGGCTAAAAATGCTTTATCACCTCAATACTCTCATTAAAAAGTCATTTTCGTAAAAAAATAATAATAATAATTCTCTGTTTACAAATTAAATATGTAAAAACAAGATGCATTTACCCGAAAAGCCACACTTTTGTTTACTTTTGTTACACTTTTGTTTTTCACTTGTTTGGAGTTTAAAGTCAGTGCAGTAAAACAAAAATTAATACAAAATGCACTTTTACATAAGATTTATGAAAATTAATCATATCCACTTATGCAGAGCTGCTGCTCTTGTTTCAAAGATTTTCAGACATTGTTACTGAAAAGCATGTCCACGAAGTCTCAGTATACTGTGTATGCTGCTACTCTGCCTTGTGGCTTCAGTGCCACGACAAATTCTGCATTAGATTTATTGTTCTCAGTTGTAACCTGTCTTTCCCTAGAAATACAGTTCCTTATTAGATCCGATTTCGTGTTGTTGTTTTTTGCATTGTTCGAATCCTCTCTGGAACTGTCAGGCAGCATGTAGAGTTTTGTTATCGAAGGTGATTTTGCCTCCCTTAAGATATTGTACACACTTGTCTGCTACAAATTTATTTCTCTGCACCGTGTTGTCAAAATGGGGCCAGAATTTCGTATTCCCTGTCCCTGCAGGAAAACACATGGGTCACAAAAACTGCCAAATACAGATGTCTTTCCATATAGCCTCCAGTAGCTTGAGAGCTCAACTCAAAGAACAGTGTATGTGACATTGCATTTGATGGCTTTGCCTGTTGCCCTTGTTGTCATCTTCAACACGAAAGGATGCTTGGCACCTGCAGATGACATCCTCTTTGCTATAGAGAATTCTTTGATTTTGCCTTTGAGTTGTGTTACACTTTAAGAGCAACCATTATGGAGACGAAGCCTTTGAAGAGAGGGAGGAAGACAGGCATTAGAAACACAGCTAAAGGGGCAGCAGTTTGGGCTTCAAAGCTTGTCCATTGCTTAGGGCCACCAGCCACAGACACGTCACCCGACTGCGTACAGCACTCACATAAATAGCACAACCATTAAATATTCAAAGACTACTCTGACCATTTGTTTGAGAAATTGCAGCAACGCTCATTCCCCCAGTGGCAAATAGTATTTTTTTTATTATTATTATTATTATATATGAAGGAATTAAGAAAAAAAGGAGATTCTTTCAGCTGTAGGATGTTTAAAATTTCACAAGTGAGATGGTATCTTGTTGGAAATTACAGTTTTAGTGTTGCCGGGTGGTTCAATGAGATGTGATCGTGTTTATGAAACTGAAGAGCAGTGTGTGCTGTCTCCAGCAAACTGCAGGTGGACGGACTTATTTATGCTGAAAATGAGCCAGGATTTTATAATAAGCCATGCTGTTCGTGGCAGTACTTTACTTGCTCCTTTAAAAATAAAAATTGTCTAAGTACTCGTATGGTTATAAAGCAGGGCTGTAACCACCATAGACACTGAGCCATAGACATCCCCCTCATCCCCTCCCCCATCTTGATTTTGTTTTTGGGGTGTACTAGAATATGCTTTTATGCTTGATTGTATGCTACAAAAATCACATATTTTTCATTATTACAGCACCTCTCTCCCCAGTCTGGCCCGAACGTGCCGTTTTATTTCCTGTTTCGATGAAGCCCCTCCTTCCGAAATATGAAATGTGATGTGATTGGTTAGCGCATGTTCAGGAAATTCCACTCTCCTTACCATAACCGCATGCTCCACTCAGATGTAAATATTAAAGGGGACATATCATGCCAAATGCACTTTTTTAGCCCTTAAATGCATTTTGTTGTAGATTTGGAGTGTTTAGAAGTACAGAAAATATGAAATTATTCTCTTCAGGTGCTTCGTTGATATCTTTATATTCTGTTTTGGTCATATTTTTTAACCTGTTCCGATTTTTCTGTTATCTATGACGTTTTTTGAATTATTACGTCACAGTATTTGCAGCGGAACTGCCAAATAAGGACATTGACTTCCAGCCCAACACTTCGAGCAATCCGCCATTTTTATTTCTCGCTGCAATTTTGTAGTCCAAGCTAAAGGATGCAGAAGTTACGAGAGGGTAAGTTCAAATGTTCGGTTGTTGGATGTAGTAACCCACACGCTTCATTACACCGTCTAATGTAGATGAACTGCCGCGCGTGACAGGGCGCATGTTTAACTGAAAGAACGAGCAGAGAGAGAGACCAGGTCGCGCGCGCGCTCACTCTCTCTCTCTTCAGAGCCAGGCGAAAGTGTAAACAAGACATCACCGTCTCCAAACTAGACGCTGTTTTGCTCTCTCTCCCTCGCACATATGAATCAAAATAAATCGACACGGTGGTAAAAGGTCGGAAGACCAAAGTTTCATGTGTAAATACAGTACACACCATTGCGATACATCCATATGAAGACGTTGTTCTACAGGTTCGTCGTCTTCATTTTCATCTCGCTCCAGCTCCGACTCTGGCTCGAACATGTAAAGCTGGCTGGACAAGTCTTCCGTTGTTGACATTTTGTTAATAACGTGTGAATAAAACGTTTCTGTGCCGTATCGTATCTCTGCTATCAAACTACAAAAATGGCCGAACGGGGTGGAGTTGAACCGCTGCAACATGGAGAGGGGGCGGGGTATGAAGTGTCTCAATTGTATTTAAAGAGACCGCACCAAAACGAGTTGAAAAGGGGCCTGTGGAGCTATAATAATGAGGAATTCAGACCCAAGCATTGCAGTTCCGCTTTATATAGACTACAAATGTATGATTTATATGTAAAAAGGAACAATTTAAAAGCATGATATGTCTCCTTTAAGGATGGTGTCAATTTCAAACCAATTCAAGCCTGATTCAGACTTAAGAATGTTAACAAACACGAGGCTCGTGTAGAACTGATTTCATGCACAGATTTTGCAAGCACGGATTTCAGTGGACGTTTCAGAGTGGTATGTTTTTTTTGTAATAGTAATTGTAAATTTTGTAATAGATTTTATGAAGTCATACACCATTTAATCATGATACTTGTCGGAATATTGTGGTTATAGAAACAGTGATCGATCACAGAGCCAAGGTTAATTTTCCTAAGGGGCGGTGAACAGCCTTACAAAAGCGAGAGCTTACAAAAGCTACAGTAAACACTAACACTAATGTTGGCTAGCAGGCGAGCGGAGGCAAACATCTTTGCCTTTTGTTTACAACATAGCAACAACATAAAACTTATAATTGGAACTGGTAATAGAAAACACAACTAGAAATAATAAGACATACTTACAAGTTGTGTTTCACAAACAACAGATTGTCCCGACAAAGTGGGAACCGATCCATCATTTCAGGAGAAGCTTTTGTGCGTAGCCTGCATTGTGGTTCTGGAAGCTGTTGTCCATAAAATGTGTTGGAACACAGGAACAGTGTTGAAAATATTTTTTAACCACTCTAAGTATATCAGCCTTAGGAAGGTCAAACAAATGAGTTTTGGAAACAGGGTGGAAAAAAAAACAGCGTCTCTTTGACATAGCGACAACACTGTCTTCTCTAATGCAGCTCAACCAGGCCTCGACCCCTTTTTCTCGTATTCCGTGGGCAGGGATTATTTAAATGGGTAACATTATGACTTCACAGGATCCGGAAAAATTGCGTTGTAGTACAAACGAGTTGTTTGTTGTAGTTCTTGAAAAGTGGATTCTGTTAAATAGAATATCTCCCTTTGGAGTGGATTTTGAGCTTTGTAACCTTGCAGATCTTTTTTATGCTCTAACAGTAACATTACACACGAACTAAAGTTGAAAAAGTGAAAAAGCATAATAGCACCCCTTCAAATCATTAAATCATTTAATTAATTATTTCCTTTTAATTAAAAAGCTTTTAATTAAAAAAATTAGTGCATTGTGTTTGCAATATTATCATGTTTCCCTTCTTCTACAGATGCGGTCAACCCGGAGAGTGTCAGTGTGGCCAGTGGGACTTGTTGGAGGCCGGAGGTACGAGCGTCCCCTGGTGAAAAAGGGGAAAGTGGTCGGCTGGTACACAGGCTGGAAAGCTGACAGGCCGTTTGCAATTGACATGGCTGGTAAGACGTCACTAAGATCGACCTACACAGGAGTAATTTTCCCCCCATAGTAAGTTATCAAAACGCCGCTAGCGATTCTTACTGATTATTATTTCGACAAAACTGAATGATAACTGCAACAGTGTTATCAAACCAGGAAAAAAATGTCACATATATTTGAAATGACCATTATGCCTGTTTTACACCACGTGCAGAAGCAGCGTATTCACAAGGCTTAATCATAAATGCAAGAGGAAGCATTCAAGATGACACTGTTTCTGCTGTGTAACAGAACAAAATAACAGAAAACTGATTTCTGTGTTACTGCATTTTGTATTTCCCTTTAATAATGGCAGAACATTCTAGAATGGTTATTGGAGTGTTCAACTGAAAATGATTAAAAATTGATTATCACAAATTAAATTTACGTAAGGAAATCCAAATGCTAATTAATTCACACGGAACAATCTAAACCTTCAATTCATTATTTTATATTCAAAAATCTAGATTGATTGTGTTGATAAATCACTTGATAATGCATTTTATCCATATTTTCCGCACATGGGGCTTAAATATCTTCAATGCTGAAACCTCACTGAGGCATGCAGTATTAATGGTCTGACGTTAATATGGGCATCCTGAAAAAAAACAAAAAAAAACAAGCTATGCCATAGACCTGAAAAATCCATCAGTGGAGTCAGTGCCATATTCTCCTCTCACTTTTATAGATGGTTCAGTATTATAGAATAAGCAGCCATATGAAAAAAATGTTTTTTTGTTTTTTTTTAAAACCATTTGACCAGTTCCCAGAAATGCCTCTATCGCATCTATTTCTGGATTTCAAATGTTTATAGGCCTTTAACATTATCTGGCTCGTGTGACAGAGAACGATTTTTGTCAATAGATTCCTCTGGTTAATTAACAGGTTTCTGGTGACTGGCACATTCTGTCATCCAGCTGGTTTTGAATTTCAGAACTAATTTGTGCAAATCACGTAAACTTCAAGCCAAACACAATTACCAGATTTCGTTTTTCCATCCTGCACATCTGAAAACTTCAATTTAAGTTACATTTATTCATTAGACAGATGCTTTTATCCAAAGTGATTTACAGAACATTCAGAGTATAAATTTTTATCAGTATGTCGGTTGACTCGTGGCATTGCAGGTGAGCTACTGTGACCAATTAACCATCCATCAACCGACTTGATAAAAGTCATTTTTAAAGTTCAGAACCATTACTGTAAATGTCTTAAAAGTATTGGAGAAGCAGAACCACATTACCTGGAGCATTATGTCTTCAAGTTTCACCACAAGGTCTCTCAATTTTATTTAATGTGATTAAGATATTGAACTTCCATATCTCTGTCTATGTTCTCTGAGTTCTAAAGGATATTCTGCCCACGTAATACCATGTGCTGCTGCTGATCATAACATCAGCTGTATGAGGAGCAGCTTGGCTGCTCAGATAAACAGATGGGACTTCTTTGCAGTTTGGTCGTGTTGATACTTTCCAGACTGCCCCTCACTGAAGTCGTTTCAAACAGGCATATAAAATTGGCCCAAAGCAGGGCAGCAAAACGACTTCTGTATATAGAGACCATGCAAGAAGAATGTTCTAAGCTGAGGAAAAAAGCCGTGAAACACCAGAGAGTTTTCTGAAGAGGCTTTTCTCCTATATTATACTATAAGACTGGAAAAAACTGGAAGAACTGGAAGAGAGGGCAACTCTTTGAGAAAACAAAGGAAATTAACATTTAAACACTCTTGTGAAGTTAGCATCACCCTTTGAGACGCAAGTCTCACCGAATCATCCTAATTTACATCTCTTTCCCTCTTCCCCCATTCCTTCTCATATGCTGAGATCACCAAAATTCACCCAAAAATCTATATGGTTTAATGTGAATAATTATCATACAGTATTATACATGTTTAGTATCGTTTGAAATGTCTCAGTGCGACTGGTACAAATGTCTCATTCCCAAAGAAGTAAACCAAAAGGGAAAAAAGTTCTTAAGAGTTTAGAGATAACTTGCACACAGAGGAGGGTGTGTCTTCCAGACAAATGGCATCCTGCCAAAAAGGTGTAAACTCTGAATGCAAATTCCCATTGTTAGCAAATGTTTCCATATGAAAGAAGTTTCTGTCTATATAAAATAATGCAACAAGAGGCTCAGGGCTATTTGTAGCTCAGATTAGCCTGTGATGCAGAGTGTGGGCAAGACACTCAGCATTATGTATTATTCGCATCTTTTCTCTTTATTCCAGAGCATTTGATGTTTTGTATTTATTATCTTTGAACTGATTATGAAATTGGCATGATACATTTACCTGACCTAATAAATTGTTACATTTGATTTTATTCTGACTGACTCTGATATTGTTTTCCCAAGTAGATTAAACGGATTCGTATATTACCGAAAGTCTGCGTCAGATTAGTGATGACTAATATTTGGCACTAATTCAAGTGTACTTGGTTCGCAAAGACAAGAAATGAATTTCCGTTTAGGACAGCAAAAATGCTGCTTGACCAACCTAAATTTGGGTGTGTCTTACCTCTGTTTTAATTTAATGTTACTTTAGATAAGTGTACGTGGGAAACCACGGCATGGCCAATCCAAAGCTATTATTAGAGAAGTAACATTGGTCGATTTCAAGTAACATGGTCTAAACCATGGGGGCTATACCAAAGTATCTTAGATTGTGTAAGCGTGAATGCGACCATCTCAGGTATTTAGACAATTACCTCTTTTTAGTGACCGAAGCTGGCGAGTTTGTGATCATGAGACGGGCTTACACTAGTGAATCTAGCTATAGTTCATCTTTGTCAATAGGGAAGGCACTAAGTTAATGAACTGTATCAGGGTTGTTATTATTAACGAAAAGCAAAATTATTAAAAAAATTAGGGCTGTGCAACGTTTAATTGCGATTAATCGCATCCAAAATAAACGTTTGTGTTTACATAATATATGTGTGTTTACTGTGTATAATTATTTTGTATATATAAATACACACACACATGCATGTACCTGTATATATTTAAGAAAAATGTGATATTTATACATAATATATATATATATATATATATATATATATATATATATATACACAGTATACACATGCAAATATTTCTTAAATATAAATATATACATGCATGTGTGTGTATTTATATATACAAAATAATTATACGCAGTACACACATATATTATGTAAACACAAACTTTTATTTTGGATGCGATTAATCGCGATTAATCATTGCACAGCCCTAAAAAAATTATTTTCATGAAAAAAATAATACATGAAAATTAGAAATGTTGTCTTGGCGACTGACAGAGATAAAATTAGTAAGATAAAGTATGTACTGTATACATACACATTTCAAATAATATAATAGTATACAGATAATACAAAAAAAATACTGAACTGTACTTGCAGAGAACAGAGGCTCAAAGTTCATACTAATAGATTAAGGGGTTGTCAAAACAAAAAAACAAAAACAAAAATTTAATTAACAGAAAATGTTTACAGCACTAGTGTCTCCAAATGGAATAGCAATAATAATAAATAAACAGGCTTATGAACGCCAACCTCCGCCCCGTCTGCTGAGACCATCAGAACCTTCAAGAAAGAGCTGAAGACACACTTTTTCCACAAGCACTTAACTAAAACACAACCATAAACAAAGGCACTTGGCACAGTGTACTGCAAATATTGTTGGCTCTTCTGATAAACTGCTCGTGATGTTCCTCATTTGTAAGTAGCTTTGGATAAAAGCGTCTGCTAAGTGACATGTAAATTGGAAGTTGACATGTCAAGCTGGTCAGGATACACAAACAGAACAATGTTAAAAGCATCCGTGTTTACATTTTCTGGGAAAATCAGCTTTCAAATGGTATACTAATAGTTTACAATGATAAAGAATGTATTACAACAGTAAAAAAAATAAAAATTACACACTATTACAAAGCATTTCTGACAAGCAAATATAACAGATACCCTAGATTTTTAGGCAGACGAAGCAACCATTTGCTCCCTATAATTGGCAAAAAGCCCCTTTACTGAGGCTAAATTCAGCAATTTCTCTGCATTTTTAGCAAATGTGAGCTCTCAGGCAGTGCATTAAAGAGGGTGAGGTGAGAAGATGCTGACAGGTTGGAAACATCCTAATGGAGAGAGGCAGGGCTCATATGGCGCTCGAAGGAATGAATACAACGTCAGAGATAGCAGTGCGTATAGTTGAAGCAATCCCTAATTCCCCAGACTCCAGCGCTGCCGCTGGATATTATGCTGTTCATGAAACTCTAATAACAAGAGATGGTATCATCTCTTCCTCATGTGATCTCTGTTACTACCACTATTGCTCTTCTTCCAAAACTCATATTTTTCTCACGTGTTCACTCACCCATAATATCATCATCGTTGTCATCAGAGGTAATGTATTCATTGTCAGGCCCTACCTGACAGTGAGCACATCTCCCTTAACAAACACTTCACATAATGCATACGCTTCCTCACATCGCTGGCATAGACTAAACGCATGTTGAAAATGAGCTGTTTAAGGTTCATAAATCTGCCGGCTCTACTACACTCCTCCCTGAACAAAAGCTGAGAACAATAAGGTAATTTAGTATTCCTGCTGTATGGCTTCTTCTGAGAGCACAATACAACACAATAGCAGAGAAAAGGTCCTGAACCGTCTCTCTCATTGCTTTCAAGCACTGCTCTCACCTAAAGAGGAGCTCAAGTGCTTGTCTTAACATGGAAACCTTTTTAACACACAATAGCAACGTTTTGCACATTAGGCGGAGAAGGGCTGAAATGATTATGCATGACAAAAAGCTGCGTCTGTAGTGTACACAGTGATTAAACCATGAGTCACACTAGCCTTTACACAGTCTGTGTCACGAGTATAATTTGCAGAATTTTATTTTACAAATGTTTTATAATAATTGTAATAAATATCATAAACTGATTAAGATGGCTTAATTGTGGTGGACACAATACAATTTACACACTACTAAATATTTAAGAATTACACCATTAACTTTAGTTGATGCATCTACAATACACAACCATTCATAAGTTTGGGGTCAGTAAGATTTTTTTTTTTTGTGTGTGTTTTTGAAAGAAGTCTCTTATGCTCACCAAGGCTGCATTTATTTGATCAAAAATGTGATATATATTACCATAATTTAAAATAACCGTTTTATATTTGATTATATTTTAAAATGTAATTCATTTCTGTGATGGCAAAGCTGAATTTTCAGCATCATTACTCCAGACAGAAACATTTATTATTATTATTATCATTAGTGCTTAATATTTTTGTGGAAACCATGACATTTCAGGATTCTTTTATTAATGGAAAGTACAAAAGAATAGAATTTATTTGAAATACAACTCTTTTGTAACATTTTACATTCTTTTGATCAATTTAATGTAATTTTAGATTTTTTTTTCTTTCCAAAAAATAACAAAATCTCACAGACCCTAAACATTTGAGCATTAGTGTATGTACAAACAAGGAATAATGGTTGTTATAAAACAGCAGACTGATTGAATTACATCAGTGAGTTCATGTTGTACCTTTACAGAATTTAATCCTTTTGAAAAATATGATAATGTTATGTAAATAACAGAGTTGTTAGTGACAACATAAAACTAATCTAAAAGGTGCTCTTTCCAATGTGCATTTTACAGATTGCTCTATTAATATTTACTTATTGTCCCTTATTCATTTTAGACCGTTTCTGAATATGATTTACATATTTAAGTACTAATGATTTTATGATTTATGCGTCACATTTCCCTGGAAATTAAATTACTTTACAGTCCTGTTAGGCAAAATAAGTTTTAAACATCAATCACTTTTCAGCTTTTCAATAGCACAGATTTGAAGGCCACCCTAATTAAAGACCTTATAAACGGCTGGTCATGAAGTCTTGGAGTTGAAAAAAAAAATCAGGATGTGAATGTTTAGGATGGGCTTACGGTTTATGCATCACATCTAGATGGACCCTGAAGTGCTGTTGGTGCAACAGCAGAAACGTGTCCGGCTCTTCAGCTCAATCAAAGCCGCGTCCCTAGATCTCTGAACGTAGGTTCTTACATCATTCCCCCAATACTTGTATAGGGACATCAAAAGGCAATATAGTCATTAAAAAAAGAAAAGAAAAAAAAAGATCAAAAGAAGTTGGCTGGCCTTCAACTATTAATAAACCTTGACATTATGCATGTCGATGTGAGGGAGAGAAACCTTGTAACTACACAAGGACACAGTTAGCCAAGGCTTAGATGAGCATTGCAATGCTGTCATGAGCTCGCCTCTGCGGATTTGAGGGAAACCCAGGTGGTTTTAGCTGGAATGCAGGCGTCCTAGAAAACAGCCTGTGTCCATGCAGGATAAAAAGCCCACAACAGAGGGTGATATTCCCTATAGTAACATTTGAAAAGTCCTTCTCCTGTTTTGGGGCTGAGACGGTGTCATAGAGAGAAATGGAAACAAGCGAGTGAAAAACGTATCCTGACCCACATGCGACAGTGGGACGCTTCCATGAGAAATGCATAAGGTCAAGAGAGAGCTGAAGAGCTGTGCATTTGTGTATAGGATAAAAAAAAATAAAAAAAAAATAAAAAAATAACTGTTGCACTCCATATATTTAGCACATTTAGCATAACATTGCAACTAGCGAATTTTGCACACAAATTGGTAATTTGCACTTTTATTGTACCTTCTTAGTAAACTGCCTTTTTATATTGTATTAACCATCTTTGTTATATAATTTGTATATGTTAATTGCCTTTGTTATGTAATTTTAAAGGAGCTGTATGTAAGAAATGTATTTCAATTAATCATAAAATGGCCCTGATATGTCACTAGACATTAAGAAATCATGTTCATTTCAAATACTTATATCATTGACAACAGTAGTCCGGCCAGGATATTGTCATTTAAAAGTGATAGTTGCAGCCCTCAACTGATGTTGATGTTGTCATCTTGTGTTTTGGCCTGATGCTCCACCCTCCACCTATCTACCAATCACGAAGTCAGTAGTGTTTCAGCATCCGGGTTGCCAGCTCTGCTCTAGTTACCACAGCTGCAGCTACAAACGTGTCAGCCTACGTTCCTGCTGGATTCTGCAGCATATGTGGCAACCTCGAGTCAGGGGGGAGGGGATACACCGCTCTACAGTAATTTGAAAGTGATTGCAGTACCAGTTTTGGCCACAATCTTACATACAGTTCCTTTAACTCTGTTATGTACTTTTAATTGTGTAGGACTACAGATGGAAATTAGCATAGTGCTAAATCTGGTGCAGCCATCTTTTTAATGTAACTGCACATTGTCCTGATATAAATAAACTAAACAAACTAAACTAAATATAGTTAATACACAGTGAATGAGAGAGTGTGTTTGAATATATAACGAGATTATTTGGACAATTTATTTTACATAAAATTTCAATGAACAATTTCAGGCCTTTTCCACTAAGCTTTTTGATGAGCTTCAGTGAGCATCAATCCCAGACTTTCTCACTTGCAAACGAGGTATATAATACCTGGAGAAAGTTATCCGATAGTATTCCCATTCATCTCAATGGCAGTTGTTCGATGTTATGCAATTTGCCAACACTGCTTAAGGGCACTCAGTTCTGCAGCCAGGTTTAAGCCAATCACCCGAGCCGTATGCGACTAATCACTCTGAAGGCACAAGGAAATGACATCATGACAATGCTGACTGACTGGTCAGACCACAAGACGACACAGGAGTTCCAAACCCTTCTCAGTAATGGCTATCATGAGCTGTTATGTCAAAAGCAGCAGAGAGGATAAATAAAATACATTTTAATTTAATTGTTTGATTTATAATTTGCTTGCAATTTTTACTTTGTTAACGGTAGGCTTTGCAGTGAACCTGCAGGTGATCCTGTCAAACCCACGTGCCCTGTTCAAGAGGAGAGGAGCCAAACCAGGGATGCAAGAATCAGATTTCCTAAAACAGATCACCAAGGTGGAGGACTTGGAGCCAAAGGCCCAGAACTGTACCCAGGTCAGTACAGCTTGCATTTGCATCCTTCACCTTTGAATATCATGCATACTAAAAAAAGTTAGTTTTCGATGTTCCTTTCCTTTATTAGCTCCAGGTATCTCTTAAAATCTGAGACTCATTATTTTGGCCAATATGACTCACCCCAACCTTTTTTGTACTAGTTATGAAAACATAACTTTGTACGCTGGTCTATTCTTCTACCAGTGACAATAATGAATAGCTATGTCAAGTAGCGCTTGAAAATAAAAAAAAAAACAAAAAAAAAACATTCCCATGTATTTGACTCTGATTCTAAAAGCTCCTTCATTCATTCGTGGCCCATTATCTCAGGAGCTGAAATCTCAAGCTCAAACCTCTTCAGTCGACTCACCTTACATGTCAAAATGCTCTCTTCCTCCCTGTACCACGCGTCACTGCTACTGCCATCATCATTATCACCCAATTACCCTAATGGTAGCTGGCCTGGGTTATTAATAGTGACTATTAGCAGGGCTGACAATTCCACTAATCACCAACACCAGCAAGAGCAGGACACATTTTCAACATCAGCCAATCAGTTATGGGTAATTTTTCCAGACGCAGCATAACATCTGCATTGTAAACACTGCAGAGAGCGCAGGTTTATTCCTGTGGTACAATACCGTGGCGGTTGCGAGCGTGTGGATATCGCTCCCGTAAACGGGATGGAAAGGCCACTGACAGTTACAAAGAAGTGCGAGGCGCTACTTGGACAAAGTGGGAGTTTAATATACTTAAATTTGTGGCTGTATTCCAATTATATGAGAATGGCATTATGGAAGTAAACAAACGAAAGTGCGTATGGGTCCTCGTGATAGGCGTGAGCAGGCGTCTGTCCAAGTGGAGCACTGCCAGCGATGTCTTTTGGAAAGGTCACATTTGTAGAAGTGTTGTTGTGGGTCCCGACGGATGACTCTGACTAAGCCTGCGGGCAGGGCAATACGGCTAACTCCCAGCATGCACTTCAAAATTAAAGGCAGTGAGGCTGGGTAAGATTGAGGGGGGGTCATCTTATGTGAGTAATCGGACTGAACTGATGTGACAAGGAGGAAAGGGACAGAGGAAGAAGAAGAGGGAAAAAGGAAACTGTTTAAGAGAGACGGCACTCATGCTATATAGATAGAGAGGTAAAGAGGGTGTGAGAGAGATTCACAGGCTTATTTACAGAAGTCAGTGCATAGACTCTCCTGTTTATTAATGTCAGTCTCAATCGTGCTCCTGCCAGACTGCTGTCAGCGTGCCAGCTTGCTTCACTCTGAACAGGATGAGTATCTGGAGCCTTGAGAGAGAATAATCATTTGAGAGATTGTGTTGTGGGCAGATTCAAAAGAAACACTTCTTCAACATCTTCGACAAAAGCATTGTTTGAGAAAATGGTTTCATACAAGACCGCCCAAATAGAATCCACAGACTTTTTTCACACTTTTTCCCACAATGGACTTGAACAAGTGAGCTGAACAAATGAGCTAGAATGCTTTACTTGTGTAACAGTTTGTTCCGATGTTGTGTAAGATTCTATCCCCTTTGTACAATTATAGCAAATCACTATGGTGTATAGTTATTAGTACAGACTAAGGTTCTATGTAAGGGATAATGTAGAGCGAGGCGGTTGTTATAGCGAAAACAACCCCGACAGGCTGTCTTGCCTGAAGGGGTTGTATTCGCTATAACAACCGCCTCGCTCTACATTATCTCGCTTATTACATGGCTACCTACCAAATAAATCAATCATTTGACACAAAATATTAAAAAGGAGTTTATTGATTTAAAAACGATTGTATTGCTTCCGCTAAAGAAAATAGTCCATTCCGTCTCTACAGTTAGAATCCTGCGTCCATAGCAACGCTCTGTTTTTCATGGCAACGGTGTGCTATACTTAGCACTAGCAGCGGTCTGTTATCAAGAAATAACAGACCGCATTCTACATTAGAATTCAACCAAGCCATGTAATGAACATTGTTAATGGCATGCAATAGATAACATGAGCTAACAATGATCAATGCATTCAAAGCATTAACCTTTGTTAATGTAAAACACATTTTTAACATTGCAAATTGTAGTTTTATAGAATAGTGTATAATTAACTTTTTTTAAAATTGTTAGTTCATGCAAATCTGTTCTAAAGTTTGGGGTCAGTAGGATTTTTAAAAAGGTTTTTGAAAGAAGCCTCTTAGGCTTACAAAGGCTGCATTCATTTGATCAAAATACAGTAAAACAGCAATATTGTGTAATATTATACAAATTAAAATGTTTTTTTATTTATTTAAAATGTTATTTATTCCTGTGATGGAATGTGATTTCTCCAGTCTTCAATGCCACATGATGCTTCAAAAATGCTGATTTAGTGCTCAAGAAACATTTATTATTATCAGTGTTGAAATTTTCAGTGCTTAATATTTTAGTGGAAACCTTGTTCATTTTTCCCCAGGATTCTTTGATGAACAAAGTTCAAAGGAACATAATTGAAACAGAAATCTTTTGTAATGATATAAATGTCTTTACTGTCACTTGCTGAATAAAATATATATTTTTTTTAATTAAAAAATCGGAACAAAATAACTTTTGAACAGGAGTGTACGGAGCCCCTAAATCAGGGGTGTCAAACTCAGTTCCTGGAGGGATAAAGCCCTGCAGAGTTTAGCTTCAACCCTAATTAAACACTCCTGATCCAGCTAATCAAGTCCTTCAGGCTTATTTTAAAACTGCAGGAACTAAACTCTGTATGTTAAAATTATATTTCAATGCTTTTCCATTCTTTCGCAAATGTTCTATATTTCACCGAGAAACTTTGTGTTTGCTCGCAAAATTTGTTGAAAGTTTCTTGGGGGAACGCATTAAACAAGTTTTTTGAGGGAATGCATATGTTTTGCGATAAAATGCAAAGTTTCGCAGGGGAATGCAAAAGTTTTGAAATATATTCTCCAGATACATTGGCTTTTGAAAACCAGAGAATGGGTATCTTCTCTCATTCCAGGATCACTCTGAGTGGGGTTTCTCTCACCACAAATTGAAATGTCTTGGAGTATAGTTTGGCACACATTGCAATAATGAAAATGACATCTGCCCTTGTCTTACAATATTCTCAGGGATACACACAGCCAAAGACTAAAACTACTCCAAGATTAGTCTAAAAAAAGAATGAAGGGTTTAAATTTTAATAACCTTTTCTTGAAACCCATTTAGATTTACTAGAGCCCATGGGTACTGCTGGCTTCACACCTCCGCACTGCTGTTATATTACTGCTTTCAACCTTTGCGCACCGAGTTGTAGCTATTACATTATCAGCATTAAAAATGTAAGGATTTATTACATATGAAACCGGAAGCGCACAAGTTTAATTCTTCATGTATTATTACATTCCTCTTTTAAAAATTAGACATATCTGTGGGCTGCACGTCTTCGACAACTGCACACAAACATAACTAATGAAGTTTAACCACCCACAAAACCAATTATGATCCACTGTTCCAAATTTAGTCTCTCTGACATGACTTAAACTAAAAACTTTTTCTATACTGTATATATAAAGTTCTGTCCTACAACTTACTTTGCCCTGATAATATTTATTAAGGGAACATCAGGATTAGTAGATGGCAAAGTAGAGCGTCAGACATTTACATAAGGAGCACTTCTACAGAATCTACTAGAGGGATGCAACTTGTTATCAGGCCAACTATACAGCATGCTTTGGGTTACTTATGGGTTGCTGCTCCAAGGTGCACAATATTTATCTGTTGTGGTTTTGCTAAATTAGCCTCATGCAAAACAAGCCAATTTGCAGTACCATGTGTTCTGGATCTGAGGCAATCACACCTGGGTGAGGCCATTTAACAACACTCATTCCCTGGACCGCATCAAACTAATAAAAAAAAAGACATGTACGCGAGATCCTGTTCCAGCACCCTTCAGGCACCAAGTTAAAAACATCTCTGCTGAGAGATCACATACACTGAACTTATTTCCCACTATTATGTACCTGTGTGCGTTTCACATTTAAATGACACATTTCAAATCAGCAATGAAATCTGACATGAACTCACATAAATGTTGTTTCTTAGGCCCACCATATTGCGCATTGCACTTTCTCCCATTTCTAGTAATATGAGTAAACCAACTTAATATATATACAATCTTTGTTTCGACACACGTGTTTGATTCGCAAATTCTCAAATAACTGATTTCAACTGGTTTCTTTCAGGTCCTGGTTTGGCATACCCGGACAGAGAAGGTCAACCTGGGAAATGAAACAAAGCGACAGCAGGATTCGGTTTTTATAGAGGTCTAGCAAATTACACTGCACTAGGACTGTCATGACACTGGATGGAGGCTCGCCATCGCTGGCACTTTGCCGCCTTTGAACTTTAGGATACCTGAAAAGACATGCCAAGCTATCTCGGGTTCCTAGATTCTCTACTGACACACTGTATCTATCTGCTGGAGCTTCTCACTGTGGCATCACACTGGATTACCTGTAACGTGGTGGAGGAGAAACCATGGATAAGGGGTTTTCAAATGGCAAAAACCTGATCATACTCCCAATGCGGTAGACAACAAACCACTTTCCATTTTCCTGACTCTGAACACTCGGAGAATCAGATCAATGTCTGTGAATGCGGAAGACAAGGACCAACTGCTTGAATAATGTACAGAGAGGTTGGGTGGTGCTGAAAATAAACTGTCCATGAAAATAAAAGGAATACTGGAGCAAATACCGTCTAAAGCGTGAGACACCAGGGACAGAACTTTTGAATTACAACTGTCTTTATTCCAAACGACCTTCTTTAAAAGCAAAAAAAAAAAAATTTACAATAAATGCATCTTTAGACAAAATGATCACACAATAGTTCATGGCTATTCACTGTTTAATGCACGGAAATAACAACATTTTGTCTCTGTACTAGGCACCAGAAAATGTAAACACATTTGAAATAAACCTGGATGACACGGTGGGGATGTTTAAATTATTGCACAGCAGAGAGACCCTGTCTGAGAGGATAGAAGCTCTGCTACAGCGGCGGGACTGACGTGTTCGACTGCACGCTTTTGTTCGGTCAAAACGAGCTGGCTAAAACGACAATTCCTTCCCCGAGCCCTTTTCTATTGACCCCAACCCCCTTTTTCCCGTTAGCCATCGCAGCTGTACAGTCGTCCAGGTTTATTTATCTTTCACTCACTGTGCTTCTCTGTAACGCACACATTAAAACATCACAGTAAAGATGGAGTTTGTCATGGAGCTACACAGATGCGGTGGGGTGAGAAGCCAGAGAGAGGGGGGCGAGGGGTTTGTCTATCTCATGATTACATTACATTACATGGGTCTATACAATATCTGCTACAGGGTTTTGGGACATGGGGCTACAGAAGATAGGAAAAGGAGGGGGATGTCACAAATATGATAGCCATACCTCTGTCTTTTAAATACTATGACTCACTATTTGGTAAAGATATATTAGAAGCCTGTATAATTGGTCCAGCAGCTTTCTTGTAGCTGATATGTGATTGAACCCCCCAAAAATATATATATATATATATATATATGTATATATATATAGAAGAAAAAATAATTGCAAATAAGACGGTCAAAGCTGCCAGTCTCTTACACGCCATACTCTCGCTCACTTGATCAATACACAGAGGGCAGGTTGAATCAATGCTCTCCAGAGTAGTAATAGTTGGAAAGAGAAAGGGGGAAAAAAATGACAGTACATGAATAAAACTCTGGGTGCGAGTGGTGGAGGAGGACAGGAGGGATGGAGGGATGCGGTGCCCCTTGTCCTCCATCGTCCCTCATTCATTTACTTCCAGAGCTGGGTGCTGAGGGTCTGACCAGATGGGGGTGCCACCCAGCCACCCATGGGGGCACCAGGTGGCCCAAATGCCATTGGAGCACCGGAACCATTCAGGTTCATTCCAGACATCTGTTGGTTAATCTGAAAAAGACAAAAGCAGAGAGAGAGAAGTGTAAAACATCTATAGATACCAGACTTGTTAGAATAATTTGCGCTGGTCCAAAACCTACAGAGGAAGCATTTTATGGCATCATGGATGACAGAAAACCAACAGAAAAAGGGTTTCTCCTAAAAATACCTAATTTCGGCTAAATTCTTTGCCAGCATTACATGTGCCCTTTGCGGAAAAGGCAAGAATGCACTGCAATGAGCTCAAACAAAACTTCAAATTGGCAGACATAGGGAGAGAAATCATAAGCATTTAATTCACAATATTTTACTGAATTTTTAATTTATTTAAACATTTTAATATAAAATATTAACTCATTACCATTCAAATGTTTGTTGTCAGTTTTTAAAAATGTCTTTTATACTCACCAAGGCTGCATTCATTTGATCAAAAATACAGTAAAAACAGTAATATTGTGAAATATTCAGTGTCACATGATCCTTCAGAAATCATTCTAATATCTGGGGCTCAAGAAACATTTCTTATTATCATCAATGTTGAAAACAGTTATGCTGCTTAATTGTTTTATGGAAACAGTGCTACATTTTTTTTCCCAAGATTTTTTGATAAATAAAAAGTTAAAAGAAAAGAATAGCATATAATAGCATATCAGTAAAAAGAATAGCATTTATTTAAAAATACAAATTTGTAACATTATAAATGTCTTTACTGTCACTTTTGATCAATTTGATGCATCCTTACTGAATAAAAGTATTTAAAGTTCAAACTGATCACTCACAAGATTGCATGACTGTTAAGATGTGTCTATGAAGGTCACTAGGAGTCTTGTTATTAAAAGAGAAATATTCTTGCTTTTGGTGAAGTATCTGCAGTCGCATGAAAAGTAAAAGTGTCTTTTTTTCATCAGATATCAGATATACGACCAGTAATTTCACCCGAGGATGGCCTTTCCCTCCAAAGTTCCATTTTCCTCTTTTCTTTTTTTCAGATTTACTAAACTGTCCTCTGATTTTTAAACTCACTCACCCCTCTTATTACTCTTCGTCTACTTCTATCTCCCTTTCATTTTCTATACCTCTGCCCTTTTCCCTTGACTTCCACCAGTATTCTTCCTGACTGGTCCTGTGGGGCAGCCCATCAGACATGTCTGTCTGATTTATACTCCTGTCTCTACAGCTTATAGCCAGCAGAGAGAGAAAAACTAATGGTTTCAAATAAGCAGTCTCCTATTTTTCATTATTAACTTGAATTCTGGGAACTAAAGTTTGTGCAATCTTTATCCAGCTGTCAAAATGGATATATAATGGAAAACAGGATTTTTCTTTCTTCGCAATAAGAGTTGCCTGTACTCTGTTGACAATGGATGTACAAAACTACATAATCCACCAGTCAGTTGGTTGTCTGGCATTTACAAAGGCTAAAATAAAATACAATCTTTTATTACTCAAAACTAATCTCTTCAAGGAGAACTGTGGATGATAACAGGAACACTGCTCACAGCACATGATCAGTGCAACAAGTCCGACAGTAATTGTCTTGAAATATGTCGCTGAATGCGGTAGATTTGTGACAGAGACGACGCTTTGATGGCTGAAGTGCCGGTGTTTTAGAGGGAGATGAGAGATGTGGTTTTACCATGCTGACAGTCTAACAGCACACTAAACCACTGTTAGCACGCTAAAAGCCTCTCGAAGACGCTGACACAGCTTTCAAAAAATAGTCAACCTTATTAATTGACTGGATGGTTGGTGTTTACATACATTGTTACGTTAATGTTTACATAACTGCTTAGCCACTATTCAGCTCAGCCCGATCTGTGGAGCGTAACAGTGAAATGAGCCAATCAAAACAGAGCTCATTTGCATATAAATGACTTAAGAACTACATAGCTTGCATAAATATTGCATAAAATAGTAATGAAAAAAGAAATTACGACCATAATTACAGTATATGTTTTTAGACCACACAAACGTTCCAAATATTTATTTTTAAGAAATTAATACAAAAAATTCAGCAAGGATGCATTAAATTGATCAAGACAGTCAGTAAAAACATTCACATTGTTACAAAACATTTCTATTTCAAATAAATGCTGTTCTTTTGGCATGTTTTCAACTAAGAAACGTTTATTGGTCACCAAATCATTATATTAGAATGATTTCCAAAGGATCATGTGACACGACAAAGACTGGAGTAATGATGCTGAAAATTTTGCATTGTCATCACAGGAAAAAAAATACACTTTAAAATATATTCAAATAATTTTCACAATTTTACTATATTTAATATAAAATAAATGTGGTCTTGATGAGCATAAGAGACTTTATAATGACATTCAAAAATCTCACCGAACCTAAATGTTTGAATGGTAGTAGATTGAAGGGAATACATATTGATGTGGTACAAAAAGCCACTTTAAAAATACAGAAACAGTAGCATTTGCCTTTTCCCATACAATCTTGAAATACAGACTACAATGCACATATTTCATCGGCCTCCTATTCATGTTTAATTCCAAAGCACTAAAGCCGTTCCTGAGGCGGAGAGGGAGGTTATCCATCACCGTGAACTCCTGGAGTGCTCTGATGTCTCACAAGGTGACTAAACCGCTTTAGGCCATGAAGTGTATGACTAGAGTGAGATAGTCAGAGGGAAAAATGTTTTTAAAAAAACCTTCCCAAAATACTCAGGAGGACCCACTGTGGACCTAGACTTCATTTAGCAGGACAAATTTGGCCAATCTCATAATTACACCTGCTTCCTCCGCAACAATACCGCATACGCACAGAGAAATAAGTGTGCTGTTAGAGTGTGTGTGTGTTTGTAAATACTCCAAGAGCCGTATTAAAGGGAGTGAATATCAAACGCTAATGATTCTTCTCCTCCCTGTGTGCTGGGTAACAAAGAAAAACATTTCAAGTCAGATCCATCTCAGAAAAAAAAACACTCCTCCCAGGAACCGTGCGGCAAAATTACCCTCACTCCAAAAAACCATTAAGCACAAGCATTTCTTTTCTCAACCGCTCTCTCAAAATACAAATGTGCTGCGGAAGGCCTATAACTCGTCCTGCACACGCTTGCATTGTGGGGAGGGATTTTAATTAAGCCCGTGTGAGTGTAAGGCACACTATATTGATTTATGATGTGTAATTAACCTCCCGGAGGCTGAAATCTCGGACTCCCTCGTTCACAGCCTCATACACAGAGGGTCATGGGCCACGGGAGGCAGGGAGATGATAGAAGATGAGAGGTCGGAGTCACTGAGCCCTTGTCTTTAATGAGCCACATGCAGATGAGAGGTGACAGCAGATTAGATGAGGATTTTAAAAACCCTTATTATGAATCTCTGATTATATGGTGAGAGTGACCGAGAGAGACTGAATGTGACAACTCGCTTTTCACCTAAAATGGCTTTGAAAATGTGAAAGATCCGATCTGAAAAAAATGAAAGCTTTGTGGGATCCCGGGAGATGCATTGTGGGAATCGAATGTGATGAATGGTAATAGCTTCAGATATAGATGTTCTCTCTATAAAAAGCAGATACTGATCCACTGCAGCCATTGCGTCATATCAGTGACTCATGGCAGATTCTGAGAGGGTTGGTTAAAAATATACCCCCAGAAGAACATTATGAACCTCACCTGAAGCTCTTGACCTCCAGTATGTGACTTGACAGTATTGAATTATGACATTTCTCAGGTCCCCTTATTTCACTTCATTTTTTTTGGTTCTGTTTATCTCATGATATGATTGCATTTATCATTTGTTTGCCAGCTTTTTGAATACTTTGACAGGCAAAATTGATAGGCTCTTTCCTTTTTCCAATGGAGCTAACTAGCTGTTATCTGCTTTCAACAAGATTACCACTCGACAGATCTACCAATTCAAACTCATAAGTACAACTAGTTTCATAAGGACTTCATTTAACATTACAGCACAGAATATTCTAATAATTACCTATCTATGGTATATGGTATCTAATTACCAACTTTATAAAACAATATAAAAGTAGTTTTGAATGTTTTAGATGTAAATATCTTCCTGAGTGGGCCTTCCTAATTATACTTGCTCACCACGGCTGCATTTATTTGATCAAATATACAGTACTATTGTGAATACTATTACAATCTAAAACAACGGTTTTCTATTTTAATGTTTTTTCAGTCACATGATCCTTCAGAAATCATTTTAATATACTGACTTGCTGCTCAAGAAACATTTCTTATAATCAATGTTGAAAACCTTTTTTTTTTTTTTCAGAGCTGTCACAGAGACAGGTATGAATTCATAAGACACTAATTTCAGTGACTGTAGGGACATTTTATTTGTAGTAAATTGCTTACAGCACCATTACATACCTGTGCCATATTCCACTGTCCTTGCTGACCTGGCTGCATGGCATACATGTTTTGAGGGGCCACCATGCCCTGAGGTCCCATCATGCCTGGAGCCAAGCCCATCACCCCAGGCTGTGCGTTGCCCATGAAACCATTAGGCATTGTCATGCCAACCATCATGCCCGTATTTTGGCCCATCATCGCGCCACCCTGGCCCATGACGGCCCCCATCATGGTAGTGGGCGGCATGGCTCCTCCCATCCCGGGGAAAGCCTGGAAGTTCCCCTGTGGCTGCGCAGGGAACTGCATCTGAGACGGACCCATGAACATCGCAGTCGCTGTGGGAGCAGAATTGCACAAAGGTTCACAAATAAGATTTACACACAACGCCATGTTCAATATGTTCAAAGAGACAAAAACAGAAGCAGACCAGAGGACACGGACACACAAAGCATCACAGGCAGAGGAGAGCAATCAATATCTGGGATAATGTGTGCAGTTTCTTGCCCTAAGCACAGAGAAAATGGATCTTTGAGATAGGAGAGGTGTGCAGGATGAAAGGGGACATATAAAGCGTCCTGATGGTGGAGTCTTCATTTTGAGCATCTGAGGTTTTGGGAAATGTCCTCTTTGAAGAGCGGGGCAGGAGAAGCAGGCAGCTTTAAACCTCGTTCAGCAGTATCAGAGTGCTGAGACACGCAGTGCTTGAATTATTGATACTCCCATTAAAGCAGGGCTTCTCAAGAACCTTGCTTGCTTTCTCTTTCTCTCAAACACACACACTCCCACTGCACCATTAGAAATGGACTCTGGACGCAAAGCGCCATTTATAGATCAGCATTTTCTCGCTCAGATCGCTCATTCTCAGAGGAATAAGAAAGTGGGACTCTGGGGGATGGATGTACCTTGTGCAGGCTGTTGTGGGACGGTGCTGGAGCCATACAGGGAGAGAATGGAGTCCTTGGAGAGAGGTTTCTTGGCCGATTCCTCTGCTTTGCTGCTCCCGCTGGTTTCGCTGAACAGGTCCAGATCTCCCTGTGCTGGAGCAGAACTTCCGGTGGCCGTAGCACCTGCCACAGCCCCTCCGGCAGAGCTAGCTTGAATGCTCCCAGCTGCCTTACTGGAACTGACCTGCAGAGCACAGGAGACGGTTGACTTAAAGCCACACAGACTCTCAACACCTGATAATGCACTCTCAAAACATAAATTCCTGATAAATCGACAAACTCATTAGCAATCACACACACACGCATGGATATATATGTGGGCCTTAAAATCATGAGCCAAATTGGGTATCTCTACAGACTTTCCAGACTAAATGGTGGAAAACCTGTGCCAAATCAACTGGATACAGCTCCAAACATCCACAGAAAAATACCACTAAGAGGAAAAGTACCAAAAAATTATCATATTCATGCTCATGTTAAGCATGGGCCATTTAAGGTCTGCTTATTAAGTAGCTTAGGCTGGAATCAAAACTGGACTATGTTGCTGCCACAGTACCAGAAAAGGTGCAGTCACATTAGCAAAATTTGTTCATTCTAAATGGTGTAGCAATGTATAAAACACAGCTCACACAGAAGTCACTTTCAAACCAAGCAGCTTTCTGTAGAAATCTTTCGCTCTAACGTGAAATTCTCAATCATGTGGATTCCTATTGAAATGCCAGCATTTCGCCTGCAAAGATTCACTGAACAATGGTTCTTAAGGAACCAAAAGAGAGAGTCAAAAGATGGCAAATAATCAAATCAAAGTTGGTTAAAAATATCCATCCTGTATAAACTCAGAGGAGAGAAGACACAAATACACACACACAAAGATGAAAGAAAGGCTTCATCATCTTCAAGCAGAGAAATGACATTAATTAGACTGCAGCTGTGATGAATGAATAGCTCAGGAAGAGGAGACACAATTCACCGTTTACGCAAAGTTACAGCGCACACAAATAGCAAAAGATGGAGGAGACAATCAGTAAGAGGCAGTTTGTGTTCAGTCAAAGCACCTGCATCCTTTTACTCAATTACAGTCGTGTGACGCTAGACTAGCAGCCACAAAGCTGCAGATGGTATGGCTGATGCCATGGTTACCCTCCAAAAAGCAAGTCTGGCAATATGAAACTGAGGGAAAATTCTAGGCCCAAATCATAGTTCATATGTTCAGGAAAGTCAGCATGCTGACAAGTAACTGACTGACTCTGATGGCACATGGCTGCAGAAACTCAACAGTGGCCCAAGGTCATGTTCAGTGATGTGCGAGACCTGGGCGAGCCTTGCTGAGATTTGGCACAGGCTCCATTCCATTCCTGATTAAGAACCAGGAGGGCATCACACTATTTAAGCAGGACTGAGGTGCGCTAGCTAGCAACACACCATGCTACTGTATAAATTAGCCATGCCAGATGGACTTCATGAATCCTAGTGTCTTTGTCTTTTGGCTGCAATTTTGTTGCAAATGCACTACCTTTTAAAAGTTTGGGTACAGAATTTTTTTAATTTTTGAAAGAAATGAATACTTTTACTCAGAAAGAATGCATTAAACTGCATTACAAAACATTTCTATTTCAAATAAATGCTATTCTTTTGATCATAAAAAAAACCTTTCAACAAAAATATTAAGCAGCACAACTGTTTTTAACACGTATAATAACAAGAAAAGTTTCTTGAGCACCAAATCTTCATATTAGAATGATTTCTTAAGGATCATGTGACACTGAAGATTGGAGTAATGATGCTGAAAATTCAGCTTTGCCACCAAAAGAATAAATTACATTTTAAAATCAATTAAAATAGAATATATATAATAGAACTAATACTATTTCATAATGTTACTGTTTTTAATGTATTTTGATCAAATAAATGCAGCCTTGGTGAGCACAAGAAACTCTCTATTAAAACAAATAAGTTAACAAAGGAAAGAAACTGATCTGCCAAACGATTTCACAGGGTCTTTTAAGCACTAAAGCTAATTATAACATTTCACCCTCCATAGAGAGTGAAAGAGAAAAGCAGAGAGAGGGAGTGAAAAAACAGAGGGGAGAATGTGCCACATCATTTGAATTCAAATCGAGCGAAAACAAATAGATGTGTATCAATCGATTTTCCCCACAAAAATCACCCCACTCTAGTATCATTAAGTGGCAAACATGCTTACTCAGATGGCAGATATCGAACAAGTTCACTGCTGAAGTACGTGCCTGACATGAGCTCATAAATAAAACTAAACGATAAGAGTGCTATTCAGAGACAGTCTCCGCTCTCCTGCTGTCTATCCATCAGTGTCCCGGAGCATCGGGCACGGATATGATCCACAGTAATCAGAGACAAAAAGGCAGGGTTGGGAGGATGGGGTGGAGGTTGGCAGGGACACATGCGGACGCTCTCTTCCCATTTAGATGGGCCGACGATACACAACTCTGCGCTTAGGTATGTGGGAGGAACACCTCCAGCTGCTGCTGCGCCAGTCGCCACATCTGATAAGAACCGAGCAGAGCTGAACACGGGTGAACAGCACTGCGGCACGATAAGCCAAACACCGCCTCGCAGATCTGATACGTAAACCCCTCGGCTGATTAACCTGTTAAGGCTGATGCTAACAAATGCTTGCTACATTCTATAATGGGTTCATGATTTGGTATGCATGAGAGAAGAGACGAGAAAATCACACAAACTCTTGACAGCTAGTCTCAAGACCTCAGCAACAAGCAAGAACATACATACTTGGCAGGAGTGAGCTTTTTTTTAGGCCAATTTATGAAAAAGAGATGACATAAGCCCTTTTCTCTATTTGTAATACGAGTGACATTTGAAGGGATCCATCGGGGGGTCCGCAGAGGGACACAGGAAATGCTATTAGAATTAAAAATAGATGAGGAGGGGGAGGACAGGAGACCAACACTCCAGAATTCAGAGAGAGGAGCAGATATATTCTCTATGCTGCATGGATGAGCGGGAGAGACAAAACATTTTTTTGTTCTCACATGCACACGTCTTTAGTTTATTGTGATGGGATGCTCACATGAATGTGCATCTCAAAAGTATGCTACAAAGATTGCAATGCTTCCTCTTCTATATATATCCACACAACACATATTAACATATTAAGGGCTGTGTCACTATAATATTGTATTGACAGAATTAGCAACAGAATAATAGAACAAATGGTAGATGGACAGAACAAAAGAATGATAGATAGAACTATATATTGCTGCTGTATATATAGCTAGAACAATTGCTAGAACAATATATAGATAGAAGGATCAACAGAACGACAGATAGAACAAACGACAGAACGTTAGATAGGTAGAGCAAACGACAGAACATTAAATAGGTAGAGCAAACAACCGAATAATAGATAGATATGACAACAGATAGGTTGAACAAACGGCAGAACGTTAAATACGTAGAACGAATGACAAAACATTAGAACTAACGGCAGCACGTTAGATGGGTAGAGCAATCAACAGAACGATAGATAGGTAGAACAACAGAACGATAGATAGGTAGAAAGAATGAAAGAACGTTAGATAGGTAGAGCAAACGACAGAATGATAGATACTGTAGATAGAACAGAACGAACAGAACATTAGATGGGTAGAACGATCGACAGAACGTTAGAACGACAGAACGTTAGAACAAACGACAGCGTTATATAGGTAGAGCAAACGACAGAACGATAGATCGACAGAACAACAGAATGACAGATCGGTGGAATGAACGACAGAACAATAGATAGGTAGGACGAACGACAGAATGATAGATAGAACAACAGAACGATAGATAGGTAGAATAAACGACAGAACATTAGGTAGAGCAAATGACAATGTTAGAATGAACGACAGAACGTTAGAAGGATCGAAAGAATGTTAGAACGAACAACAGCGTTAGATAGGTAGAACGAACGAAAAAAACGTAAGATGGGTAGAACAGAGGACAAAACGTTAGATGGGTTGAGCGAACAACAAAACATTAGATATGTAGAACAAACGACAGAACATTAAGATAAATAGAATGAAAGACAGAACGTTAGATAAAACAAACGATAGAACGTCAGAACGATAGAATGGAAGATAGCAAGATAGATAGAACGATAGATAGAATTATAGATAAGATGATAGAATGACAGATAGAACAGACAAATCTACTGAACGGACAAAAAAAAAAAGATCAAAAATCTTGTGTTAGCCGCCCTTTTGATAGCGGTCCAATTACATCACTGTATTGCTTTGCAATGTATTGAATAGTGATGTATCGTGTATTAAACGAAAACAACTAAGACAACTTCTCATCCATCAACAATCAGCGTGGCACCAAAACCATGAATATTTGATCTCTCACTCCCCCACATTAGCACAGAAACACACACGCACCGTACAAACACACAGTGCAGCCTGTATTTCACTGTGACATTCACAGAGCACCATGCATATTCCAGCTCTATCCACCCCCAAACACAATTCACTCATACCCCACAGAGAGAGAGAGAGAGAGAGAGAGAGAGAGAGAGAGAGAGAGAGAGAGAGAGAGAGAGAGAGAGAGAGAGAGAGAGAGAGAGAGAGAGAGAGAGAGAGAGAGAATTTATGTGCAACAGAGTAGGCTTTGTCTGATTAGCAGCCCCACACAGATAATTAGCACTCTGGTGGTGCTGTGGGCTGGGCTAATCCACTCTTCCCCACAGCACCCTTCTGCCTGGGAAACCAGAAAAACCTGAGCACAAAAAAAGAAAAGAAGAAACAAAAGAACAGAAGTGCCCCAAAATCACAAATGTGTTAGGTTGGATTTAGTGAAGACGGCTGTTCGCAGCAGTGGGTGCAGACTGGGTATGTGCCAGATCAGAGTCTGGCAGTGCCACCCTGCCAAGGTCCCACTGCAGCTCAGAGTCTGAGGATCAGTCAGCAGGAAAGAGCGGATGAGACAAGAGGCCATCTGGGGAACACAGAGACACACAATCAACAACATAAAGGGGGGAAAAATAAACGAAGAGTTTGGGCACGTTCACACCAAATATGACGTTACCAAACATGTTTGCACCAAAAAATCCGAAAAACTACTCATGCCAACTCATTTGATGCCAGATTTTCACAATTCTCTGTTGCGATTTCAGACCTCGAAATTAAAAGTAAGCATTTAGATGAATTCTTCAAGGACAAGAATATTCCTTTAGAAAGGTTTGAGAACATTTATGAAGTTCTCTGCCAATTTCATTACAAACAACAATCCCATCAGCCATTGAGATTTTCCGGTTGTATTGCGTTCATGACCTCCACTGGTCCAACAGATATTGTGAAGAACAGTGTCCCTGCGGTGCTGCTCTGGGATCAGTTAACTGTGTTAGCAGTGGTTACAGATAAAAGATGGAGAAATCTGAGCCTGCATTAGCACTCTGACCTATATGTTTTTTCCAGTCAGCCTTCTAGTAATATATCCACTGCCTCACTTGTCGTGATCGATACTCAGCTGGTCTAGACGTGCCATTAAGTACAGGTAATATTCCCACATAAAAGCAGCATGATTCCACCTTCTGCTTCATACATTAACAAAAATACCATAAGTATAAAAGACCACTATGGCACTAATTTAACATTTCAATAGGTAAAGGCTTCCTGTGATTCTATAGAAAATGGACATTATTTTATGGCGAGTATCTGCTAAAAATGGCTGTATATAAATATATATGGACCACAAAGAGTTAGGGTTGGGTTAGGGTTATTTAATATTTCAGCTATATTTTCCACTGACAAATATGGCTGAGAATAAAGCCTGATGCCACTCTGCCATAACATTTAACACCCTGCTTAGACACCCAAGGACGTTCTGACTCAAGAATGCCTTTAAGAAAATGAGCTGCCCTAGAAAAGCAAGAACATGCATACATGCACACATTGTATATGTGAAAAAAGCAAGACCAATTAAGGCTAGCTTACCACATCTGGTGAAGAGAAAAATTAATACACTTGACGCTTTACTGTCCCTGAATCCTAAAATATGCATAAGTGTTCTTTAAATATCCTAACAATTTGCATGTGGTCACAAGCGACAGCCTCACCTTTTCCTGAGATGTGTGAGCAGATTGGCTATGTTTTCAAGCTCTCTGGCTTTAAAGATGAACTGAACTGGAATTTTGAGTAAAGGTGATATAAAAGATGCATTTTATTTATTCTCATTGGTACAATTTTTAAAGTGGCAGAATTTGTTAAAAGGGATAAAATGGTATGTTGAAAATGTTGTTGTTGTTACACGGGCGCCGCCATCTTGGATTTCAACATTCGGCAACGTCACTGGAATGGTAAGCTACTCCGTTGCTAACCAACACTAGCAGAGCAGCCATTGCATGCAGCCCCTGGATTTCGAGTCCATAGTGAGCATTTTTTAGCGACAGTCTAT